>NW_017616696.1:1520000-1995000 GCF_001879475.1 Ipomoea nil | reverse complement strand
ATAATTTATAAGCTCTACCAAACAGAGCCAATAGACTCAGGCTATATTTGGCAAACCTAGATGAAAGTTTAAAAGGAGCTGAAAAACTATAATCTAGGAGCTGAAAATTGAAGAGCTGTTATGCTAGAAAGTGTTTGGTAAAATTAGTTTTTTAACTTTTAATTCTCACAAAGACAAAATAATAATAATAATAATAATAATAATAATAATAATAATAATAATAATAATAAATAGTTTCAATAATAATAATAATAATAATAATAATAATAATAATAATAATAATAATAATAATAATGCAATTTCGCTTTCTATTTGTGAATTAGGGTTTAAAGTCAAACTCATAATTCACAAAGTAATAATTATTCTTGACTTTTAATTTTCACAAAGACAAAAGAAAATGCAATTTTGCTTTATATTTGTGAATTAGGTGTTTAAAGTCAGGAAACACGAATTAATGTACCCACCAAAATAGACAACTTAGAATTATATGGAGCGTTATTTTTAAACCATGTCCACTTGGAACATTAAAAATTTCAAAAGCACGCAATCTATGTACACCACACGAATATTTACAAAGCTACAAAAAGTAGTTAACTACATACGAACGTAACATATAACATCAAAGACAAATTTGTGAGTTTTTGGTAATGGATATCTTCTGTATATGGTGTTAATCAAATTCAATGCAAAATTTTCAAACTATTAATTTGATGTTGAAGTTTATGGCTGCTTTAATACTATCTCATTTTACCATGATTTTAGCCAAAAATCTTATAATTAACTAATTAAAATTATCTTATAATTCTAAGATTACAAATTTATGTGACATTAGTGAAATAAGATTACAAATTTATGTAACATTAGTGGGATAAGATTATTACAAGTTTATATGACGTTATCAATTCTTATTTTGTTTAAAAGAAATAAAATTAATATGCAAAATGGATATGATATTGTCCAACTAATAAGGTAATTTGAGTGAATTAAATTAGAAACCTAGATAAAAAAAAAATAAGAAACCTAGATTCTCCACCTGAATAAAAATTAGAACCTACAATAATTCTTAAAATTTGAAATATATACACAATAATTTCTAAAGAACCGAGGTCGTATAAAAAAAAATAAAAAAAAAATTATACTATACGACGTCGGTTATATATATAACTAACGTCCTATATGGTGTATTATTTTCATATACGACGCCGATATTTGTACAAAACCAACGTCGTATATGAATTATTATAAAATAAAAAAAATTACATCGTACGACTTCGGTTATAGTATAATTTTTTTTTTTATTTGTGATATACAACGTCGGTTTTTAAGAAAACCAATATTAAATATTTTTTTATTTATAATTTTATTGATCATTTTGACATCGGTTTGATAAAAAAACGACGTGATATATGTGACGTTATATGTAATTTATGTTGTACTAATTAGGTGTTTAAAGTCAAAAATCGCGAATTGATGTAGCCACCAAAATAGACAATCACTTGAATAATATGGAGTGTTATTTTTGAACCATGTCGACTTTGAACATTAAAATTTCAAAAGCATGCAATCTATGTGCACCACATGATGAATGTTTACAAAGCTACAAAACGTACGTAGTTAACTACATACCAACGTAACTTATAACAATAAAGACAAATTTGTGAGTTTTTGGTAATGGATATCTTCTGCATATGGTGTTAATCAAATTCAATGCAAAATTTTCAAACTATTTGATGTTGAAGTTTATGGCTGCTTTAATAGTGTCTCATTTTACCATGATTTTGGTAAAAAATCATCTTATAATTCTAAGATTACAAATTTATGTGATATTAGTGGGATAAGATTACAAATTTATGTAATATTAGTGGGATAAGATTACATGTTTATGTGACATTATCAATTCAGATTTTTTTTTTAAAGAAATAAAATTAAATGCCTACATGTTTTGAAAGGCTTGCAATATAGCCCTTTCAAGGACCATGGTCCATTGTCAACTTGTCTTATTGTCAACTTTTACAATCATTATTGCATGGACCATGTATTGGAGGATGATAAATGCATGAATGAAGAAGTTGCGCATGGATGAAGAAGACGACAGTTATTAGAGGGGCAGTCTTGTTTTTCTTCTTCTTAGAGTTTGTTATAACCGTCTGTGTACGTATATAATCTCATGGTGATACAGAGTAATAACAAGCTATTCATTTTTCCTTCTCTGTTGACTCTCATCACCTCTCGTCTCTCTTTTTCCCTCCACATGTAACCATCACGTCATGGTATCAGAGCTACATTCTGGCTCATACCTCGCCGCCGTCATCGGTGGCGGCAACACTAGTCAGGGAGGACAAACCTCCACGCCAACCGCTGGATTGCCATTACCAGCTCAGATGACTCCAGAAACAACTCCGCAGAGGAGTCTATGCGCACAAGACGTGGAGAATCCGCTATTCCTTAGCTCCAATGATAACGCGTCGATGATCCTTGTTAATCCTCCGTTAACTGGCAGTCCGAACTACGGAACATGTAGCATTTCCATGCGGATTGCCTTGGAGGTAAAAAACAAATGGACGTTGGTGAATGGAACCACCGTAGCTCCGAACAGAGAAGACATCCACTACTCAGCTTGGAGATGATGCAACCTGATGATCTGCGCTTGGATCTTCCGATCAGTTCATCCATCGATCGCACAAAGTATCATGCACTTCGAAAAAGCCAGCGACATTTGGGAGGATCTACGCAGAAGGTTCGCTCAACAAGACTGCCCCTCTAATAACTGTCGTCTTCTTCATCCATGCGCAACTTCTTCATTCATGCCTTTTGCAGGAGTGAGATTCGTTGAGCACCACATGTTCACAAGCTTGTTTTGAATTGATACACATGGACATATGGGGGCCCTTCCCAATTTGTTCATTGAATTGAGAATACTATTTCCTAACGATTGTTGATGATTTTTCCAGATTTACTTGGGTACATTTGATGAAAAGTAAATCTCAAACTAGGCAATTTGTGAAAGATTTTCATGCTTATGTATTTACACAGTTTGGCACCTTGATAAAGGCCATCCGAAGTGATAATGGCCTTGAGTTTCAAATGCATGATTTCTTCTCAACTAATGGCATTGTTCATCAAAGATCATGTGTAAATACACCTCAACAAAATGCGGTTGTGGAGAGGAAGCATCAACACATCCTCAATGTGGCACGATCCCTTCAATTTCAAGCCAATGTACCTCTGAAGTTTTGGGGGCATTGCATAATGCATGTTGTCTTCATTATAAACAGGCTTCCCTCTCCCATTATTGACATGATGAGCCCTTTCCAGAGATTATATGGGAAAAATTCCGACATTAGCAACCTTAAGGTATTCGGTTGTCTCTGCTATGCGGCTACTTTGCCAACTGCTAGACACAAAATGGCTGCTCGAGGGAGAAAGTGCATGTTCATAGGCATTCCAGTAGGTGTAAAAGGCTTCATGCTGTATGATATGGATGATGAATCTGTATTTATATCTAGAGACGTTGTGTTCTATGAAGATCAGTTTCCCATGATGGAAAAGGAATGGTCTGATCAATTGCAATCAAGAGAGGGTCCATCTCTCCCTAATGTCCCTATTATTATGGATTTTGAACTGCAGGAACCCATGGCTAATCAGCATGCTGACTCCAACTAGTTTCATGGTTCTTATGAGACTATGCAAAATCAACAACAGGTTCAAGAGGAACCTAGTCACAATGACCTCTCTACGGGAAATTCACTACCTATCTTTGAAGGTTCAGAAGCCAGACCTTTCTTACCAAATGAACACAACAGTCTCGACGAGGCACACGATCAGTCTGACAGAACAGCTAGTCCTCAGCCAAGACGATCCGATAGAAGTCGTCGGATTCCAGAAAAATTACTGGATTATTATTGTGATGCCATAACTGATGGACAGTCATCCCCTCATCTCCTTTCAAAGGTTATTTCATATGGAAATTTATCTTTGCCACACAGGAAATTCTCTCTGGCTGTCTGTTCCCTGCAGGAACCACAAACCTACCACCAAGATATACAACAAAGCTGTTGGAGAGAGGCAATGACCTTGGAAATTAAGGCCCTACAAGACAACCACACATGGATCTTGGTTGATTTACCACCCGGGAAAACACCCATTGGATGCAAATGGATATACAAAGTGAAGCTCGACGGTTCCATAGAACGTTATAAGGCTAGATTAGTAGCCAAGGGCTACACACAACAACTTGGAATTGATTACATTGAAACTTTCTCACCGGTTGCAAGAATGACAACCATACGTGTTCTCTTAGCGATGGCAGCATCTAAATCTTGGCCAATTCACCAATTGGACATTAATAACGCATTCCTCCATGGTGATTTAGATGAGGAGGTATATATGGTGCTACCCCCGGGTTTTGAAGGTGGAAAATCAGGGCAAGTTTGCAAATTAATGAGGTCTCTCTACGGCTTAAAACAGGTGAGTCGCCAATGAAACACGAAGTTGAGTAATGCTCTAATACATAGGGGCTTCAAGCAATCAAAGTCAAATCCTTCACTATTTGTTAAAGGTTATGATGCATCTTTCATTGCCATTTTAGTGTATGTTGACGATATTATAGTAACCAGTCCATGCATACACTTAATCCAGGAGCTCAAGACTTTCCTCGACAATGCTTTTCGAATCAAAGATCTGGGCAGTTTGGGGTTCTTTCTGGGAATTGAGGCTCTTATGAAGAAGTCATGACTAAATCTTTGCCAATGGAAATATGCCCTCGATATATTGGCAGAATCTGGTTTTACAAATTGTAAACCCGTCGACACTCCAATTCTGCCTGGGCATCGGTTGAGCAGAGAAGGAGGCAGTACACTCAGTAGTGCTGCTGGTTATAGGCGACTTGTAGGTCGTCTTCTATACCTGACAGCAACAAGACCCGATATTAGCTTCGCAGTACAGTAGTTAAGTCAGTACGTAGACTCCCCAACCACTGAATATATGGTTGCAGCACACAGAGTCCTCTGATACATAAAGAAGGCCCCCCGGGCAAGGTTTGTTCTATCCAACGAACAACCCCATGCAGCTCAATGTTTTCTCCGATTCGGATTGGGCATCATTTACAGAAACTCGTCATTCCATCACTGGTTTTTGTGTTTTCCTAGGCTCATCCCTTATATCATGGAGATAAAAAAAAACAAGCTACGGTTTCCCGCTCTTCCTCTGAGGCAGAGTATCGTGCTTTAGCAGCCACAGTATGTGAGGTTCAATGGCTCACATTTCTTCTCAATGACTTGAATGTTGAGCTCTATAAACCTACAGCCGTCTTTTGTGACAGTAGATCCACCATCGCCATCACTGATAATCATGTTTTCCACGAGCGAACCAAACACATAGACATTGATTGCCATGTTGTGAAGGAAAAGGTCACTCAAGGTCTGATTAAGCTACTGTCCATTCCGTCTTCTACACAAATCGCCGATGGTCTCACAAAAGCTCTGCCTGTTTCTTAGTTTCAATTCTTTGTTTCTAAACTGGGCATTGAGAACCTCCATGCTCCAGTTTGTGGGGGGGGGGGGGGGGGGGGGTATTGGAGGATGATAAATGCATGAATGAAGAAGTTGCGCATGGATGAAGAAGACGACAGTTATTAGAGGGGCAGTCTTGTCTTTCTTCTTCTTAGAGTTTGTTATAACCGTCTGTGTACGTATATAATCCCATGGTGATAACAAGCTATTCATTTTTCCTTCTCTATTGACTCTCATCACCTCTTGTCTCTCTTTTTCCCTCCACATGTAACCATCGCGTCACCATGGTCCACACAATTATGTGAACTATAAATAAAAAGTACATTTTTAATATACTAATGGTACATTATTTATGTACATAAAGTACATTTTTGAAAGTACATTTTTAATATATTAAGGGTACATTATTTTATATAATGTACCTTCAATACAAAAATAATATGCCTTCAGTACAAACATAATATATCCTTAGTATATTAAAAATATACATGATATTCATGGTCCATAATTGTGTGGATCATGGTCCATGCAATAATTTGCCCAACTTTTATTTCAAGCCTCACATTGCCTTTTCAGTAAAGGGGCCAATATTTTTCTAAAGGTATTATTATTATTATTATTATTGTTGTTGTTTTGTTGTTGCTCCTGTTGTTGTTGTTGAAAGAAAATTTGAATTACATGGATCTAAACAAATATTAGGTGAATTAAATATATGATGATTGGTAATATGACTCATTTTTAAAAATATAAGAGTATTGTAAGGATGAAAATAGTTTAAATAATAGTAGATTGCATGTCTTATGTTCATTTTAGACTTCAAATGTACCTATTGGAATTTGGACCAAAGAGTGCTAGAGATAAGCGCTACTTGATGCTAAATAATGATTCTAGTAAATAAGAATAATGCATTTTACAATAGATAATTCTAAGCATTCAACTTAGCAAGAATAGATTAAATAAAGTCTAAGTTTGAATAAAAACTGCGGAAGCATCAAAATTTCAGTCGGGGTGCTATGCCACACTTAGAACTATAAGCCTAAATGCACAGGCCAAAACTAAAACAAATCCAAGTATAACATCAGTAGCAAAGGGTTAAACTACAACCCAACGAAACTAGTAGTCTAGAAAATAAAACATAAAACTAGCTAAGGCCAAAAAGCTAGACATCCGGCTAAGCGCGCTCGAAAGGGAATCTCTACTCCATACCTGAAATCATTTAAAAGGATTAGCGATAGATGCTAAGTAACTCCACTCCAATGTGTAAAGATACATAGATATACATTTCATACTCAGAATAGCTTTGAAACTTGGGAATACATAAGTATATTTCACTAGACAACTCTAATTTGATAATCGATAGAGAAATGGAATCCAATCAAGACCAACACGAGAGATATACTCAATGACACGACAATATACGATGAGGATATCAATAAAGAGACCAAATCAAAGAGGGATAACAATATGGAGTCAGGAACAATAAGAGCGATAGATCAATATCAACATTCAAGTATAGTTCAGTTCTCATCATAGTCACGCAATCAATATCAATATCAATTCCAATTCCAAGTCCTCACATGGACAATCAACAATCCAAATATCGCGAAGTCAACCTCAGTGACTCTAATACTAGTGGATCAGTGTGGAGGGCTCCTAGACGGCTCAAGTCCACTCAAGACACAATCTCAATAGTTCGCGGAGTCAATGACTCTAATCAAATGGAGGCTGTTCTAATTCCTTAAGTGTATACACCCTTATTCGGATCTCCATGCCTCAATAAGTAGAACTAGATCTGACAATCCAGGATACATTTCTACCAGGTTGCCCGCAATTCAAATCTCATCTCAAATCAATCAATAAGTTCCCCACACTGTCCACTGTGCCAGCATAACAACCTCAACAACGATTCAATTCAACAAAGGAATCTCAAAAAGCAAAGCAAAGAAATAGATTCCACAAGAAAGATATTCAACAATGAATAATCTCAATCAATAGCTCAAGATCAAGGAATTCCAAAGATAAGATGCAACAAGGGTATAAGCTCACAACGATAGCTCAATGTCAACGGATTCCAAGAAGGATACAAGAAAGAGATAATCCAAAAGCAATTGCTTGATGTTAAAAAGGATTCCAAAGAAAGGGTACAACGAATAGATAATCTCAAGTTAACAATTCAACCAAGAATCGAGCAAGGGTTACCTCAAGATCTCATACTAGCATTAAAGGAACAACAGTATTAGCATACGAGTCAATAGAACAATCACAAGGTTTCATATGAAGGAAATACAAAGGATTCCCAACATAGAATTCAACAATAATCCAACGAATATAAAGATTGGATCTTTACAACGAATCAAGACTCAAATCCTAACCAATAGGCTCATATACACCGCTCTAGACCTACGTAACATCAACAAAATACTCACACTACAAGAATAAAGACATTTAGTGTATTTCTTACAACATATATTTGTTAGATAATGAGGTCTTATATATATATATATATATATATATATATATATATATATATATATATATATATATATATATATATATATATATATATATATATTAATTTGACGAGTAACATTTGTTGAATGAATTATTTTATTCAACATAATAATTAAATCAAAACATTTAATTATGACAAGATTTTGAAATAAATAACTTTATATTATGTGCATTTGGCTAGTATTATGTTAAAATAAAATTGTGACCGAGTAATGGTCATTTATAAAAACATCAAGATTGACAATAGGTACACTATTTTAACTTATTTTAGTGACACAAATTTTGCAACTAATCTTCAATATTTTAGTGACAAATACGTTGCCCCTATTTTTAGAGTTAACTTCTTTTGTCACAAATAAATACAACATTTGTTACCATGATTGTTGTCACAACAAAGTAATTATTGATACTACTTTTTTGGTCACTGATAATTGTTTTTGCGTCAAGAACAATTCTCACAAATAAGTACAACTATTGTGACTAAAGTATTGTCACAATAAAATAATTAATTGCAACAATTTTAGTTGTCACTAGATCAATTTTTTGTGAAAATATATTTGGTCACAAATTATACATTTATTGTGACAACTATCATTATCACTCACATACTACTTTTAGTGTAGGTAAATATTGTCACAAAAGTATTGAGTAATTGTGACAACTTTTCAAAAGTCGTCACTAATACAATAGTGACGGAGGATATAGTGACGACAGGTGACGACTTCAAAAATTGGTCACTAATTTCAATAGTGACCAAAATTGATAGTTTCGGTGACGACTTCTGTTGTCACTAAATGTGAAATTTCTTGTAGTGGATCACAAGTGCACGGGATACAACAAAACAATCCAAGAAGCCAAACAACAATCAAACCAGCAGGGGTGCTGGCGGGGGTTAAAGGTCCCGCCATGTTCCATCGTGGGAACAACACGGTGGTGTTGGCGGGTCCTTCAACCCCCGCCACTCACACCTCTGGCTTTCTTGCTGGTGGGTTCGGCGGGTGTGCTGGGGCCTGTTGGATACCCCCGCAAGGCTAAAATAACATGTAGATAGTGGGGTTCGGGAATAATTTCCCAAATGCAATAATCAACTCCAAACTCAACAAAACTCAACCAAAATCAAACCAATAAGAAATATAGCTTGGAATAGAAGAAATGACACATTAACTCAAGTATACACCTATCATACAAGCTCTAAAACAAGCATAAACACAAGATTATGCTCAACTTCATCAAGATCATCAAGAATACACAATATAGAGTTTAAAATACTTTTCATGGACATAGTGTTACCGTCTTAGCTAGCAAAATCAAACCAAGCTCCTCCTAGATCATCCTAGCAAAATCAAACCAAGCTCCTCCTAGCAAGTCACCAACCACTTGATCTTTTTTAAAACCCCAAAACCAACACATAAAGAAGATAAAGATTTTAGAAAGATGAAGAGATCTTGAATATAAAAATGGTGTAGGAAGTTGATCTTACCATTCCTAAGCTTTGTAAGGTAGAAATGTGGAATCTTGACTTGTATTCTAGAGTAGGAAAATGGAAGATGATTTTTATAGTCTTGGAGAAGGGAAATGGCGTGAGAGACAAGAGAGAAAGAAGAGTGAGTGTGTTGGGAAATATCTAGGGTAAATAGTCTTTAGATAAGGAGTAATATGCATATGTATTTAAGTGTATATAATGAGTGTAAGACTTGGTTCATGGGCATTATTATATGGGTGGGTTTGTGTGAGTATAATAATATTTATATAGACTTGGGCTTAGGAGAATTAAATATATTCTATACAAGGAGTATTTATATAGCAAAGTCCATATCTAGGATCCAATTATATATATTTATATACATAGGACTTAGAAATATTTGGGCTCAAAGAATTTATTAGGCTAGGACATTTTAAATAAGGGAATTAGGGGAATTGGGTCAAGAGAAAGTAGTAGGCTAGAATCATTAGAAATAGAAGGATTGAATTTTTTAATGAAGAATTAGCCTTATACTTAAGAAAATATTAGTAGGTGTTGTTTTTGGAATTAGAATAAATTTCGGGGTGTCACAATCATCTTCTTGCAGATCAATGGTTTTGATATGCCCACATGTTCTCACTTAGGGAATGGTTCTCATGGGAGCCAAATATAGGGTGATGTTCATATGAGAACCACTTTCTCCATGAATACGTGAGAACTAATCTAAGTCGTATAAAACAAAACATCAATGGTCATCATTAATCTCATGTAATTAGCATTAAAAAAAAGAAATTAAAAGATTAGCATTTAGGAGCAAATTAGTCTTTTGTCAGTTTGTGCAGTCGTTATGCTGTGAAACTGTATCCACCTTGCAAGTTCTACGTTCATAATTACTGAATTATATGTTCATAATTATAAATTAAAGTTATATATTCATAATTTTTGAACTTCATATTCATAATTATTGAACTCTATATTCACAATTACAGAAATCTATGTTCATAATTACTAAACAATATGTTCATAATTATAAAGCTATATATTCATAATTTTTGAACTTCATATTCACAAGTATTGAATCATTATATTCATAATTACAGAACTATATATTCATAATTATGTTCACAACTCTATATTCATACTTATAGAACTATATGTCCATAAATTTTGAACTATATATTCATAATTATGAACAGTTTTGAAACCGTGTCCACCTTGCAAGTTGGACACGATTCCACAACATAATTTGCCCAGTTTGTGTGTATGGGAAAGTCCATGTATGGAAAAATCTTAGATTCCCTCCTATTTATTATGCTTGTATGTCAATCTTTTTTATAGATTGATGGTGTGTATATTTATCTACTAGTCTTTTTTTATGCGTGATGGGCAAAAACATATGCTAAATATTTATACTTTTAAAAATAACCAACAAATCTTTACTAATTAAAATTTATATGAAATTAAATTTATTTATTATATTAATCCAATATATAATGTCCACAAATATTATTATCATTAAAGAATATAAGAAAATATATGGTGAATGGATGTGCATGGTAACAATAATGGAAAAGATAACGGAAGTTGTAACGGTATGAGTATTTTTGACCAAAGAATTATATAGTATGTACAACTCAATACTTACTTCAATGGCTGACTTAGCTTTGATTTATCTCGTATGTCATTGTATCGACGGTGGTGTGGTGTGTGCAGTTTTATGCTTTATCGTTTCCACTTTGTTATGCTTCGGAACTGCTGAACCCGTCTGCGCAATCTCGTTTTTTTTTTTTTTTTTTTTTTTTTTTTTTTTAAATTATTGGGAGTGTTTTGAAAAAAATAATTTATTTTTTAAAAAGTTTATTGAAAAAGATGCTTTGAGCATCTTTTTTTAAAATTTTAGTATTTTAGACCAATAAGCTGTTACAAAAAGTTGATTACCTCAACTATGTTACCAATTAGAACCATTAATATGTTAAATGGTAAGTACATATATAATGTCATTAGTACCCTAAATGCGGAGCGTTATGTTGTGCAACTGTTGCACCATGCAAGGTGCACTCAGAATTGGATTCATAATTTTTATACTATAGATTCATAATTTCTACACTATAGATTCATAATTTCTATACTATAAATTCATAATTTCTAAACTGTAGATTCATAATTTCTATATTGTAGATTCATAATATCTGAACTATAGATTCATAATTTTTGTACTGTAGATTCATAATTTCTAAACTGTTAGTTATCAAATTATGAATATATATAGTTCTGTGATTTGTGAATACAGAGTTCAACAATTGAGAATATGAACATTGAAAATTATGAACATAGAGTTTTGTAATTGTGAATATAGAGTTCAATAAGAGAAAATTTCAATTTTGGTCCACTGACTATTAGAGTTGTGTTAATTGCAACCCTTGACTATCAAAAATGTTAATTTAGTACATTGACTATGCAATTTCTATCAATTTTGGTCACGCCGGCCAAATTACCGGCTAATTGTCACCAGAAAAACTTAAGTCTACAGATGTACTGAATTGGAAGGGGTAAAATAGTCTTTTCCGATCCACTACCGCCTAATTAAGACCTCAACCAAACTTTCTCCGATCCTCCTCAGATGTGAATCGCGGAAGAATACATCTCTTAGTCAATGATCCAATATGCAATTTCCCTTCTAGACGGAGCGCCGCTCGCATCTCCACTCTCAGAACATCCAAAGATGGCCTCTCTCATGCAAATCGCCATATCACGGTCAACCGCTCCTCTTAATCCACCAGGCGACTCCAATCTAGCGCTGCAATTCACATAGTTGGATGTTTAATTGACTGATCGCCAACCAAATTTGGCCGCTCAGCAGCAAAATCTGCCAGTATGACATTTGTGCGAGATTGCGCACACAAATCTCTTCGCTGGAGAGAAATCTCGGGAAATCGGACACAATCAGGGAACAAGTCATCAATTGCATCATCAATCTGACCTTCTTGAGACCATCTCGATGATTTTGGAAAATTTCTGATTTCCAGCGACATAATCGTCGCTGAAAACCGCCCCGCAGGCGCCACCATCGGGCCTTCCTCAACTGCCAGGCTTCAGTCGCACAAACAGACGGTGAAAATCAATTCACGGCAAAATATGATTTTAAAAATAGAAATTAAATGAATTTTTTAAACATTAAGGGGGATTCAACATGAAGGGGTTCTAATTTTGGTCAAGAAGTCATTTTCCCAAAACAGAAGGAACAAGAAAAGACTATTTTGTCCCTTCCAATTTCGTACATCTGTTGACTTACATTTTTTCGGTGACAATTCATCGGTAATTTGGCCAGCGTAACCAAAATTGATAGAAATTGCATAGTCAAGGTATTAAATTAAATTTTTTTTATAGTAAAGTTTTGCAATTAAAACAATTTTAATAGTCAGTGGACCAAAATTGAAATTTTCTCGTTCAATAATTATAAATTTATTCCTTACAATACATGGTGCACACGGTTGCAGAGTATAATTTGCCCTAAATGCAAGGTGGACCTGATCAATTGCATACTATTTATTTGTCCACTTTACTAATCAATCATTTGTTGACCGATTGGGCAATTTGTAATCTAAAAGAAGATAGAGTATGAGCGGCGAGGGGAAGGTGGTATGCGTGACCGGTGCTTCCGGCTTCATAGCTTCTTGGCTCGTCAAGCTTTTGCTCCACCGTGGTTACACCGTCCACGCCACCGTTCGCAGCCTCAGTCAGTCCCCTAGCTCTCTCTTCCAATTCAATTTTGAGTTCACATTTTATTTCTGGAAAATCATTGATGTATGTGTTGCTGTCGTACCTTCCATTACAGAGGATCCAAATAAGGTGTCACATCTTCTTGCATTAGATGGTGCCAAGGAAAGACTGCATTTGTTTGAAGCCGATTTACTTGATGAAAACTCATTTGATGATGCAATTAATGGGTGTGAAGGTGTTTTCCACACAGCATCACCTGTTTCACCATTTGCAACTAAGGTTAACCTTTTCCTTTTCTTTATGTTAATACCCGTTTCCTCAGCTCGGTTTAATCTTTATTGAAGGAAACCAGCGATTTTCTTTTTCCCAATCCTAAACACCTCTTTCCCACTTTCTCTGTTAAGATGTTTGTCCTTATATATATTTTAGGGAGAACTAGTGGATCCTGCAGTAAAGGGGACACTTAATGTTCTTGGATCATGTGTAAGAACACCTTCTGTGAAAAGGGTAGTGGTGACATCTTCAACGGCTTCAGTTATGTACAAATCAAATCCTATAAGTGCAACTGATGTAATCGACGAGAATTGGTTTTCTGATAAAGAATTTGCAGAGGAAACAAAGGTGTGTTTGTGATTTATATATATATACACGTATGCATATATAGTACACCAGTTCAATAGCTAGAACAGATTTCTTTGTGGATCTTTTATTGTAATGCATGTATTTGGTAAGTGATTTAGACAACTTTTCGTTGTCTTATTCTGTTAATTTCATTTTTGGTTCTAGATTTGAATGTGTCAATCCACTTTTTGTCCCTTTTTCTTTTCTGAACATCCTTTTAATTGGGCCTAACATTATTAAGGCATGATTATTTTTTGTCCTCCAACAAAAATCGTTTAGTTTTTTTTTTTTTTTTTTTTTTTTTTTTTTTTTTTTTTTGTTTTTATTTAAAAAAAAAAAAGACCAAAAGTAGACTAACATCAATAAATCTATGATAAAAAATGGAATGAAGTCGTTATCTTATGTCACACATTAATCTATTTATGATTGGATACAACAATTAATGTTCAGTCATATCCCTAACTTGATTACAAATCATTTTTTTTTTTTTAATTTTTAAATCTTTGTAGCAATGGTATATTTTGTCTAAAGTCCTTGCCGAGGAAGCAGCATGGAAATACGCAGGGGAGAATATGATTGACATGGTTTCACTTCATCCTTGTCTTGTTATAGGCCCTCTTTTACAACCAATTCTTAATTTTTCAAGTGAACTGATTCTGGACACCATAAAAGAAGGTAACATCGTCTCTCCAAGAAATTAACATTATTATGAATTATGATATGATAGCATTCTTATGAGAGCCCTAATGGAAGTGGCGAACATATATACACAGGAAAGGATTTCATGTTTTCTCCAGTCATGAATTGTTGTGTTGATGTTAGAGACGTCGCAAATGCACATATCCGAGCATTTGAGGTACCTTCCGCCAGTGGAAGATACTGTTTGGTTGGGGAAACAGTGCACTTTTCTCAGGTTTTGAAGATTGTTGGCCAACTTTATCCCTCTCTTGTCATTCCTGCAGAGAAGTAAGATTCAAATCAAGAGTTTGCTTTTTCATTTCTAAACTGAATATAATGTACATATAGCCCTTCAAGTGTAGATATTAAAGTTTATTTTCTTTTGGTGGCAGATCTAAAGGAGACTTGCCTATAGTGCCACCATTCAAAGTATCCCAGGACAAGGCCAAAAGCTTGGGTATCAACTTCACTTCTTTAGAAGTGAGCCTTAAGGATACTATTGAAAGTTTAAAGGAGAAAAACTTCTTGAGCTTCTAGTTTTTATTTGGATTTATTGTTGTTGAATGTTTGTGATTGTTGATCTCTATAGTACGTGTACTAATAAACAATTCAGACTAAACGCTAAACATGTTTTAATATAATTTCGCTCTCTATTTGTGAATTAGGGTTTAAAGTCACACTCATAATTCACAAAGTAATAGTTAATCTTGACTTCTAATTTTTACAAAGACAAAATAAAATGGAATTCCGCTTTCTATTTGTGAATTATGTGTTTTTTTTAGTACTATTGACTTGATATGTTACAATGTATTATCTGTTCATATACATAGTCTCAACCTATTTGAAGCACAAAAAAGTCAATATCATCGTCACTTAGTCTCGAACCTATGACCTCCGATCCCATTTAAGAGAGTTATATGAAAATTAGCTTTCTCTTTATGAATTAGGTGTTTAAATAAAGTCAAGGAATAGCGAATTGACGTAGCCACCAAAATAGACAACATGAATAATATGGAGCAGCCCGCATGGGTAGTTCAACTGGTCATAGTGGTGAAACTTTGGAAGAATGACCAAGGATCGAGTCTCACCCGCGGCAGTGAGGGGGGCTCCTTGTGCGCAGTGAGCACTGGTCTAGCTTCTGTGGTAATCATGTTCAGTTGAGTCACCATGATTTATACCCTCCCAAATGCTCTGTCGGGCGGGGTGTGGGGGGCCCTTAGGGTGTTGGGATTCAACCTTTGGAAGAATGAATAATATGGAGCATTATTTTTGAACCATATATGTTTACTTTCAACATTAAAATTTCAAAAGCATGCAATCTATGTGCACCACATAAATGTTTACAAAGCTACAAAAAGTAGTTAACTACATACCAACGTAACTTATAATAACAACAAAGACAAATTTGTGAGTTTTTGGTAATGGATATCTTCTGTATATGGTGTTAATCAAATTCAATGCAAAATTTGCAGACTATTTGACGTTGAAGTTTATGGCTGGCTGATTTAATACTGTCTCATTTTACCCTGATTTTGGTCAAAAATCTTACAATTAACAAAAATAATCTTATAATTCTAAGATTACAAATTTATGTGACATTAGTGGGATAAGATTACAAATTTATGTAACATTAGTGGGATAAGATTACAAGTTTATAAGACGCCGGTTTTTTAAGAAAATTGACATTAAATATTTTTTATAATTGTAATTTTATTTATCATTTTGACGTCGATTTGATAAAAAAAAAATAGACATGATATGTGCTACGACGTTATATGTAATTTCTGCACTAGTGATGAGGTGTTTTAAGTCAAGAATCGCGAATTGATGTAGCCACCTAAATAGACAACGCAACTTGAATAATATGGATCGGAGCATTATTTTTGAACCACATGTCCACTTTGAACATTAAAACTCCAAAAAGCATGCAATCTATGTGCACCACATGAATGTTTACAAAGCTACAAAAAGTAGTTAACTACATACCAACGTAACTTATAATAACAACAAAGACAAATTTGTGAGTTTTTGTTAATGGATATTTTCTGTATATGGTGGTAATCAAATTCAATGCAAAATTTTCAAACTATTTGATGTTGAAGTTTATTGTTACTTTCTCATTTAATTTTACCATGATTTTGGTCAAAAATCTTATAATTAACTAAAATCATATTATAATTCTAATATTAAGACATTAGTGGATAAGATTACAAATTTATGTAACATTAGTGGGATAAGATTAGAAGTTTATGTGACATTATCAATTCAGATTTTGTTTAAAAGAAATAAGATTAAATGCCTACATGTCTTGAAAGGCTTGCAATATAGCCCTTTCAAGTGTCTTATATATTGTAAACTTTTATTTCAAGCCTCACATTGCCTTTTCAGTCAATGGTTATACCCTACACCACGGCGCGCGTAGCACTGTGCGCCGCGCGCCTCCCAAAACGACGTCGTTTTGGGAGGCGCGGTAGGAAGTTGCTGTGATTATGTGTATTTGTTCACACAATTATGTGTATTTGTTCACACAATTATGTGTATTTGTTCATACAGTTATGTACATTTTTTATACAATTATGTACATTCTTCTTATACAATTATGTACATCCGAATCAGAAAATTTGTGTGTATTATGTTAAAAGTTGATGTGTATTATGTTAAAAATTTATGTTTATTATGTATTATGTTAGATTATGTGTATTATCTTTTAAAAAGAGTATGTACATTTTGTTATATAATTATGTACATTCATGTATACAATTATGTGTATTCGAGTATAACATTATGTACATTTTTGAACAGCGGGTTTTTTTTTTTTTTTTTTTTTTTTAACGAAAAAATTCTGCCATTCACTGGGGCGGGAAATTTCGAAAAAAAAAAAAATTAAAACGACGTCGTTTTGCATCTGGGCGCACAGTGCAACGCGCGCCGTGGTGTAGGATATAAATCAGTAAAGGGACCCAGTATATTTTTAAAGGTATTATTATAAGAGTATTGTAAAGATGAAAATAGTCTAAATAATAGTAGATTTTATTCTCACCTAATTTTAAAGACAAATAAATTTCTTCGTTTGGTTAGAGAGAATTGCAATTCTCTCATTATCACGGAATTAGAATTCTATGTCTCCCCTAATATTTTTAATTCCACAATTTTTGAGAAAAAAATAAAAGATACCGTACCATTGGGACAAAATTAAACTTCTCGTTTCTAACCTGAATTAAAATTGATGTTTCATTATTTGTCTACTATAATAAGTATGGATATTTTGATTTTTTTTTTTTGAGAAAGTAAACTTAATTCATTATATCAGAATGGAGAATGTTTACAAGAAAAGATGGAGGGGAGTCCAGCCACTCCCCGCAACCTGACTCAGAAAAGGCCTCCCTAGAAACACAGTGAGCGGCACGATTCGCAGATCGCTTAACAAAGTAGAATTTAACATCCTCAATTTCAGATGCCAAATACTTTACATCATCTACCAAATTGCCAAAAGCTGAACCATAAGACACCGAATGAATAGCATTACATACCAGTTGTGAGTCCATCTCCACATCCACACCTCCTAGTCCCGTAGCCTTCAGCCAGCTGAGAGCCTCTCTTACACACAAGGCCTCGGCTTTCTTCACCAAATAAGCTCCTACTACAAGCACATTCTTAGCCGCCAAGAACCCCCCACTATCATCCCGTAGCACCCAACCCAACCCCATCCGTCCTTCCTCCTGCCGAACCGAAACATCCGTATTTAATTTAAATCTGCCCAACCGCGGCTTCTTCCAGTGGTCAGCGTCCACCGGGCCATTCACACGATGTTCCTGATTCGCCCCACGCCACCCCTCCAGAAAGTCTAGGGCACGCTGCACCACCATGGCTGAATTATGCACACAGCCCTTCCAGACACTATCATTCCTGCTTGTCCACAATCCCCAACATACCATTACAAACCTTGGCAAAGAGTCAGCACACAACTTACTAACACACCAAAAAAACCAATCAGAGACATTATCACCTGCATAAGCATTCAGCTGCGGCACACCCAAAAGGTTCCAAACCCGCCTGGCCTCCGCACAGTTAACAAAAAGATGGACCGCAGATTCGGCCACCAGCCTACACATATGACAATCAAGTGAACAAGCTACCCTTTTCACAGCCAACGCATCACGTGTGGGAAGAAACTCAGAAGCTAGCTGCCAACAGAAACATTTTACCTTAGGGGGAACATGTAAATTCCATATACGTGACCAAGGCCACGCCGATCATCCGAGGCAACCATTGTAATCCGTTTGTAGCATGACTTAACAGAATACATCCCCTTCGGATCCCAATGCCAAGTCCAACGATCAACAGGCCTGCGCCAACTAACCGGAATATTCATAATCAATCTAGCATCACGGGAATTAAAAATATCATTAACACAATCAGAATCCCATCCCGTACCTTGGTCATTCAACAAATGGATACCATTATACCAAACACTGAAATGGATATTCCCATTAATTCTTTTTTTTTTTGCCCTTAAAATTGAAATTCACACTTTATTCCCACACTATTTCTCAAATTCTCTTATGGAACTACAATTCCTTTAAAGTAATTAATTCCCTCATTATATTATCCAAATGCCCTTTAGTGTATTTTTGGTAAGTTTGGCAGGTAAAGACAAGCTCATTGGCACATGCTTGGATATTTTGGATGTCCAATGAAATTTTTGAGCAGACAAGAAAAAGAATGGTCAACACTTCACTAGGTCACATTTTCTATATCTCATTATCTCTTTATTTTCTCTCTTTTTTATTTTGTCTGCTTCAATATTCTATCTCCTTCCTGTATTCTCTTTTTCATTCTCTTCTTGGAGTAGTACATGCATGATATGAAATCGTATCATTTGTATTTTTAAAATATTTTAAAACAAATTTACAAGTACATAAATCGCTAAATTATTATTGGTATATAATATCACAATTGCAAGTTCATAAAATCCTACTATAGGTTCATATAACTACTACGGAAGATTCTTAAATTTACCATTATTAGGACTCTATGTATCTGAGTCTGTTTAAAACTTCTAATCCTTGTCACACTGTGACTCTCTACTTCTTATCCTTATCACACTGTGACTCTCTATTGTATATATTCACATCATCTGATCTCATTGTAATCAAGTTCAGAAAATATAATACAATCAGTTCTCATCTGGTATCAGTTAGCTAGGGTTTTGTGATTCATAAAATCAAGAAGATGCAGCGCTGTGGTGGCAACCTTAATTACCGTGGAGGTCAGCAACGTGGCTTCAATGATCCGTGTCAAATCTGTAAAGGTTTTGGCCACACAGGAGTCAATTGTTTTTGGCGCTATGATGATCCGTGTCAAATTTGTAAACGTTTTGGTCACACGGGAGTCAATTGTTTTTGGCGCTATGATGATCCATGTCAAATTTGTAAACGTTTTGGTCACATGGGAGCAAATTGTTTTTGGCGCTATAATGATCCGTGTCAAATTTGTAAAAGTTTCGGTCACACGGGAGTCAACTCTTTTCGGCAATATTCAGGGGCTCCGGGTTCTCAGGCTAATTTGTTGTTTCAGAATGGTTTAGTTGCTAAAACCTCGTCAAATTCTCATACTTGGGTTCCGGACACTGGAGCCACAAATCATGCAACTCCAAACATCAT
Source organism: Ipomoea nil (assembly GCF_001879475.1). Taxonomy (NCBI): domain Eukaryota; kingdom Viridiplantae; phylum Streptophyta; class Magnoliopsida; order Solanales; family Convolvulaceae; genus Ipomoea; species Ipomoea nil. Next base: position 1,974,835 of record NW_017616696.1, on the reverse strand, counting down.
TGCCCTTTCTACATCGGAGAAGTACACTGGTAATGACACTTTACATGTCGGTGACGGTATGGGTTTATCTGTTAGTCATGTTGGCCATGCCTCTTTTAATACCCTTTCTAGATCATTTACATTGCCTGATATACTTCACGTTCCACGTTTGTCTAATTCTTTATTATCTGTTCAGAAGTTTGCATCCGATAATAAAGTCTTTTTTGAGTTTCACACCTCCTTTTTTGTTGTGAAGGATATCAATACCAAGGAAATACTTCTTCGGGGCAATAGTGTAACACCCTGTGTTACGACCCCTAAAACCAATTAATCATTTAACCAATTATCCAAAGAAAGAATTAAATTACAATAATTAAATTGGAAAAGGCCCACCATGGTCCGTGGGCCCTCTTCCCTAAACCCAACCCCTAGTCTTAAAAGGAATAGAGTTAGCAAGCTTATAATATTTGCGCCCTAATTAGGACTCTTAGATATATAAATAGGGGACATAGGAGGCACCTAGAACCCCCACCACAATAATCCCTCACCCCACAAGGAACTCCAAGAATTCCCCTAGGAGAAATCAAGAAAGAAGAAAGACTTAAAGAAAGATCCTTCATAGCCAAGGAAATTAATTAAGGCTAAGAGGTAACCCATGTCTCAATAAAACCTATTTTCATAGCTATGATTCCCCTCTTAGGATTTCCCCCATATTCTTGTGTGTTGATGATTCGTTATAATGATATTGATAATTGGTGTTATGATTCCATGGGTGATCTTGATGATAAGAGGTTCTTGATGATTATATGGTGTTCTTGATGTTCTTGATGATTATATGGTGTTCTTGATGTTCTTGATGATTATATGATGTTCTTGATGTTTATATGATATTCCTACCGAATCTTGATATTAGAAGACGAATTGTGTTCTTGTTGATTTAAAAATAATTAGAACCCTAGGTTGTGCCGTGGAATTCGTATGGTATTATTCTTGGTATATTGGGTGGGAATTCTTATGTTTGGGTGTTGATTATGTTTAGAAAAGCATGATAGGTTATGTGCCGTATGTTCTTGCTTTTGAATCCGTTAACTGTCTACGTGTTGTTGTCAATTGCGTTTGAAAGTGTCTAAGCATGGTCTCGGGTTCCACAATGGTTCCCGGGGCATTTTTCTGTGATGAAAGTCAGTGGGGGGTAGGTGGGGGTAGGGGACCCACCACCTACCCGCGGCCAATGTTGGTAACGCCGGCAGCGGGCAGCCGGCGGGCGGGCAGCTGCCCGACGGGCACCCGCTGCCCGGAAAGCTGCCGCCGGCGGGTGACCCCTCACCCACCGGCTACCCGCTGGATTTTACCCTACCTTGGGATTTTGGCTTCCCCGTTTGATGTTCCCCCGACCCCCGTGGTGTCCCAACGGACTCCGTCTATCGTGCCTAAGTCTAGTTTGATGTTTCGGGTACCGTTCGTAGGATAAATGAGTCTTATATATCGCATGCTAGTTGAATTGGTATCCCGTTGGCCTAGGTGAAAGAAGTATGAACCCCTTAGGATTATTCCTAGTTTGTGGATGACCACGCATAGGTTTCATTATACGTTTTCTCCCCTTCCCAATGTGTTAATGTGGGTTGCATGTGCTTGCTATGTGTTATGTGTGCATGATACCCCAATTTGGTTGCTATCAAATTGGTTATTCCTGAGCTGCAGTTCAGAAGCTGGCTGCGGTCAGATTTACACTCTCGGGCTGCGGTCCACCGTTTGGTTGCGATCAAACGTTTTACATGAGCTGCGGTTCATATTCCTGGCTGCGGTCAGATGACTACTCTTGGGCTGCGGTCCACTGTTTGGTTGCGATCAAACATTATGATGAGCTGCGGTTCATCGGTCGGTTGCGATCGACCCCTCCATGTTGCGATACGGGGCAGGGTGCTGCGGGGCCGTGTCAGAGCTATATGCGCTGACCCTCATGTATGGGCATGCGATTAGTCCTGTGGCGCCAACAAAGTGTGCTATGTGATGAGATATGGATGATTGGATTGTTATGAAAGCGTGGCCATAGGATACATGCTAGTAACTGTATATGCTTGATTATGACTATTGGCTGTGCCTATCTCTACCTGTCGTGTCTGTTCCTTACACCTGTGAATTGTGTATGCTTGGTTATGACTGTTGGTTGTGCTTATCCCTATCTGTCGAGTCTATTCCCTGTTTTGAAAGCTAGAGTCTCTTAGGATATATCTTCATGCTTCGAAATGGTTTTTGTATATCTATGTATATATCTATATAAATTGTATTTCAACGCGTTGGAGTGGGTTACCAGCATCTCTCGCTGAACAGATATATTTGGCTTTCAGGCACAGAAGAGTAGACACTGGAGCGCGCTAGAACCATGAAGCGTAGAAGTAGATAGTTTCCCTTTTGGCCTGCGTGCCATGTTTATGCATTTACTTGTTGAGGATATTAGTCAGTTAGCCTGTGCACCTGAGTTCTCTAGCTCAGGTGTGGCATAGCACCCCGTACTCTTTATATTATGTTTTGGAATTTAGTGAGATTTTACCTTCTTTATATAAGTTTCAAAAGTTTTCGAAAATCTGGGGTGTTACAAATAGTTCGGGGGGACTATACACACTTTCATTACTTAGTTCGTCTCCGTCAGCGTTTCTTTCCGCTCGTGCCTCGGCTTCCACTTGGCACAATCGTCTGGGTCATCCTCATAACCGTGTTCTTAGTCATATACTTCGTTCTTGTTTGGTTAGTGGGTCTCGTGATAATATTCGTTGTGATAATTCTTTATGCAATGCGTGTCAATTAGGCAAATCTGCCCGTTTTCCCCTCCCTCGTGTTGCTCCCTCTAGTTCTCAAGTCCTAGATCTTATTTACACAGACATTTGGGGTCCTGCGCCCACTTTATCTACTTCTTGCTTCCGTTATTTTGTGATCTTTGTGAATGACTCTTCCCATTATACATGGTTCTTCCCTATGAAATTAAAGTCTGATCTTTATGTCATCTTTGATAAATTTTGTACTCTTGTTGAACGGTCATTTAATTGCAAAATAAAGGCCATTCAGTCTGATTTAGGTGCTGAGTACAAAAAGTTGCATTCTTCGTTTGTTCAATTAGGAATTCAACATAGACAATCATGTGCCTATACACATGAACAGAATGGTTGTGTTGAACGAAAACATCGTCACATTGTTGAAACTGGTCTGGCTCTTCTAGCTCATGCCTCTGTTCCTTTGAAATTTTGGGATTTTGCCTTTGAGACTGCTGTCTATTTAATTAACAGAATGCCATCTTCTGTATTAAATAACTCTAGTCCTCATCTCCTGTTACATAAATCCCCTCCTTCCTATCTTTTTCTTCGTGCCTTTGGGTGTTTATGCTATCCTCATCTTCGACCATATAATCGCCATAAGATGTCATACAGGTCTTCTCCATGTGTCTTCCTAGGTTATCCTGAGTCCTTTAGGGGGTACAGATGCATGGACTTACATACTAATAAGATTTACACATGCAGGCATGTCAGATTTGATGAAGAAGTTTTCCCCTTTGCTACTAAAACTTCTTTGCAGGATTTATCTACTCCGTTTTCTGGACCTTGGGCGGAATCTGTTCTCAGTCATAGCACACCTATTCCTGCCGTGTCCAATGATGAGCCGCCAGAACCGCCGCTACCAGCTTCATTCGAACCAGCCGTGGATCCCGGACAGGTTGCCTCGTCGGGTGATCCGGTGGAGCCCGTTGCTCGCCAGCGAGGCCGTCCACGTGGGCGGTCCACCAGGCCCAATGTCCGTACTCACTCTATAGCCACTCGCAGCAACGTAAATGCTCCTCTTTTTGCTCTAGCAGCTCAGGTGCATCCCACGGAACCCACATGTCACTCTCAAGCTGTCAAATATCCAGAGTGGCGTGAAGCCATGGACCAAGAATTCAATGCTCTCCTGCATAACCACACATGGTCTCTAGTTCCACCCACTGTAGGTATGAATATTATTGGCTGTAAATGGGTGTTTCGTACGAAGAGAAAGGCTGATGGTACTATTGAAAGGCATAAAGCCAGACTGGTTGCGAAAGGTTTTAATTAGGTTCCAGGGCAGGACTTCTTTGATACATTTAGTCCAGTGGTAAAGCCTACGACTGTAAGACTCCTTCTATCTCTAGCTTTATCATCTGGGTGGTCTATCAAACAGCTAGATGTTCATAATGCTTTTCTGAATGGTAATCTGGCTGAAACAGTTTATATGAAGCAACCCCCTGGTTATATTGATGCTAACATTGCCGAATCATGTTTGTTTGTTAAAAAGATCTCTGTATGGGTTAAAACAAGCTCCCAGAGCCTGGTTTAATCGACTACATACGTTCTTACTATCAGTTGGCTTTCAAGCATCCAAGACAGATGTCTCTCTGTTCTATTACTCTAAAGACTCTGCTTTGGTTTATCTATTGGTGTACGTGGATGCCATTCTTGTAATGGGAAGTGATCAGGGTATTATGTCTCAGCTCTTGTCCAAATTGTCTGCTACATTCAAAATCAGAGATCTTGGTGAACCAAATTTCTTTCTGGGTATTGAAACAGTTAAGAGTGACAATGAGATTATTTTATCTCAACAACGGTATATGAATGATATTTTAAAACGGGCTGGAATGTCTAAATGCAAACCCCTTTCTACACCTATCTCTATTTCGAAAACTGTCCCCTTCAATTCAGATCTATATGATGATCCCACACAGTACAGGAGTCTAGCTGGAGCACTGGAATATCTCACTGTCACACGACCTGACCTATCCTTTGCAGTTAATCAGTTATGCTAACATATGCATGCTCCCACCATGTCACACTAGGAGCAACTCAAACGGGTACTCAGGTATGTTAAGGGAATAGTTGATCATGGTTTACGCATACGACGATGCTCATCTAGAGACATTCATGCCTTCTCTGATTCTGATTGGGCTGGTTGTCCTGAGGATCGAAAATCCACGAGTGGTTTTGCTGTTTTCTTGGGGAGTAATCTTATATCCTGGGTTTGCAAGAAACAGAGAACTGTTGCTAGGTCATCCACTGAGGCTGAATACAAAGCCCTTGCAGATGTTTGTGCTGAAGTTCTATGGATTATGTCATTACTGCGTGAGATACAGATTCCGGGTATTTCCATTCCAAAATTATGGTGTGATAATATAGGAGCTACATATATGAGTGCCAACCCAATCTTTCATGCGCGCACCAAGCATGTAGAGATTGATTATCATTTTGTTCGTGATCGAGTAGCTTCAGGCGATATTCAAGTCAACTTCATCTCCACAAAGGATCAACTTGCTGATATCTTCACCAAAGCTCTGCCTGGACCTAGATTTTCTTCCCTAAGGGACAAACTAAAGGTTACTAGTATACACTGTTCTTGATGGGGAGTATTAGGACTCTATGTATCTGAGTCTATTTAGAACTTCTTATCCTTGTCACACTGTGACTCTCTACTTCTTATCCTTATCACACTGTGACTCTCTTTGTATATATTCACATCATCTGATCTCATTGTAATCAAGTTCAGAAAATATAATACAATCAGTTCTCATCACCATATTACAAGTTCATAAAGTGACTATTATAAGTTTATAAAATTGCCATTACAAGTTTATAAAATCACTATTATAAATTAAATAAGTTACAATTGAATTGGTTCATAAAGTTAGTACTATAGATTTATTAAGTAACTAAAGGAACTTAATAAAGTCACACTTGCAAATTCATAAAACTCACTATATTACAAGTTTTTCACACAATTATTGAAAAATATATTGCGGTGTCATTTAAAAGATCTCAATAAAATAGATTTTAAAAAGATATTTTTTATATAAAAAATAATATATATATATATATATATATATATATATATATATATATATATTACATTATCGTACATGATATTTGTGGTAATGATTTTAATATACTTAGTAAATCACGTGTGAAATACATAATTGTAAGAAGTAAAATTGACACATTAACATTTGTTATATAACATAAAATTAAGGAAAAATGACACTTTTTCCCTCTTTGTTATATACTTATAGTACTTTTTCCCCCTAAATTATTTAAGTGGCAGTTTTTTCTCCCTGATATATTAAATGGACATATTTACCTTTAAAATAAATATTTCATTTATTTTTCTTCTCCAACAAATTATAACCACGATTTGAAAAAATAAAATACATTAAGTGTTGAATTTAGAATATTTAAAAATAAAAAAAAAATTAAAAGAAAGTTTGAACCAACCGTTCAAATTGGATCCAAAATCGTGAACCGACGGTTCAAAATAAAACTCAAACCGCGATTATATATACTTATATGTGAGAGTCAATATAAATGCGGAAAAAAAACATACACTATTTGCAAATATTATAATTCTAATTTAAGCTATTGCTAGTAGTTGTTCCGATTTGAACCTCCGGTTCACGGTTCAGGATCCATTTTTTTCCAGTTCACGATTTTAATAAATGGAAACCCAAATATTGGGTTATGTTATGAATCATAACCGAAATTTTTTAATTTGATTGCTATAGTGTTTGGTTCAGTTCGAACCGAACCGTGGTCACCCCTACGTATAAACAATAATTTGTTGAAGAAGAGAAATAAATAAAATATTTGTTTTAAGGGTAGAAATGTCCATTTAATATTATCAGGGGGGAAAAACCGCCACTTCTATAATAATTGAGGGGACAAATGTGAATGCATGAATAACTCAGGGGAAAAAAGTGCTATAAGCATATAACACAAAGGAAAAAAGTGTCATTTTCCCTAAAATTAATATCTTTAATGGACATCGAAGTTACATTTATTTAAATCTTACTTGTCATTCTTTATCAAGTAAAATGTATCAGTTATTTTGTTAATGGGATATTTCCTAATTTGAGGACACACAAAAAATGCTAGATAAAGTAGCAACAAAAAATGACACTTTAAGTTAACATACATTTTGAATGGGATCCACTTTTAATTTGGTAAGGTACGGTCAAAATAGATTTGGATCTTCCTAATTGAGAGGATAAATTTGATATATTATATGGTTAAAATGAATAATAGGTTAGGTGAGTAATAAATTGATTCTTAGAGTGTATCAATTGGATTAGGAAAAATGCATATTTATATGGCTTTTAAGTAGCATTTGACTCATATTGAAAATAGATGTGGGTTCTCACTAGTATAACTAGAATTTAGCTTTTAGCCCGCACGTGCTTAACTCAATTGTTTTAGTGGGCAGTATTTAGGAGAAGAGACTAAGGTCCGAACCTCGGCGGTGACAGTGTGGGAATTATGTTCAAAGTGGACAGATTCCTTGTGCGCACCAGCACTGTCCGCTGAACCTATTGAGTCATGGGGGGCCCTTAGGGACTAGATGGCACCTCTGTGACTCCCCTTGAGGAAATGCCATAGGATTGAACCCCAGTGGTGGAGTATTGACTCTTTAGGTTGCAGTAGTTAGAAAACGTATGGTGTATGGAAAGTATACTACATTGTAATAGAGTCAATAGTATTTTTTATTTTTATTTTTAAAAATGTTTAGAGACCGTTTGGAAAGCTGAAAAATGATTTTCAGAGATGGCTCATTTTCTAGAAAATATTTTAAGTTTTTAGTGATTAGCTAAATGTCATAAAACTATCTTTTTGTTATATTTGGTTGGTAGTTAAGAAATTGCATTTTACCTGTTTTGTTTATTTTTCTAAAAATGAACATATAATAATAATAATAATAATAATAATAATAATAATAATAATAATAATAAGTGGTGGAGGTGTAGGTGGTTGTGATGGTAGTGGTGGTGGTGGAGGTGTAGGTGGTTGTGATGGTAGTGGTGGTGGTGGACGTGTAGGTGGTTGTGATGGTGGTGGTGGTGGTGGAGGTGGTTGTGGAGGGTGGTGGTGTAGAGGTAGAGGTGGAGGTTGTTGTGGTGGTGGTTGGTGGTGGTGGAAGTGGTGGTGGCGGTGACGGCAGCGGTGGTGGTGGTGGTAGTAGGGGTGGTGTGGTGGTGGAGATGGTGGTAGGGGGTGGTGTAGTGGTGGTGGCGATGGTGTTGGAGTACGGGAGTGTTCTGTGTTAGTGGTAATAATACTAATATGGAAAGTAGCTTGAAGAGAGAAACGAGAAAAAAAAGAATCTGGAAAATGTCTTCCGACTAAAAATCTAGGAAGACATTTTCTGCCAAATTGAGTCTTGTTTTCATTGACAGGAATGAATATTTTCCTTTGACTTTTTTTCTTATCCCAAAAGGCTGAATCCCCAACCCTAAGGGCCCCCTCACACTCCGACTAGATAGAGCATGTGAGAGGATGTAAATCACGGTGACTCAATGGGTGATTTGTTTGTGTGCTTAATGTGTGTGTTGTGTATTTAAGTGCGTCAGTTTAATGCTTAATGTGCGTCCACCTGCACAACCACACGGGAAACCCTCCCCGCACCTGATCCCCCCCCCCCTCCCCACACACACACACACACACACACACACACACACATATATATATATATATATATATATATATATATATATATATATATATATATATATATATACACACACATATATAGAGAGGCAGCTGCCAATTAACCTCATTCCCTTTGCACCTGTCTATTTCTACATGGAGTAAGTTTGGCGCTTACATTTGAGTGGACCACATGAAATTAACCACAAAATGAGTGGTCCGCACTTTACACAATGGTTATATTGTAGGCGGAAGGCCGAACTGCTGAACCGGTCTGCACAATTTTTTTTTTTTTTTTTTTTTTTAAATTATTGGGGATGTTTTGAAAAAATATTTTATTTTTTAAAAAAATTTATTGAAAAAGTTGTTATAAGCAACTTTTAAAATTTTTGCGTTTTGGAGTAATAAGTTGTTACAAAAAGTTGATTAATCAAATATTATTGGCTGATCAATTATGTTACCCCATCATTATTCCATGAGTTCTACTACATGTATTTTCAAATTATATTCCTTCACTTTCATTCCATGACATGGCAAACAAAGATCGGCTACTTTCATCATGTGAGTCCCAAGGAATTTGTCTACATCAAGAATTTGTGAGAGGGAGTAAAGAAATGGAAATACATGTAGTATTTTCTTTATTCTATTGACGATGGTCCATACAACTATGTGGATCATAGTCTACACAATATTTTACCCTATGCAACTAAACATTACCATTAATGTCATTTTGGATTAGTACCGTACCCTAAATGCAAGGTGGACCTGATCCATTGGTACTATAATGTGTCCACTTTACTAATCAATCATTTAATTTGCATGATGTGGTGTGCATATAAATATATATGTAGACAGACTTGGTAGATAGGGCAATCTAAAAGAAGATAAAGGATGAGCGGAGAGGGGAAGGTGGTATGCGTGACCGGTGCTTCCGGCTTCATAGCTTCTTGGCTCGTCAAGCTTTTGCTCCACCGTGGTTACACCGTCCACGCCACCGTTCGCAGCCTCAGTCAGTTCCCAGCTGGCCTCTCTCTTCCAATTCAATTTTGAGTTCACATTTTATTTCTGGAAAATCATTGATGTATGTGTTGCTGTCGTACCTTCCATTACAGAGGATCCAAATAAGGTGTCACATCTTCTTGATTTAGATGGTGCCAAGGAAAGACTACATTTGTTTGAAGCTGACTTAGTTGAAGAGAACTCTTTTGATCCTGCAATTAATGGGTGTGAAGGTGTTTTCCACACAGCTTCACCTGTTTCCTTTTCACCATCTGCAACTAAGGTTTAAACCCCTTTCCTCGGTTTAATCTTTTGTTGAAGGAAACCAGCGATTTTTTTTCCCAATCATAATCACCTCTTTCACAATCACCCATTTTTCCCACTTTTCTATATTTATCTATCTTCTTTCTCTTTTATGATGTTTGTCCCTATATATATTTTAGGCTGAACTAGTGGATCCTGCAGTAAATGGGACACGTAATGTTCTTGGATCATGTGTGAGAACACCTTCTGTGAAAAGGGTAGTGGTGACGTCTTCAACCGCAGCCGCTATGTACAAACCAAATCCTATAAGTCCAACTGATGTAATCAGAGACTTGGTTTTCTGATAAAGAATTTGCAGAGGAAACAAAGGTGTGTTTGTGATTTATATATATACACGTATGCATAGTACACCAGTTCAATAGACAATAGCTAGAACAGACTTCTTTGTGGATCTTTTATTATAATGCATGTATTTGGTAAGTGATTGAGACAACTTTCCATTGTCTTATTGAGTTAATTTCATTTTTTGTTCTAAATTTGAATGTGTTGGTTCACTTTTAATTTTTTTTTTTTTTTTTTTCAAAACGTCTCATTTGATTTGGTTCTAATATTATTGAGGAATGGTCATTTTTTGTCCGGCCTCCTCCAACAATACAGTTTAATCTTTTTTGAAAAACAAAACGACAGAATTAAAAATAGATTGCCACCTATAAATTTACGAGCAAAAATGGAATTAACTCGTTATCTCACATTAATATATTTATGATTGGATACAACATACAACACATTATTGTTTAGTCATATGACTCATATCATAACTTGATTACATATCAATTTTATTTTATTTTTTAAAAAATCTTTGTAGCAATGGTATATCTTGTCTAAAGTTCTTGCCGAGGAAGCAGCATGGAAATATGCAGGGGAGAATAGGATTGACATGGTTTTACTGCATCCTAGTCTTGTTATTGGCCCTCTTTTACAACCAATTCTTAATTTTTCAAGTGGGGCGATTCTAGACGTCATAAAAGAAGGTAACTACATCTCTCCAAGAAAATGAACATTATTATGAATTATGATGATGGTATGATAGCATTCTTCTTATCTGAGCCTTAACGGAAGTGGCGAACATATATTCACAGGAAAGGATTTCATGTCTTCTCCAATCAATTGCTATGTTGATGTTAGAGACGTCGCAAATGCACATATCAAAGCATTTGAGGTACCTTCCGCCAGTGGAAGATACTTTTTGGTTGGGGAAACAATGCACATTTCTCAGGTTTTGAAGATTGTTGGCCAGCTTTATCCCTCTCTTGCCATTCCAGAGAAGTAAGCTAAGATTCAAATCAGGAGTTTTCCTTTTCTAAACTGAATATAATGTACATATAGCCCTTCAAGTGTAGATATTAAAGTTTATTTTTTTTTGGTGGCAGATCTAAAGGAGACTTGTCTATAGTGCCAACATTCAAAGTATCCCAGGACAAGGTGAAAAGCTTGGGTATCAACTTCACTTCTTTAGAAGTGAGCCTTAAAGATACTATTGAAAGTTTAAAGGAGAAGAACTTCTTGAGCTTCTAGTTTTTGGATTTATTGTTGTTGAATGTTTGTCATTGTTGATCTCTACATTACGTGTACTAATAAACAATTAAGACTAAACGCTAAACATGTTTTAATATAATTTCACTTGCTTACTTGTGTTGTGACTTGAGTTTGAGTTAAATATATATTTTACACACAACAGCAGAAGAAATGTTGGAGCATTCTTGGTGAAAGAGAGAAACGTAGACTTTATTGATGAAACTGAAAAACTGAATGCAAGGAATACAACTTATTTATATATCTATTGCCAAAGTAATATATTTGAGGCAAATTCTTTTTTGAAACCCTCTCACGGGTCTCAATCCGTGAGACGGCTCCGGTCAGGAGAATTTAAGTTTTATGGTATATTAGTTTAGTAATATTATTTCTTTCAAACTATATATTACAATTTTGTTATAAAGTATTACATTTATATTATAAAATATATATATTATATATAAGGCTTAATGCATGGACAATATCTTCAATTTTACTATGTAATGACACTTTATTTCCTGCAAATTTTCTATTATAGTTTTATTATAAAGTCATATCTTTATGCTATAAAATCTACCATGCTAATAAGAGCCAATAATGTTAGGCCCTTAACTGGAACAAAAAAAATCTACCATGCTAATAAGAGCCAATAATGTTAGGCCCTTAACTGGAACAAAAAAATGTTGGTATAATTATTTCTTAAAATGAATGGTTCATTTTATTTTGATTTGAGTATTTTTAAATGATTTTTCTTATTTACCCTCTATTACATTATTTTCATCCCTTAAATAACTTAATTCCGTTAGTATAAACTTTAGTAACAGAATATTCCTTTAACTATTTATTATTTTTAATTTACTCATTAATTTCTATAAGAAAGGGCCGGTCTTAGATTCGTACCTCATCCCAATTAGAGTTGACATAATTGTTAAAAATATATATACTATGAGTATGTTAAAAAGTATTAAAAATATATAATATAAAATTTAACATAAACTTTGGTCAAATAATTAGTCTGACTAAATACATAGCATTCAAAGATTATAAATCATGAACTTTAAAAATCATTTGATTTTTATGCATTTTTTTAAAAAAATAAATAAATTTAGGTTAAGTTTTTTTTTTCCGTTAAATTAATCTTATTTTGATTATTTAGAACTAAACTTAATATTTCAATTATAATTTTCCATTATTGGAATAATTTAGGTCGTTATGGTATTAATATTTTTTGTATGTATTTTTTTATAATGGTACAATTGTACATTACTTTATAAATATTATACTATTATTTTTTTTATCAGACAAAATTGTTCTTACACCATTGTCAGATCTGCGCGACCTAACTACAAAGTTGTTGATCATAAATATAATTACATCTGGACTCTAAAACAATATGACCATTTTCCAAAGAATTGACAATGTTGACATCACACTGACTCCAATTGAACAAGTTTACACATCAGAATTTTATCAATGTGTACTAGAAGGCAAAAATCTGAATTGTAATACACTAAAAAGTGACGGACAAATTCCGTCGCTAAAGTGTTTAGTGACGGAATTCGTTCATCACAAAAACCCGTGTCGCTAGAATCTAATGACAAAATTTATTTCCGTCACTAACATTAGCGATGGAATTTTCCGTCGCTAAATTTCTTCCGACGACGAATTTGAAGACGAAATTTGTGAGTGAATAACAACGGAATATTTTGTCCCTATATCTAGAGACGGAAATTCCGTCGCTAAAGCAACAAAATATCTGTCGTTAATTTCCTACTACGACGATTTGGTGACGAGATTTGCAAAGGCATAGCGACGGATTTTTTCGTCGCTAAATACACCGACGGACAGTTCCGTCGCTAGAGTCTGTCATTACATGTAGTGACGGAAATTATCATCGCTAATTTGTGTTTATTATTTGAATTGAATGCCATTTAGCTAAAACTTAGTGATGAAAATACCCGTCGTTAAATTTAACTACGGTTCCGCCGCTATTTCGTTGCCTTACTACAATATTTGTCCGTCTCTAAATTCTAAAAATTAATAAAATAAATTTACCCGCTAATTAATATCACATACCTGCATTAAGCCTATAATATAGTACTTGAATAATATAATTGTAAAATATATTATATTAAAGCATTCAAACCCAATAACAATAACAAAAGTATAGCAGTGTAATGTTACATCGTTAGAAACAGTACCAAATATATTAATAAACATAATCTAATCATCTCATAAGTTTTCATCATTTAAATTAGCATAATGTTCAGCTTGAGCACTTGGAGGTCGTGACATAGGAGTGGATAGCATGCCGTTGCGACGCAACTCATCTATCAAACTTGCAATTTGAGCTTGCATTTGAGTTTTTTCAGCTTGTAGTTTAGCTTCCATCTGAGCCTCCATCTCAACTCGCATGGTCTCTAACTGTTGGTTTACCATCTCTTTCATTGCCTCTTGATGAAGTGTTGAAGTAGCAGATGAACTACAGCTATTCTCGTTGATAAATGCAGATGACTTAGTCTCTAAGCCATAAATACACTATTTTTTTACCCCACCAACAACATCCACATACATCTGTGACATGTTCATAATTGGTGGCTCAGTTGACGCTTCCGCCTCTTGCAATGCAGCATCATGTCATGCTTGTATTTCGTCCTACAATGAAAAACATATACAAAATAAGAGAAGTATACAAAGGCATATAAGAATTTATCTATTTAACAATATATAGTTGTTAGGTTATACTTACATCGATTCTCTTTGACCTCTCATCAACAAATGTACCATTCTTCTTTTTGTGCATATGCTCAAAGCACTCAAACAGATTAGGCTCCTTTTGAAGTTCATCTCGCTATTAAACAAGCACAAACAATAAAATGATACTTAATTTGTAAAATATATAAAAATAATAAATTTTTAAGTTAAATGTATTACCAATTTGTGATAGTGTTTAATAGCTGATCTAGATCCTCTAGTATGTCGAGAACATCCTGTACTAGGCCCTGCCACCTTACTCATCCTATTCTTGCGTTGTTGTTCTGATTTAGCTTTAAATTTGCAACAGAACGCGTCTGTCACTAAATCTGTCGTTATTTTTGCACTTTTTTGTAGTGTATAATGCACAAAGATGTAAAACAATTATTAAAAAGACTGCATTCAAAAAAAAAATTATTGAAAAGACTAAATTTAATACATAATCTTCAGCACAAATCATAAACGATCAGAATATTCAACTAAAATTAGTAATTAATGATTCATTCAAGATCAAATGCTCTTTATATATATATATATATATATATATATATATATATATATATATATATATATATATATATATATATATATATATATATATATATATATATATATATATATATATATATACTAAATTATTATTTAATTTAATAAGAGTAAAATAGAGTACTAATTATGCCAACTTTGATTGGGATAAGGTTCGAACCTAAAACCTTTCTTTATTGAAATCAATGAGTAAGTTAACGATGAACTAAAAGAAATTAACGGAAAAGATAATATTTAACAGAAAAGTTAACGGAATAATGAGCTTGGCCAGAAAGTCTCTGAAACGCTCCGCAATTCCCGTCACGCCTGATCGTGGTTTCTGATCATCTTTCTGATCGTGGACACCTCTCTCGATCGTGATCTGAGGGAGTGTTTTCCCTAGGCTGTCTAGGGCTTTTATTCTGATTGTTTCGATAGCTTTCGTATCAATAATCGTATTCCAAATTCTTCTGCTGTGGCACCCGACGCTGTTCTGTATGGATATCCGTCAATTAGAGAAACGCTGTGCCGATATGGTTTTGGCCGACGAAGAGGTTGGAGGCCTTGAGGCGCCCGACGCAAGGTCGATCCCAGATGCGACGATCCCAAACAACCTCGTTAGTCATCTCCTCAATAATCAACCAATCAGGTTCGAACACATGCAACATGTCCTGGCTTCGGTGTGGAGGCTGGTCATGGGTATGTACGCGATATCACTGGCAGACGATCTCTTCCTCTTCCAATTCCCTCATCCAAAGGATCTCCAACGGGTAATTGACGATGGACCCTGGTCGTTCGAGAATCACCTATTGCTATGTGAACAAGTTCCGTCTGGTATTCGTCCGGAGGAGGTAGTGTTAGATTCCATCCCTTTTTGGGTCCAGATCCATGGGTTGCCGGCAATGTACGCATCACCAGAATTCGTCACTCAGATTGGCAATTATATAGGATCGTTCATTGCATCGGATCCTTTTAATTTCGGAGGGGCATGGCGTAGTTTCTACAGAATCCGTGTGCGGATTAATGTATCATCTCCGATTAAGCATCGTATGAAGCTGACTAGGCGTGATGGAACGATGCAGTGGCTCACTTTCAAGTACGAGAGGTTAAGCACGTTTTGCTATTGTTGTGGACTCCTGGGACATTCGGATAAGTTCTGCAAAACAGCTTATGTGCAAGGTATTCTTCCTGAGGATTTCCCGTATGGTGCTTGGCTATGTGCTGGCCCCAAACGACAGGTGAAACCGGTACGGGCGAAGTGGTTACTGTCGACGTCTACTCCTGCGGCACTACCCTCCACCGTACCAGGTGACCCAACCCCGGCAACGCTTGTGGCGATGGAGGAAACATATGGGTTGCAGCGCGATCTGAAACGCCGTAGAGGAGAACTTGTGGCGTTAGATGGCATATTGGGAGATGATGTGCAGATGGCAGACAACACAAAATGAAATGAATTGGTGAGTCTGGCGGATCAGACTCGCCGAGCCAAATTAGTTTGTTAAGCTGGAACTGCCAGGGGTTGGGGGGTCCCGGTCAGTTCGTGAACTGTTGAGCATTGTGTCCAAATAGCAACCCCATTTTGTCTTCTTAATGGAGACAAAGGCAACAAAGAACCGAATGGAGGAGGTACGAGTGACGTTAGGTTTCGAAGGAAAATTTTGTGTGAGTTGAGTAGGCCTCGGAGGGGGCATAGCTTTCCTTTGGAGGGACAAGAATGCGGCGTCTTTATTGAGTTATTCCAGCAATCACATTGACATGGAATTAACTCTTCCAGGGCGTCCGGTGTGGAGATTGACGGGTTTCTACGGGGAACCAGACAGAAGTAGACGGCAAGAGACATGGGATCTTCTGAGACAACTTAAGGAGAACTCTCGCCTTCCTTGGGTAGTCGCATGAGATTTCAACGACATAACTTGCCTTTTGGAGAAGAGGGAAGCACATTCTCACCCTTCGGCGCTCATTGAAGGTTTTAACGATGCTTTGGGATACTGCGAGCTCAATGATTTGGGAATGACAGGGGGCCGTTTTACCTGGGTGAAGGGACGGGGGGCCGTTTTACCTGGGTGAAGGGACGGGGAACTGAGGCATGGGTGGAGGAGAGATTAGACAGGGCCATAGCGACGGTCGAATGGATGGAATTACACGATGGGGTTAGGGTCAAGAACATTTACACCACTTCGTCCGACCACTGTGCGTTACTGGTCGATTTACACACTGGTCCGGTGCGGGCAGCCTTGCGGACCTTCAGATTTGAGTCTGCCTGGCTTCTGGTGGCAAGTTGTGCGACTGTGGTCGATGAAACTTGGCGTATGTCGACGGGTATGAGCTTTCATGATCGGATTGAGGTGTCTGGCCAGTGCTTGTGGCAGTGGGGGGGAGGGGGGGGTTGAGTACCATCGTACTTTTGGTGCTCGTAGCAAAGGGCTCCGGCAAACTCTGGATAATCTAAAAGAGAATCGTTCACCACAAGCTGTGGCACGATTCATGGCGGCGGAGAAGGAGTTGGGGAAAGTTCAGAAAACCGAGGAGATCTTCTGGAAGCAGCGTTCTAAGAAACTCTTGCTTAAACACGGTGATGCTAATACAAAATATTTCCACAAGTCGGCTACGGCACGTCGTAAGCAAAATTTTCTGTCCCGTGTCAAAGACCAGAATGGCGACTGGACAGAGGGGGAGGCAATGAAGGCGGAAATTATCAGGTACTTTGAACACATCTTTGGTTCCGGCGTGTGTAGTGTTAACCTTTTTGATCGAGTTCGGGAACGAGTGACTACGGAGATGAAACTCTCCTTGTTGCAACCGTTCACGATGTCAGATGTTAAAACGGCTTTATTTGACATGAAGCCAGAAAAGGCACTGGGCCCGGACGGTATGTCATCGGCCTTTTTTCAACATTTCTGGCCGTTGTTGGGACATGGATTATCTGTTTTTATCATAAAATGTGTGAAACAGAAGCAGTTACCGCCTGATTTGAACAATTCTAATATTGTTCTCATCCCTAAGAAACCTATCCCAGAAAAAGTGTCGGACCTCCGCCCGATAGCGCTTTGTAATGTAATTTACAAGGTGTTAGCTAAAATGCTGGCCAACAGATTGAAGGGATGCCTAACTCAGGTTGTTTCCCAATCTCAGAGTGCGTTTGTGCCTGAACGACTACTCACGGACAATATTATAGTGGCCAGGGAGATTGGTCATTTTTTAAGGAGGACGACAAGGGGATTACAGGGATGGGCGGCGCTTAAGCTAGATATGGCTAAGGCGTACGATAGGATGGAGTGGTCGTTTTTGGAGGGTATGTTGAGGGCATTGGGGTTTGAAAGAAGCTGGGTGGAGCTGTTAATGGTTTGTGTCACTTCCATGAAATATTCCATTATGGTGAATGGGGAGGTCGCGGGGCAGGTTTGCCCTACACGGGGCATCCGCCAAGGAGATCCACTATCTCCGTACCTATTTATCATCTGTGCCGAGGGTTTATCTACCCTTTTGCAACAGGCGGAAGCGCGAGGTGACATCCATGGTGTGAGGGTGGCCCGGGGAGCTCCGGCCATCTCCCACCTCTTTTTTACTGATGACAGTTTGCTTTTTTTCAGGGCCAGTGAACAAGAAGCTTTAAAAATTAAAGAGTGCTTAGAAAGCTACAGTTTGGCCTCGGGACAGCTTATTAACTATGAGAAGTCCAGTGCAGTATTTAGTCGTAACAAAACTACGCCGGTTCGGGCTTTGGTCTCCGAGATCATCGGGGTTCCCGAAGCGACGGATTTGGGGCGTTACTTGGGCCTTCCATCGGCTTTGGGATGCAACAAAACGGTTGTTTTTCGGTACATCGAAGAGAACATTTGGGCAAGAATTGGTTCATGGCAAAACAAACTTCTATCCCGTGCGGGTAAAGAGGTTCTACTTAAGAGTATAGCACAATCTTTACCGATTTTTACCATGTCTACCTTCTTGCTGCCTATGCGTGTGTGTGATTCTCTGGAGAAGATGTTTAATCGATATTGGTGGGGTGGTGGAGGAACAGGTAGTCGGGGAATCCATTGGCTGAGCTGGGACAGGATGTGTGTTCCTAAATCAAAAGGTGGTCTGGAATCCAGAAAATTACATGAATTCAATATTGCATTACTGGCCAAACAAGGATGGCGTTTATTAGTCACCCTGATTCGTTAGTCAGTCGCCTGCTTAAGGCGAAGTACTACCCGCAATTGGATTTTATGGACGCGCAACTCGGGGGTAACCCCAGCTTCATTTGGCGTAGCATTATGGCCGGACGGAGGGTTCTACAGTTATGTGTGGCTCGTCGGTTAGGGGATGGACGTGACACAAAGGTTTGGGGATGAAACTGGCTCGCAGGTTCCTCAGTGGCAGGGTTGAGTACCCCATATGTGGAGCAACTGCGTGAGGCTAGAGTTCATAATCTACTTGACTACACGGGCTGATGGGATATTGATATTTTACGGGATATTTTTCTCGAAGACGATGTGGCCAGAATTTTGTCGACACCGGTGAACATCCAATTCCGAGACAGCTGGCGGTGGATAGGCGATATCCGTGGTTGCTACACTGTTAAGCATGGCTATCGAGTACTTGTAGGAGAGGAAGATACGAATGGTGATACCGGTGGCTTTCTTGCGTGGTAGGCGTTGTGGATGCTGCCTATGCCGCCTAAAATAAAAAATCTTTTATGGCGGTGTGCTCGTAATGTGCTGCCGGTTCGTGACAATCTGCGCTCCAAGAGGGTGTGGATAGGCAGGGGTTGTCCGATGTGCGGCTACATGGTGGAGACGCTAGAACATCTCTTTTGTGACTGTGTATTTGGGGAAGGGGTTTGGGGCGCTGTGAATGTTCTGCAAGGCAGGGATTTTGCGAGCTTCTTGACTCATGTGATTGGCAGGTTGTCTGTGGAGGAAGCGTGGACACTGGCTGCTGTCTTCTGGACGATTTGGACGGCGCGTAATGATGTTGTATGGCACAATAAAATTCCGGAGAGGGTGAATGCTAGTGAGCAAATGCTGCGATTGCAGCTTACTTGGAAAGAAGCATACGCTGTCCAGAGGCCTACGGTACGTCATGCTCCTGAATGGATTTCGCCTCCTTGTTATACTGTCAAATGCAATGTAGATGCTGCCTTGTCCGGTGAGGGCGCTAGTTTTGGCGCTGTGGTGCGGGACCATAACGGGGGTTTTGTCGCGGCGAAAAGTGGACAAATGGATGGTGTCGTTGATCCGTACATGGCTGAAGCTCTCGGTGTCAAGGAAGCCCTGACATGGCTTAAAGCACAACATCACAGTAATATTATGATTGAATCCGATTGTTTGAGTTTCTGTAATGCTTTTAATTCTTATTCTTCTGATTATTCGTATGTTGGTCTTATTGTTAAGCAATGTCTATCGATTGCTAGAGACATATGGAGTGTTAGTGTTTCCCATGTCAAGAGAACAGCGAACTGTGTGGCTCATGTCGATTGCTAGAGACATATGGAGTGTTAGTGTTTCCCATGTCAAGAGAACAGCGAACTGTGTGGCTCATGGGATTGCTCGGGCAACCGGTTCTTTAGCTGCCTCAGGGGTTTGGTTTGATATCCCACCAGCTTGTATTGTGAATTATTTCAATCAGTAATGAAAGTCTTTTTCGATGTTTTGCTTAAAAAAAATAGAAAAGTTAACGGATAATCATATTCATTAAGGATAAATTACGAAATTGTAAGGAAAAATTAAAATCTGATCAATCTGAGCCATTTATTTGATAAAAAAAATTTGACCGCCATTTTTTCTAGCCATTATAGGCCTAACTCTCTTGGGCTCTTATTAGTATAGTTAATATATATAGGGCTGCATTCAGGTGCGAACTGCCTGCCCAGGAAAGAAGTGAGAACCATTCAGCACTGACCACATGTCAAGATCTAATAGATGAGAAACATTGATTTTTAAAAAAAATATGGTGGCATTTTCGTAAATAATTGAAATCAAAGTGCAAGTAAGATGTATTACAAGTGCAAGTAGCAGTTTCATATAATGCACCTTAGTGCATGTAAAATGTATTACAAGTGCAGGTAAAATGTATTACAGGTGCAAGTAAAATTTACACTGAGCATCAAAACAAAGTGCACATAACGTTATAACTAGGTATACCTATAGTTATAAGTAGTTGCACCTAGGTGCATGAATGTTAACAAGGTGAAATTACATGCACTCGTAAGTGAAAGTAGGTGCACTTTTAAGTGATTTTACCTACATTTTTTACTTGCAAAGATGCACCAGCTACTTGAACTTATAACACATTTACATGCACCAAAATTTGAATTATTTACGAAAATGCCACCACGTCATTTTTAAAAAATTACATCTGATTCGTTGATTCAGACACATCTGGACGACGCTAAATGGTTTATCTCAATTAATTTTGGGTTTTCAATTATTTGTTTTTCTCTTATCACTAGATCAAATTTTGTGTTAAAATTCTCAATTAGTTTTGATAAATTTGAAATTTTCTTTTCTTGTTGTTCCATCATAGTTCTTAAATAATCAATTAGTTTTAAAATCATTTCATTAGAATGATTCATTCTTAAAATAGTTCATTAGTTTTAACAAATTATTTTTGTTATACAATTTTCAATTTCTTCTAGAATTTCTTTTTGAATTTCATAAGTAGTCTGCATTGTTTTATAAAAAGGGAATTTGGATAATACTTTTTCCCTTCAGTGTCTAATCCATTTTTAGATTCTAATGCTTTTGTTTTATAAAATTTTTGGTAATATTTTAAATGTGAAATTTTTTCAAAGAAATTCATGCTGAAATTTCAATAATATAGCTTTTAAGAGCCCGAATATTTTCAAAGGCAAAATTTATAATTTTCAAAAGGCAATTCATAGTGCTCAGAATTTTGAGAATATTCTTGCATTTCTGCTTGAAAAGTTGAGAGATTAAATTCAAATATTCTAAGAAGCTGTTTGCAAATTCTTAAATATGGATGAATCATTTTAATTTTTCAGAATTGTAATCTGATACCATTTAAGGAGGGGGTGTATGCCTCCGCAAAGGTTTAATTGAAAAAATAATTTTTGCGAGAAAGATCAAAGATGTAGGAAAATATGTAGAAAAACTTAAAGAGTCTGAGTTGGGAATAGTATAGAAGAGTGAAGGAGTTTGAAAAGTAAATTCGGGAATAGTAGAGGAATGTAAGAGTTGACAAAATTAATTAAGGAATAGTTAAGAGTTGAAAATTTCATTCGTGTTAAGAAATCAGAGAGATAAGGAAGAAAGGAGGATCATCTCATTCATCGTTACATTTTATACAAGATTACAAAGTATATATAATATATATTTGACAGCTATTACATAACATTTCATAAATACTAAACTGTTACAAATCTTGTTATTAATGCTACAATAATGTCCATAATAAGATTTTACAACAATTCAGAAGTAGTTTCTGATGAAGGACATTTAGTAATTGAGTAATAAATTAGGGAATAGTACAAAATAGAGTAGTAGTTGAAATCATTAATTCAGAAATAATTTTGAGTGAAAGAGATGTAGATGAGTTGAAAATTAATTTAAGATGTAGGAATTTAAAAGGGTAGTGTGAAATGTAGGAGAGGTTGTCAAATTAAACATGGTAATGATAATAATAGGCAAAAACATTTTTAATTTCTATAATTTCGCAGTCCAAAATTTTTATCCTTAGCTAAAGTATATTGCCTCATCAAGTCATAAAATTGGGTCTTACTAATTTCTTCTTTAGGTATTTGGCAATTGATTATATAATAAACAAAACGATGTTGTTTTTGGACGTGGTCCAAATAGCTCCCAACCTCATTCTGTTTGCAACTTTGCACCTGTCTATTTCACTATAAATGGAGTAATAAGTTTGGCGCTTACTTTTGAGTGGACCATATGAAATTAAACACAAAATGAGTGGTCGACACTTTACACAATCGTTATATTGTAGGCTGAAGTTTACCATACGCCGGATAAATTATGTACAATTTATGTATCTATAATTAATATATTATATATATTTAGTTACTAATTACGGAGTAGCATATTATGTGTTGGTTAATAAATTATGTAGATATTGAAATTAACTTATTATATACATGTAGTTAAGTGATTTAACATATTATATATTTTCAATTAATAAATTTTAAATATATATATATATATATATATATATATATATATATATATATATATATATATATATATATATATATGAAATAACTGAAAATACATAGGGGTGTTTGGCAAATAGTTGTTAGCTGATAGCGGATTGACTAAGCTGATAGTTATTAGCGGAGAGGAAGTCTGTGAACACTAATGACATGTTCGGATGCCTGTGAACACTAATCACATGTCCCATTGCTAATTACCTTCACGGTACTAGGCAACGGGCTTATGAGCCTCATCGACGGGCTCAAGCCCCCCGTTGCTTAATACTTTGAAGAGACAAAGAGAGTAATGGGACTGAAAGGCGGAACTGTTAACCCGTCTACACAATCTCGTTTTTTTTTTTTTTTAATTATTGGGGGTGTTTTGAAAGAAATAAGTTATTTTCTCAAAAAGCTTACTAAAAAACTATTTTGAGCAATTTTTAGAATTTCAACGTTTTGGAGCAATAAGCTGTTACAAAAAGCTTATTAACCAAACATTATTGGCTTATCAACTATGCAATCGTTATGCTATGGACCCGTGTCCAGCATGCATGTTGGACACGGGTAATAGTGCCGTTAGGCACTGTTTTCTTCTTCTTCTTCTCTTTTTTTTTTTTTTTTTTTTTTTTTTTTTTTAAATTTCAGACCGCTTCGTTATAGGAGTATATGTTCATAATTTTATTACTATATGTTCATAATTGTAAGTTCATAATGTCAGAGCTCTATGTTCATAATTCCATAACTGTACATTCATACTTCCATAACTGTACATTCATAATTTCGTAACTGTACATTCATAATTCAATAATTGTAAAATCATAATTTTCAAAGCTCGATGTTCACAATTTTAGAGCTCTATGTTCATAATTTTATCACTATATGTTCATAATTGTAAGTTCATAATGTCAGAGCTCTGTGTTCATATTTTATAACTTACATTCATAATTCCAAAACTGTACATTCATAATGGCACAAACGAATAACACCGTTAACGACGTTAACAGCGAGACAAAATCAAAAAAAAAAAAAAAAATTAACTGAAATGACGCGTTTTCCCTTAAAACGACGCCGTTTTGGACTCGTGTCCACAGTGTATTGTGGACACGAGTCCACTGCATAATTTGCGTCAACTATGTTACCAAAATGGACATTAATATGTTAATCGATAAGTACATAATGTCATTTTGGATTAGTAACCTAAATGCAAGGTGGACCTTATCCATTGCATACTATAATTTGTCCAGTTTACTAATCAATCATTTAATTTGTATGAATATATAAGTAGACAGACTTGGTAGATGGGCAGTTTATTATTATCTAAAAGAAGAGGATGAGCGGTGAGGGGAAGGTGGTATGCGTGACCGGTGCTTCCGGCTTCATAGCTTCTTGGCTCGTCAAGCTTTTGCTCCACCGTGGTTACACCGTCCACGCCACCGTTCGCAGCCTCAGTCAGTTCCCTCTCTCTTCCAATTCAATTTTATTTCTGGAAAATCATTGATGTATATATGTATTGCTGTACCTTCCATTACAGTAACATCTTATATGGTATTATTGCAGAGGATCCAAATAAGGTGTCACATCTTCTTGCATTAGATGGTGCCAAAGAAAGACTGCATTTGTTTGAAGCTGACTTAGTTGAGGAAAACTCTTTTGATTCTGCAATTAATGGGTGTGAAGGTGTTTTCCACACAGCATCACCTGTTTCTTTTTCACCATCTGCAACTAAGGTTAACCTTTTCCTTTTCTTATGTTTAATCTTTGTTGAATTAACCAGCGATTTTCTTTTTACCAATCATAATCACCTCATAATCACCTCTTTCACGATCACCCATTTTCCCCACTTGTTCTATATTTATCTATCTTCTTTCTCTTTTATGATGTTTGTCCCTATATATATTTTAGGCAGAGCTAGTGAGTCCTGCAGTAAATGGGACACTAAACGTTCTTGAATCATGTGTGAGAACACCTTCTGTGAAAAGAATAGTGCTGACGTCCTCAACGGCAACCATTATGTACAAACCAAATCCTATAAGTCCAACTGACGTAATCGATGACACTTGGTTTTCTGATAAAGAATTTGCAGAGGAAACAAAGGTGTGTTTGTGATTTATATATATACACGTATGCATAGTACACCAGTTCAATAGCTAGAACAGATTTCTTTGTGGATCTTTTATTGTAATACATGTATTTGGTAAGTGATTCAGACAACTTTTCATTGTCTTATTGAGTTATAATTTCATTTTTTGTTCTAGATTTGAATGTGTCAGTCCATTTTTAGTCTTTTTTTTTCTTTTCAAAATGTTCCATTTAATTTGGTCCTAATATTATTGAGGCATGGTCATTTTTTGTCCTCCTTAGCTTCAACAACCACATTTAGTTCTTTTTATAGAAGAAAAAAAAAAATTAAAAGTAGGGTGACACCTATAGATCTACGACTATATCCCTAACTTGATTACAAATCAATCACCTTTGCGCTAATATATGTGAGTTTTTTTTTTATGTTTTTATTTTTAAATCTTTGTAGCAATGGTATATCTTGTCTAAAGTCTTTGCTGAGGAAGCAGCATGGAAATATGCTGGGGAGAATAGGATCGACATGGTTTCACTGCACCCTGCTCTTGTTATTGGCCCTCTTTTACAACCAATTCTTAATTTTTCAAGTGAGATGATTCTGGACACCATAAAAGAAGGTAACATCGGCTCTCCAAGAAATGAACATTTTTATGAATTATGATAGCATATTCTTATTAGAGCCTTAATGGAAGTGGCGAACATTCACAGGAAGGGAGTTCATGTCTTCCCCATTCAATTGCTATGTTGATGTTAGAGACGTCGCAAATGCACATATCGAAGCATTTGAGGTACCTTCTGCCAGTGGAAGATACTGTTTGGTTGGGGAAACAATGCAGACTTCTGAGGTTTTGAAGATTGTTAGCCAGCTTTATCCCTCTCTTCCCATTCCCGAGAAGTAAGATAAGATTCAAATCAGGAGTTTTCCTTTTCTAAACTGAATATAATGTACATACAGCCCTTCAAGTGTAGATATTAAAGTTTATTTTTTTTGGTTGCAGATATAAAGGAGACTTGCCTATAATGCCAACATTCAAAGTATCCCAAGACAAGGCAAAAAGCTTGGGTATCAACTTCACTCCTTTAGAAGTGAGCCTTAAGGATACTATTGAAAGTTTAAAGGAGAAAAACTTCTTGAGCTTCTAGTTTTTACTTTGATTTGTCATGAAGCTCTGAAAACTATGAGCATAAAAGTTGTAAGGGAATGTCTTAGCTTTCCATTGACTATTGAACCACTTTCAACAGTGGTAACTGATTGCTACGTACTGTTCCTTCTTTCCTCGGATTGTTAAATAAAATTGTTTACTCCATCGTAACAAAAATAATGTAAACATTGAATGTTTTTATTCCATCGTAACATATAAGAAGATTAGAAAATTTAGAATGAAGCAACCATTTTTTGCAATTGTTATGCCATGGACCCGAGTCCACCTTGCAAGGTGGATCCAGGCTCAAAACGACCCAGTTTGCACATGTGAAGATAACAGTGTCATTAGTGGCACTGTTTCCTCAGCCAATGATTATTTTTTTTTTAAATTATTGAAAATAACTCAGTGAGTGAATATTCAGTTATTTAATTGTGAATATGAAGTTTAGTGTTTTTTTTTTTTTTTTTTTTTTTTTTTTTTTTTTTGAATCAACCAGAAGGGGATACCCACTTTATTCATCAACTTATTGGTTCAAATTACACACATAACACCAAGCTGGGATACCTGCTATATCGTCCTCAACAAAATCAGGGGAATTCTCTAAAACATGCATTCCTTTGGGAAAATGTTTGGCTTGTTTAGCAATGGCATCCGCAACTCTGTTTTGTTCACGAATTATCTCAACAACTTGCCAAGACTCGAAGCTGCCAACTCCTTCTTGCATGCCTCCATGATGTTATATGCTACAATGATTGGAGCTCTATTGCTGTTAACGAATTGAACTCAACTAATATTATGGAATCTTTTTCAAAAATAACTTTTTTGAAACCTACCCATCCTTACTGCTAGCTAGCTGCCCTTAAGTAAAGCCCAGGCTTCAGCTTCAAGAGGAGAGCAATTGCCGATAGCGTATACAAATTAAAACCTTGTTTCCACCGGCCCATATGATCACATATGACACCTCCACAAGTAGCTTTGTTGGACTGCAAAGAGCGTATTGTCATTGAATGGATTGCTGCCCCTCCTCTGTCTACTAGCCCTTGCTCTAACCAATTTGAAAAAGGTAGAGCCCGAAAGCATTGGAGGTGTGGAAATATAGAGTTCTTTAATTATGAATATAGAGTTATGGAATTGTCAATATAGAGTTATAAAATTGTGAATATAGAGTTCCGTAATTGTGAATATAGAGTTCAAAAATTATTAATATAGAGTTCTGCAATTGTGAATCACTACTGGAAATTCTGAAATTTCCGACCACCTGAAAATGATCTTAAATTAAGTTGATACCAAAAAGTCCAAAAAGTGGTCGGAAATAGCAACAAAGGTTTTTTCGGATACCAAAAGTGGTCGGAACAAGACTTTCAACTTGATTTATGATCACTTTCAGGTGGTCGAAAATTTCAGAATTTCCAGTAGTGCATATTGAGTTTTGTAATTTTGTATATTGAGATCTAAAATTGTGAATATAGAGTTCAAAAATAGTGAATATAGAGTTCTGCAATTGTGAATATTGAGTTCTGTAATTTTGTATATTGAGATCTAAAATTGTGTATATTCAGTTCTACAATTGTGAATATAGAGTTTTAAAATTGTGAATATAAAGTTAAAAAATTGTAAGTATAGAGAAACGAATTCTGAAAACAAACGACAAGATAACGGCAAGGAAGGAAGTATTTTTTTTTTAATTCAGACAACCTCATTTTGAAGCAAAACAACACCATTTTGGACCAGGGTCCACCTTGTAAGGTGGGCCCGGGTCCACAACATAATTTGCCGATTTTTTTAGGTTGATGTACTCATCTTCTCGATCACACTTCTGCATATCAGAGCTTCTGTCTTTGCTTTTTGCTTTATTATAAGAGCAACCTCAATACTTAGATTTTTTTCAAAATTTTTGTGAACTTTATTATCCACTTCATCATCCATTATCTGAGTCAATCTCAAACACCCTTCTCCCTATAGGCCATCCACACCCATGAAATTTTGAGTATTGAAAAGTTCACATATAGCATTTCTGTTTTTTATTTTATTTTATTTTATTTTATTTTTATTTTTAATTACACTCGGCCTTCGTCTGGCAGGCTTGCAAATTTTGGAACTGTAGTGTGTCAAACTTGCAAAGATGAGAGAGAGGACATTTATATTTTATTATTATTATTATTATTATTGATAAAAGAAATATTTTTTTATAAGTTGGTGTGATAGTGGTCATTTTTTAATGAAAAGAGAGAATTACATGGATGTAGAGTGAATAGTGAATAATTACAAATTTAGTGATGTGGCATTTTGAAAGGAAGAGAGAATTTCATGGACACACCATTTTTACTCCAGTATACTTTAATTAATTAAATAAATATACCTACATTTAATTGAAATGTTAATTATAAGATTAAAATTAAACTACTAATTGTTTAAAAATTAAAATCAATTCCTTAAAAATTAAACTACAAAGTAATTAAAAATTAAAATTGAGTTGGGAAGTGAAAAAATTGGGTTAGGAAAAAATAAAAATTGGGTTGGAAATTTTGATTACTTGAATTACCTCTTTCCATTGTGGCATGCAAAAGAAATTGTTTTGAGATGTATAACTTGAGAGAGTTATATGAATGAATTAAGAGTGATATATGAATGAATTCAGAGTATTATGAAAAGTGTTTAAAAATTGTTGAAGACATGATATTTATAGGAAATAAAATTATAATTATAATTTTCTTTTATTTTGGGTGTTGCCCATGCCAATAGCCAAATGGCCATTCATTTCAGAGTGGGCGCCACACTGAAACGTCCTAGCAGGCGCATGTAACACACGTGCCCACTAGGTTAGACAATGAGACGCGCGTTTCATTGTTCTTTTTAAAAAAAAAAATTAAAAAAAAAATCTGCAAAAACTAGTGCATTGCAAAAGGATCACTTGCTCAAAATCTAATCTTTCCATTTGTGAAAAATCATTCCATTAATTGTTATCACTACAAAAAGCATTAAAACACCTTCTATTGGGATGCTCTAAGTTTGAATCATTTTCTAGTTTAATTAATGAGAGGCACCAATTTAATTACTTAAGTTAATAAATATATATGTAAATTCCCCACTTGAAATCCCCAAGTCCCAATAACAATATTTTTTTTTAGTACTAACAACATATAAAGCACTACAACAACATTTGAAACTTTAGCCCGCATGGGTAGCTCAACTGGTGACAAATGTGAAATTTGTCATGAGAGACCAATGATCAAGTCTCGTCAATGGCAGCGTGGGAGTAACCTCCCTTGTGCGCAGTGAGCAAAAACTGTGGGGTGGGTTGCGACGGTTATGTGTTATTTAGTATGCATTTATTCATTTTTTAATAATGTCGCTAAATTTCTTGCATCTCCCTCGTTGCTCGTGTTCGTGTTATTTAGTATGCATTTATTCATTTTTTTAATAATGTCGCTAAATTTCTTGCATCTCCCTCGTTGTTCGTGTTCGTTTGTTAAGTTTTTAATTTGGAGTGTTCGTGTTCGTTTGATAAGGTTTTTGAAAATCCTGTTCGTGTTCATTTGTTAAGCGTGCGTTAGTGTTTGTACTGTTAACGTTCGCGAACACGTTCACAAACATGTTTGTTAACATTAACGAACACGTTCACGAACATGTTCGTTCACGTTCATAAACACGTTCGTGAATGCTTAATAACCAAACATACGAACATGTTCATGATCACAATTCGTTCGTGAACTAGAAATAATATATGTTCACAAAAAATAACCAAACAAGTAACACAACTACAAAGAGAATACAAACAAATATTAAACAAACACAAACGAGTTTGTTCACGAACATTATTAAACGAACACTAAACGAGCTTGTTCGCGAACATTATTAAACGAACACAAACAAGCTTGTTCACGATCTCTTAGCAAACGAGCTTACAATTGTTCAGACTCTGTTCGTTTATAAACCGAGCTCTAAATTTTGTTTGTTAATATTCATTTACCCTAATAAACGAACATAAACGAACGCTTACTAAACACGAACACGAGTATTTTAGCGAAAGCTCTGTTCGCTAACACCCCCAATAGTGATCATCTTAAATTAAGAAACTGACTTTTAAGCTAACATCACGTACCTGTTGGTACTTTACGCAAGGCCGATTTTTAGATTTTATTTGGGTCTGTTTTAGTAAAGAAGAAGAAGAGGAAGAAGAAGGTGGTAAAATGTTGCTATGCGCAAAGAGAAGACAATAATAATAATGTGGTAAAACGCTGTTGTGTGCAAAGATTTTTTTAAAAAAGGTAAAAGGGTTTTTTTTTTTTTTTTTTAAGGAGAAGGTGTGCGTAAAGCAAAATGATGGAAAAATAGAAGTTGTGCGCAAAGCTAGAGCAGCAAACAAGATTTCAACCTCTAATCTCCAGTTAAAACGCTATAGTAATGCATTTCTACCATTTTCTCTATGAAGTTTTTTAAGATAAATTGTAATTTTATTTTATTTTAATTTAATGTCTTAACTAGCTAGATAAAAATTAAATATTAGGCCCTCTAAAATTTGAGACTCTGAGTTATTGCACAGCTTGCACAACCCAAAATCCGGCCTGACTGTCAAAGAAAACAACATCGCCAAAACATGAAAACTATCCACGTGCAACATGGTCTGCCCAGAATTGCCGTGATAAACGTACGGTTTTCCTCATCTTCATCACAACTGTGGTGCATGGGATATAAGAGGTGCTTTATCATTTTATGCGTTTTGTAGTGGTGCAATTTGAATACGGGTGGTGCATTGTGAGGTTTTCAATGCTGTTCTATTTTCAATTAGCCGTGTGCATTGCGTGGTGCATTTACTTGGTGTATATCCTCTAGTGGTGCATTTGCCATGTTTTTGGGTGTGGTGTTTAATACTCCTTCATAGTTTTAACTTTGCACTCTCACGTAGTCGTGTGTGTTGTTGCTCCATTGATATCCATTTTATTGCTTCTATAAGATAAAAATGCACATTTGCTTTGGGCTTGTAGATGGGGTTTTAATTTCTCATTAGGTGGTACAGGCATAATCGGCAAATTATATCGTGTACTGCGGTGCATAATTAATTATGCATCGAGCTTCAAAACGACGTCGTTTTGTTTAATGAATAGAAACGGCACCCGTTTCGCGCCATTCCGCAAAAAGTAATTCTGTTATTCAGTTTCATTTTGTATACGCTGCAATTTTAATTTAACACAACTACAGTTTCATTTCGATATATATAACTACAGTTTCATTCGATATTTATACACTCAAATATGTGAAAATGTTATTTAATTTTATTTTATATACACTATAGTTTCATTAAAACACAACTGCATGATTATTTCGATATAACTACAGCTTCATTGCACAATATACACCCAAATATGTAAAATGTTATTCAGTTTCATTTGACCACAACTACAATATCGTTTGGATATAACTGCAGTTTCATTTGATAATATATAAAATAATACGTGAGACAGTGTCGGTTTAGATACACTGTACTTTTAGTTGGTAATTAACACACACAAAACGCGCGTTTTGTTAACAGTAACGACGCGTCGTTTCTTTACTTAAAGAAACAGCACCGTTTTGACCGTACGTGCACCACGGTCCACGATATAACGACTGGGCATAATCACTGAGTGCTATCCGAGTTATCACGGCAATTTTTGAAAGTGAATCGTACGCTTAACCTTGGACATCAAACCTTTATTGCAACTTGCAAGTTGCATCTGTGCAAATATTGGCCTTGTAAAGTGTTACAGGCTGTACAAGGAGTTGGTTGGGGAGTACTCTAATGTAGGGGCCACTTTTGTTGAGTTCCGTACGTAATTTTAAACGCGATCTGCATGCTTATCTTGCGTGAGCCGATGCACAATTGGTGATAGATACATTCTTTAACAAATGGGAGGTGAACGACGAGTTTTATTTCGCTTATGAATTTTGGATCATGTGTGAGAACACTTTATGTGAAAAGGTAGTGGTAACGTTCTCAACGACTTCTTCGGTAATGTACAAACCAAATTCTATAAGTCCAATTGATGTAATTGACGAGACTTGCTGTGTTTGTGTGTGTATGAATATGTATGTATGTATATATATATATAACTCACGCACATTAAGCACAAAACTCACGCACATTAGGCACAAAACTCACGCACCTTAAGTACAAAACTCACGCATCTTAAGTATTACACACTCACGCACATTAAGCACAAACCTCACGCATCTTAAGCACCATTACTCACGCACATTAAGTACAAAACTCGCGCACATTAATCACCCGCACAACCGCACGGGAGCTTAAAAACACACACACACATTATATATATATATATATATATATATATATATATATATATATATATATATAAAGAGAGAGAGAAAGAGAAAGGTTCAAGTGCGACGGTGTTTTGCGATTCGACGTCACTAATAGTTCATCCAAGCCCAACCCTGGACAAGTGCTGGCTGGACCCTGGGCAGAAGAGGCCCACCACCCTCCCCCTTTCATATATACTCCGTACTATATATAGTTCCTATAATAATTTAGTATGAACTTATGTTAACTAATTGAAACTTAGTTGGTTGGTAGGGTCTATAGTTGTTATGCGTGAGGTTAAAGGATCATATCTTTGTAAATGTATCTTTACTTATGACTTTCCTCCTTACTCTAGCAAGTAGATGAATTTAAGGATATTTTTATTAGAGTGAATTCCATTTTTGGTCTTACTATTATAGTAGCGTTTCCAATTTTAGTCCATCATAATTTTTTTGCCACTTTATAATCACTATTATTGAATTTGTTCCACTTTTAGTCCCATCGTAAGTATTTTCATCAAGAGGCCGTGTAATCTAGGGATATTTTGACATTTCTTCTCATCCAAGACTATGTTTGACTAAAGAAATGAGAACATTAAACCTAAAACCTAAGAAACCTCGCCGGTCCATGTTGGAACGAACGAAACGATGTAGCTTTGGCTTCCCATTCTTGTTGCTCGAAGAGCCATCCTCGAATATCCGAGGAGGAGGACGAAGCGCCTGGATTAAAAGAGAAGAGACAAACATAAAAAGTTCAAAATACCCTTTGATTATACGGCCTCTTGACGGAAATATTAACGGTGGACTAAAAGTGGAACACATTCAATAATAGTGGTTGTAAAGTGGCAAAAAAAATTAAAGTGGACTGAAATTGGAAAAGCCCCTATAACAGTAGGACCAAAAATGGAGTTTACTCTTTTTATTATATAGTACGAAGTATTAAAATCGTAATTTATGAAACTTATTTATATTTTTAATTTATAACTTTGAGATTTTTTTATCTTTCTATAATTATAGTTTGATTTATAATATAGATTGATTTGTGATTCATATGAAATTTTGAATCTATTTTTATTCGAGTAATTTACTACTTATATTTAAAATATGTGTTATTTTTTGAATTTCATAATGAGTTATGTATATGTAATATATTTTTGTGATTTAGTTATGAAATATAATAAAAAGATAGCTTTTTTTTTTTTATGAATTATCTAGTCAATGTAGTTTAAAATTCTTATTGTGCGTCATCGTATTTAAATTAATCTAGAAAAATTTGAAATTGATCTAACTAAAAGAAAAAGTATTTATAAATATAATATCAATATAAAAGATGTGCGATTTATTATATCTTTTTTATTCAAACTATTTTATCCAATTAATTCTTTTTCATATTTTATTATGAATATCTTTTATCATGTTTAGAGTATTTTGATTTATTGCTCCCTATAATTAAGATTTTCTGCTACGCTCTTATCTGTAAGTTTGTTTTATAAATTTTTATTACAAATTATTTTATTATTTATTATAATAATAATGAGATTCTCTATAAGCTCATTTGGTTTTAAATTATTTATTCGTTTTTATAAACTATAACTAGTCTTCCCAAATCATTATTGTGTGGACCATGGTCCACACAAGTTGTATGGACCATATTTTGTTTACTGTAAAATAATGTACATTCAGTATAAAAATAATGTACATTCAGTACAAAAATAATGTACATTATATTCATGGGATGTACATTATTTTTATTCTGAGTGTACATTATATTGTATAATGTATATTCAGTACAAAAATAATGTACATCTAGTATATTAAAAATGTACTTTTTGTTAAGGTCCAAATAACATTGTGTGGACCATAGTCCATACAATAATTTACCCCAAATATTTATATTTTTTAAAATAAATAACAAATCCCTACTAATTAAAATCTATATGAAATGAAATTTATTTATTATAATAATCCAAAATATAATCTATATATATATAAAAGTAAAATCCTCCTATGTAAACAAAATATGGTCCATACAACTTGTGTACTGAATGTACATTATTTTACAGTAAACAAAATATGGTCCATACAACTTGTGTGGACCATGGTCCACACAATAATGATTTGGGAAGACTAGTTATCTATATATATATAAAAGTAAAATCCTCCTATGTAATTTTCCCGCTCAAACTTTTATAGTCAAATTAATGAAATATTTTATTGGTCAAATTAATAAAACTTATTTGGTAAGCAAATGTAAAATGGAAATCTATATATATATATAAAAGTAAAATCCTCCTATGTAATTTTCCCGCTCAAACTTTTATAGTCAAATTAATGAAATATTTTATTGGTCAAATTAATAAAACTTATTTGGTAAGCAAATGTAAAATGGAAATGTTATAAAAGCTATTAATTGGTAATATTATGCAATACCAATATACCATTGTGAAATCCAGTCAATATAAATTGAAAAAAGGAAACTGATATTATTAATTGATTGAAAATATAAAAGGATTCTAATGAAAAAAGGAAACAGAAATTAGGCAAATTGATTGAAAATATAAAAAGAAATTAATTCTCACATTCTCTATCTCTACCTATAAATACAATGGATTAGTGACTAGAAAAATTATAACTCTTCCTTTTTGTACTGGGGTGAGTTATGTATTGCGTCTTTCATTTTCCAATGGCATAATTCTTAATTTATGTTCTTATTTCTTTTCTGCATCTTTTGCAAATATTGCAGGATATAAATATAGAGACAATTGAAATGGTTCTGAACAACTATTTACATGCATTAAGGAGAGTTGATGACTTCCAACACCACGTGTGCCCACGTTGTAGAAGGTACGCACAATAACTGGATAAACTACAATGATGTTAAGCATTGGCAATTACAACGAATTTATAAATTTACATGTAATATGCATTATTATTATACAATAGTTGACACTACATTTATTTTTTAAAATTATTTCTCTTTTATTTTTTTATATATTTATTTTAAAAATAATATAATTGTCTAATTGTTGTAGCAGGAGTCACAACGAAATTGTTGGTAGTCAACTTCATCCTACACTCATTTGGAATAGAATCAATGTTAGAGTGCTCCGTGTTGTTCATCTTCCAGAGGCAAAGAGGTTTTGAAACAATAAACTCTATAGAGTGTGTAGTCCATGATAAAGATGTTTTTTTTTTTTTTTTTTTTTTTTTTTTTTTTTTTTTTTTTTTTTTTTTTTTTTTGGTACTATGATCGTAATTTTAATAGTTTGTATTTCAAAACTTTTAGTTTATGCATATGGTTGTTTTAAAACATTTTTTTTTTACACTACAAATTCATGGTACTTTTCTACATGTGCATATTCTTTGAAAGAATGTGATTCAAATAATGATGGATATGTTAATAGCTCTAAAGATTGTATAGTTATTCCAACATTCAACTTCACTTATAATTTTATATTTTGTTATTGTTATGTAATAGGCATTTCTCACTTCTCAATAAGATCAAATATGTTTTTGGTTTTGAGAATTTTGGGTAATATTTACCTTAATTTACTACTACTCTGCACTATTCTTTGAAATTTTCGAAATAAAATCACACAGACTTTTATAAATCATTTACGAAATAGAATCAAATTTACGGATGTGGTTACATTTTTGCTAATTTTTTGTTAAGAGTTTTCCAATTTGTATAATTTAACAATTTAATCATTTTTAATTTATATATAACTTAATAAAGCTTATTCTATAACCAAGTATTTTGTAATATTTACAGTGTGTATATATATGTGTGTGTGTGTGACCTCAAGATCAAAATAAATTATAAAACAATTTATGTATAAAAATTTTCGCTCCTTATAATAAAATAATTCAATAAAGGTTTATATATAAGAAAATTACCCATAATATTTACCTTTTAAGTATAATTTATCAATTTAATTACTTTTTATTTGATAAAGATTATTTTCTAACCAAACAATTGGTAATATTTACGATTTATTGAACCAACCTTCATATTTCCGGTCAAATGAGTACACAAGACGAAATATGTTCATTGCGCTAAATCTTAATATTAATTGAGTTGCCAAATTGTATATTGCATAAGAATTATTCATACCATAATATGAATTGTAACCAATTTAATAAATCAAAATATTAACAAGTATGTATGGCAATATTATTTCATATGAACGT
This sequence comes from Ipomoea nil, assembly GCF_001879475.1. Taxonomy (NCBI): domain Eukaryota; kingdom Viridiplantae; phylum Streptophyta; class Magnoliopsida; order Solanales; family Convolvulaceae; genus Ipomoea; species Ipomoea nil. The sequence continues at coordinate 1,938,419 of NW_017616696.1, read as the reverse complement.
GTATATATATATAAAGTAAAATCATCCTACATCATTTTCACGTCCAAACTCGTGTACTAAATTAATTAAATATTTTATATTTTTAGTCAAATAATTAATAAATCTTATTTGGTAAGCATATGTTTAATGTAAATTAATTAAAATGTATTAATTGGTAATATTGCATAATTATGGTATTGTAAATGTATTAATTGCTAATCAATTTATAGTAACGTGAATATTATGTATGGGAATAACAGATGAAACACGGATTTGGAAAACGAAAGTGAAATTATGCAAATTGAAAAAGGAAACGTATATTATTAATGGACTGAAAATTATAAAAATCCCTAATTGACTGAATAGAAAAAGAAATGGAAAATGAAACTTATATTATTAATTTATAATTCTCACATTCTCTACCTATAAATTGGTGACAAAAAAATGGAGAGATTTTTTTTTTTTTTAACCAGAAATTTCAGTTGCTATGTTTTTTCGGATACAAATTTATAATTATAAATTTATATTAATAAATAATTATTTAAGACAAGTATAATTTATTTTATATTGTGGACACATTATTTTTAATAATTTTGGTTTAATAATATTATACCTTAATTATAAAAATTATACCTGATAATCTTAGTATTAAATGTCATACAATAATTACCATAAACAATGTTTAACAATTGACAAATTCTATTAGGCAATAAAAATTACTATTATAAAATTTTTTGTAATATGGACACATTATTTTTAATTATTTCGATTTAATAATATTATATCTTATTTATAAAAATTTGAAGTAATACATTTAGTACTATTGAATATTGATTGACTAAAAATTATCTTAATTATTAAGGTAATTAATAGGTATTTAGCTTTAAAAAAATTCAAATATATTAATTATACATAGTAGTATGAAATCAATTAGTAGGACAGTTATATTATGTAATCTAATTAATAATTTACTTTTTAAAATTATATCCTCTTTTCAATAATTATATATATATACTTAATGTATAATATTATTGGCATAAAATAAATTATACTTACATTAATATATAATTAATTTTTAATATTAATGGTAATTATTCTAATAATTTTCTTTCCTTCTTTCGTGTAATTATTATGATAATTTTATGGTAATGTGTTTAAATATTGGAAGAGAACAAATATTAGAATTAATATAATTAATGAAATTATTTTGGTAATTGCCACAATATTTATTAATTATAATTAATATAATTATTGAAAAAAAATATAATATTTCTTCCCTAAAAATATTTGTGACAATTTCATTAAGTTATAATTAATAAAATATGAAATATAATTAAAGAAATGAAAGTATAAAATTAACAAAATATGAATATTTATAATTTTACATACAATTATACACTATAATAATCATACAATATTTAAATGCTACATTTTAAATTTCTAAATGTAATTTTTTAATTATAAATCTATCAATATAAATTATAATTATTGAAATTATATTATAGAATTTTTCTATATACATATTAATAAATATTATGTGTATATACAATGTATTATACAATCATATAAGGAAATGCGTCCGATTAGAGTTTAAATTTATTCATACAAAATTTAGAATTTACATTTTTTTTTATTGATTTCGAAGTACAATTCTCTTAGTTAGTATTCATATTTTTAGAATTATAACATATATGAAATACAATTAGGAATAAATAAACTTAATTATGTGAATTTTTCAATAAATTTATCTAAATATGTACATGATTAGAGATTATATTAACCATACAAAATTTAAATTTAAATTTTGTATGTTATGAAAATAGATACTTGACCAAATATATAAAAATCCAACTATATTATTATATTGTACATTATAATATATTTTCATTGTTTTCTATTTTTAATTTTAAATTCATAAAAAAAATCCGTGCAACGCACGGGTAAAACACAATCGTTATACCCAGCACCACGACGCGCGCAGCACTGTGCGTCCTGCGCCTCCCAAAACGACGTTGTTTTGGGAGGCGCGGAAGGGGGTTGACGTTATTATGTGTATTTATTTATATCATTATGTGTATTTATTTATACAATTATGTGTATTTTTTTATACAGTTATGTATTGCATCAGGACGCACGATGCAATGCGCACCCTGGTGCATGATATAAATTGCCGGTAAAACACTATATTTTTAAAAATACAATTTGATAAATATCATAAATTAATTAGTACAATATCATTTCTGTTTATAATAATTAAAGAAAAAATAAATAATTCAAATATGTGAACCAATGATTTCAAAATAAAATTAATATATAGTTACAAATAAATATAGCATTATTAGATGTACTTTAATTAGTTTTAATTTTCTTAATGAAATGACTTTTCTTTATCAATTTTTTATGGTAGACTAAGGGAGTGTGTGGGCTGCTGGAAAATATTTTAAAAATAAAAATACTTACTAATAAAAAATAATTTTAAAATATGTTTTAACCCCTCATAACATGTGTAAATCTTATATTTTTTTAAAAATACAATTTGATAAATATCATAAATTAATTAGTATAGTATCATTTTTGTTTATAATAATTAACGAAAAAATAAATAATTCAAATATGTGAACCAATGATTTCAAAATGAAATTAATATACAGTTACAAATAAATATAGCATGATTAGATTTAATTTAATTAGTTTTAATTTTCTTAATGAAATGACTTTTCTTTATCCATAGTGTTTGGATTGCTGGAAAATCTATAATCTATAATATAATTAAAAACAAAATTCTATTTACTTGATTTCCCGCTCAAACAATAGTAAATAGTAAAGGTAAATTAAAAAACGAACAGAAATATTTCACAATAATTCTCTACATCATCATCAATTAAAAATGGAACAAAAATGAGGTAAATTGGAAAATAAATGAATATTAATAATTGACTGAAAATTAAAAATGAAAAAAAAGAAACAGAAATTAGGTTAAGTGGAAAAGAAATGAATATTAATAATTAACTGAAAATTAAAAATGATCCATAATTGACTAAAATTGAAAAGAAAATTGTCAGATTATTGCAATTTAATTTTCACAATAATATTACATAGTAGAATAAATCAAAACACAATTATATCATAAATCTTTCACAATTTTAAGCAATGGAACAGAAATTAAAAATGGAACGAAAATATTTCAATAATAATATTCTACATCATCAAGTAAAAGTAAATAAAAAATGAAAAGGAAATATTTCAATAATAATATTCTACACCATTAATAGTAAAGACATATTTTAAACAACAGTAAAGGTAAACTAAAAATGGAACGGAAATATTTCAATAAAAATATTCTACATCATCAATTAAAAATGGTTCGGATAGGTAAAAATATCACTGCATCTGATATTCTAATTGACCAATTGACTGAGAATAAAAAGAATAATTGCCTGAAAATAAATCTGATATTACTAATTGACTGAAATTATAAAAGGAAATGAATATTAATAATTGACTACAAATAAAAAATGATCCATAATTGAAATGAAAAAATAAATTGACAGATCATTGCATTTTAATTAAAAAATGAAACAGAAATTAAAAATTGGACGGAAATATTTCAATAATAATATTCTACATCATCAATAGTAAATACATATTTTAAACAATAGTAAAAGTAAATTAAAAATACAAAGAAAATATTTCAATAAAAATATTCTACATCATCAATTAAAACTGGAACAGAAATTAGGTAAAAATATCAATACATCTAATATTCTAATTGACTAATTGACTAAAAATAAAAAAGAATAATTGACTGAAAATGAATTTGATATTACTAATTGACTGAAAATATAAAAGGATTACTAATTGACTGAAATTCTACCATTATATATTTTTACCCGAGTCACTCATCCTTTCGGACTAAAGGTGTTAGCTCTAGACGAAGATAGACAAGATTGTGTTGTTACTATCAATGTTGTCTACAAAGAGGTTTCAATAGTATGTAAATACAATCTGTGATATTATGTTTTTTTAAATGGCAAAATTGCTATATATCTAGACAAAAAATATATTTTCCATACAAATAAATTAGGATATCAATTCATTTTTATAACTGAGTTGCTAGAGAACGAGCACATTTGATTAATTTATAAAAGTACTGAACAATGATAAATAAAATCTCCAAAGTTACAGCACCGCATGTGTACATTTACATATTAGCTATTAATTTGAGCAATTAATAACATAAAAACACATAAATGATCTAAACCATACTTTCAATTGCACTATATAATCTTTGATGTTCTAATTTAAATAATTATATATCGATCCAAATATTCTTAGTATATTACAACAAATTCATTCCGTGCATCACACGGGCGCAAATACTAGTGTGTACAAATATTATTATCATTACAGAATATAAGAAACTATATGGTAGATACATGTGCATGGTAACAATAATGGAAAAGATAATGGAAGTTATAACATTGAGGTATTTTTGTCCTAAAATTATATAGTACAACTATAAAAGCACAATGTACAAAATTATTAGCATTAAAAACATGGACATAAATGAGGGATATAATTTTGATTAAGACTTATTATGTTTTTAGATTCTTTATTTATGAAAGCAATGATGCGGTTATTGATTATTTTGAATTTAAGAATGAATCTAGAATTCTTCCATTTTGAACCCCAACCCTAAGGGCCCCCACACACCCCGAAATGCATCTAGAATTGTTTTCATGTGTAAGTATACTAGTTAAAAACTTGTGAATCTTATTTAAAGTTATTTGACATTACTATTTTTAACTTATTTATTTAAATTTTAGTTATAAAAATATATATTAATTTAATATAGGGCCCATTTTTGTTGTTATGCCCTGGGTCTACAAAATGATAAGACCGGCCTTGAGTTCATCAAATATACATCATCTAACATTATGAAAATACACCACAAAAACACACACAAATTAGGTACACATCACCAAAAGCACACCATTATGTGTGATTAAAAACACCATACAGTGTTCAGAAATACACCATGGGAGATGGTGAGTTATATGGTGTATTTTTTTGGGTCTGTTGTGTACTTTTTTTTTTTTTTTTTTTTTTTTTTTTTTTTTCTTTTTGCATTTCATTGTGATGTGTTTCCCTTACACTGTTGGTGCATGTTGTTAACACTATTGGTGTATTCTGAAATTCCGCCGCACCTAAAGCCCTCGCCACATTTGAACTTTTTCATATATATATATATATATATATATATATATATATATATATATATATATATATATATATATATATATATATATATATATATATATATATATATATATATATATATAGGGGCACGATCTCGTGCGAATGGCCGCCCAGGTGCGAAATGCCAACCAATCAGCGCACGCTACGTGTCCTACTTTCACCTACAAGTGCGCCTACTTTCACCTACAAGTGCGCCTAGTCTCACCTATAAGTGAATGTAATTTTGCCTTGTTAACATTCATTGATCAGGTGCACCTACTTTCACCTTCAAGTGCACCTACTTTCACTTACAAGTGCACCTAGTTATAACTATATATGCACCTAAATCTGGATACGTGGCGCGCGCTTATTAGTTCACATTTTTGCACTTAGGCGCACCATTCGCACCAGAAGCCAACTCTCTCTCTCTCTCTCTCTCTCTCTCTCTCTCTCTCTCTATATATATATATATATATATATATATATATATATATATATATATATATATATATATATAATTGCACTCTGGTGCGAATGGAGCGCCTAGATGCGAATATGCGAATGCATGATATCTGTCCATGTGTTCAGATCAAATGGATGAGAAACACTGATTTCAAAAAAAAAATGTGATGGCATTTTCGTAAATAATTGAACATCAAAGTGCAAGTAAAATGTATTACAAATGCATGTAAAATGTATTATAGGTGCAAGTAAAATTTACACTGAGGGTTATATATAAGTAGTTGCACCTAGGTGCATGAATGTTTGCGGGTGATTTTCACGGGTACTACTACCTGCAAGAACAAAAACGATGCCAAACAGAACGAACTAACTCAGATCAATGAATGTTAACAAGGCAAAATTACATGCACTTGCAGGCGAAAGTCGGTGCACTTATAGGTGAAAATATGTGCACCCGATCAATAAATGCATGCAAAAACTACATGCACTTGCAGGCGAAAGTAGGTGCACTTGTAAGTGAAAGTAGGTATACCCGATCAATGAATGCTGACACGTGACGCGCGTTGATTGGTTCGCATTTCTTTCTTGGGCACCTATCCGCATCTGAACGCGACCATATATATATATATATATATATATATATATATATATATATATATATATATATATATATATACACACACACACACAAACACACCAAGTTTCGTCAATTACATCAATTGGACTTATAGAATTTTGTTTGTACATTACAAAAGAAGCCGTTGAGGACGTTACCACTACCTTTTCACATAAAGTGTTCTCACATATGATCCAAAATTCATAAGCGAAATAAAACTCGTCGTTCACCTCCCATTTGTTAAAGAATGTATCTATCACCAATTGTGCATCGGCTCCCGCAAGATCAGCATGCAGATCGCGTTTAAATTACGTACGGAACTCAACAAAAGTGGCCCCTACATTAGAGTACTCCCCAACGAACTCCTTGTACAGCCTGTAACACTTTACAAGGCCAATATTTTTTATTTTATTTTTTATTTTTAATAAATTTATTTAAAATTTTTAAATTTTTTAAGACTTGATAATTATAAATTATTTAATACTTTAATAGTTAATACTAAAATATTAAATATTAACCTAAAATACATCTAGAGTTTGAACAATTTGGGGTTATTTTGCTCAAAACGATGTTGTTTTGAGTGAAATAACTCATTTAAAAAAGAATGGACCAATAGTTAATTGGCCGACTAGGCGACCTAGTTGGTGTTTAGGCGGCCTAGACGGTGCCTAGTCGGCCTAGTCGCTGCCTAGGAGACTTAGTCGGCGCCTAGGAGGTCTAGACGGCACTTAGGCGGCCTAGTTAGTCGCCTAGCCGGCCAGGCGCCTAGACCACTGATTATGGTGATACGCTAGGCGGCCGGCCAGCGCCTAGCTGTGACACCCCGTAAATCCAAACTCTAATTTAGGATTAATTAGAGAATTAATCCTAGTCTTATTGTTAATTTATTCCTAAAATCCTGAAAATTCAATAGTCGGAGGACTAGAATTTGACTAGTCAATCCAAGTCAAAGAGTTGTACCTTATGCCTAGTGAGTTGTTCCCTTGTCTCCTTATTCTTCCAAATTTAGTAAGGGCAAAAGGGGTCTTTCTACCTAAAGTTTGTGCTCCAAGCTAACCAAGCATCATCCCTTCATTTCATCCACCAACACTCTAAACACAAAACCTCTACCTTCTCTCTAAGAATTTGGTAGCTTCTTCTCCAAGCCAAAATTTGGGCATCTTAGATCCTACAAGTTGGCTTCCAAGATTCATACTTTCCTAATCTTGAGCATAGGGGAGGGTAAGATCCTTGATCTCTTGGTGTTTTTAGCATCCTTTTAGATGTCTTTTTCTAAAAATAGAATCTTTGTTGTCTTTTGGTATGTTTATGAAGTTGGTGTTGAAGAAGAGCTTTAGGAGAAGCTTTTAAGGGGGAGAAAGTGAAGTTCTAGGCTACAAAGGTAACCCATGCTTTACAAAATCTATTTTCTTACTTATATGATGATTTCTTGGCTTCTACTTGTGATTCTTGTGTTGAAATGTGAGATTTGATGCATTGTCTTGTGGTAATGCATGTCTAGAGCTTGTTATTAGGGTTATTGTATGCCATTGCTTGGCTATTTCTTGGGTTCAAGTCATATTGTTGTATTGTGTGAGATTTTGGGTGTTTTGGACTTGTTGAAAATCCCCGAAGGGATTATTTTGGGTTTAGGTTGGTACCCGCGGGCGGAACGGCGGGCAGGGAACTACCCGCCGCCCCACCCGCGGGGTACAAGTGTGTGGGCATTGGTACCCGCGGGCGGAACCACGGGCGGAGGTCCATCCGTGGCCCCACCCGCGGGGAACACGTTTGAAGGTGTGCGAGGATTTGTTCCCCGTGATTCTTTTTACTCGGTATTGATGTTTTGACCTCCTGATGTTGTTTTATTGGGCTATTTGAGTGTTTTCTTGATGTTTCGTACGTCTAAAACGGTGTGATAGGAATCCATGTAGGATTTTGTGTCTTGAATCGTGCTAAGTGTCCAACTTTGTGATTCGTTGGACTATGGTGAGTCTTGTATGTTCTATGGAACTACTTTTGGTTTACCCGTTTGATAAGCATGCTAGTTTGATGTTGAAATGCTAGTGTGTGGGGTTTGTCCTTTCCTTGTGAGATTGGCAACTTGTGTTGACCATCGATTTGGTGTCGGATTGTGATCCTTCCTTGTTGAGTATGATTTCATATCTTTGTTGTGATCCATTGATTGATTCCTGTGATATGAAAACGTATGTAGTCGTTGTACCTTGACTGCACGATTAAGGTTATGGGGCCTTAATCTTCAAGGTACTGATGCGGTCCTCGTGTGGCCATGATTCAAATTGGTGGTGTGACCTGAGCGTAGGCTCATATGTAGGTGGTTGTGTGAATGAAATGAATAGTACCCTCGTGTACTCATATGTAGGTGGTTTTGTTGAGGTTGTTGGAGGGAGGACGACGGTCCTCGGCTGTATAAGGTTGGACTCAGAAGTACAGGGTGGCACTCGGAGGTAATGGTTGGAACTGTAATAATGCCGGGGGTAGCCATAAGGTTGGAACAGGGCATAAGGTTGGAACCGTGTGAATCTTGTGACATGTAGTTGTCACTGTGGCATGTAGTTGCCAATGTGTGAATGTGTATTCTTTGTTATGAGCATGTCTTGATGTATTTTACTTTGTGATCAGTAGAATACATCTCGAGTTGTATTGTTTACAGTTGTTATTCTTGTCTTGTTGTTGTCGTGAGATGTTGATTTCCCTCTTTCCTTTGAGAGTGAAAATGAGTCTTTGAAGTTGACTTTCCTCTATGGCTTTTGAAATTATATATACTGTATTCCGTTTCGAAAATGGTTTTGACTTATACTATCTATATATGCTATTTAACGCGTACTGATGGGTTACCAGCAATGTTCGCTGACCGGGTGTCATCTCCTATCTTTATGTTGCTTTACAGGTTATGAGTAGCTTTTGGAGAGCGCGCTAGCAGTTCGTTAGTTAGTGTAGCTCCCTATGACTGCTTCTGTTAGACTTTTGGCCTGTGAGCCATGGATTTGTATAAGCTTGACTTGGTTGTGTTTAGACTTAGCCTGGGTGCACCTATAGATGTATAGGTGTGGCATAACATCTCCCGTACTTATTTAAGTAGCTTCCGCTTTGTCTTGTCTTAATGCGTAGTCTTTATCTTTTTCTTAAGCTTTAATTGGTTTTTAAAAGTTGTGAAAATCGGGGGTGTTACACTAGCGCCTAGGCGCCGATTAATCGGTGCCTAGGCGGGATCTTTGCAACATTGGTATTTTATAACTTAGAACAATGTACTTTATGTGTTTTTGGACCGTGGTCCACACAATTGTACTCCATCTGTCCTATTTTATGTATCATACTTACTATTCATTGGTCAAACAAACTATTTCTCCTTTGCTTCTTTTCATTAGTTTTTACTTTATAAATTTTAAATTTGATTTTTTTTTTTGTTTTAATAGTACTTTTAATATAATTTTTAAATATATAAATTTCACATACTAATTCTAAGGTTAATATTACGAAAAATTAAATTGTAAATAATTTTAATTAAGTCCCGTTAATCGAACCCGTCACATAAAATAAAATAAGACGGAAGAAGTATAATTTATGTTTCTGCAATTAACATGTTATATATATTCGGTTAATAATTAACTTATTATGTACGGGTAGTTATACATATTGCAATTAATATATTATATAAATTCAATTTATTTATAAGCACATAATCTATAACTAAAAAATACATAATATGTTAGACAGTAAGTACATAATGTCATTCAGTTTATTTATAAGCACATAATCTATAACTAAAAAATACATAATATGTTAGACAGTAAGTACATAATAGGGTCTATGCCTTCTCTACCAACAACACTGTACCAAGCCTTTAGGTGTCATTTTGGATTAATATCCTAAATGCAAGGTGGACCTAATCCATTGTATACTATAATTTGTCTACTTATGATGTGGTGTGCATATGAATATATAAGTTGACAGACCTGCTAGATAAGGCAATCTGTAATCTAAAAGAAGAGAATGAGCGGCGAGGGGAAGGTGGTATGCGTGACTGGTGCTTCTGGATTCATAGCTTCTTGGCTCGTCAAAGTTTTGCTCCACCGTGGTTACACCGTCCACGCCACCGTTCGCAGCCTCAGTCAGTTCCCAGCTGGCCTCTCTCTTCCAATTCAATTTTTACATCACATTTTATTTCTGGAAAATCATTGATGTATATATGTATTGCTGTACCTTCCATTACGGTAACATCTTATATGGTATTATTGCAGAGGATCCAAATAAGGTTTCACATCTTCTTGCATTAGATGGTTCCAAGGAAAGACTGCATTTGTTTGAAGCTGACTTACTTGAAGAAAACTCTTTTGATTCAGCAATTAATGGGTGTGAAGGTGTTTTCCACACAGCATCACCTGTTTCTTTGTCACCATCTGCAACTAAGGTTAACCTTTTCGTTTTTCTTTGTTTTAATCGTTGTTTAAGGAAGCCAGCGATTTTTTTTTTTTTTTTTTTTTTTCCAATCATAATCACCTCTTTCATTCACGATAGGGACGGAGCCAGGAATTTTGTTGAGGGGGGCAAAATAGGGACGGATTCAGAAATTTTTTTCCAAAGGCAAAACATTAAAATAAAAGAGATATTTAAAAAATAAATAAATAAATTTCCTAAGAAATATATGTAAATATTATGGGATATGAGCGAAAAATAACACATCCAATATTCATAACAAAATATGAAACATAATTAATTTGATAAAATAATTTGAATATATGTATGTGTGTGTATTAAATATTAAAAAACTATTTAAAAAAACTGTAAAATTATATTGACACCCGACCTTTATTATAACCAAACACATGCCCTACCACCTAATCTAAATCATACCTTATTGACAATTAACAGTTTTTATATACTAATACTCAAACATGTACTATATATACATATATACATACAAATATTACATATGAGATGGGGGTGGGGCAGAGAGGGGGGAGGGGGGGGGGGGGGGGGCTGCCCCCTGGCTCCGTCCATGTTCACGATCACCAATTTTTCCCACTTTTCGATTTTTATGTGTCTTCTTTCTCTTTTAATTAAGATGTTTGTCCCTAAATATATTTTAGGCAGAACTAGTGGATCCTGCAGTAAAAGGAACACTAAATGTTCTTGGATCATGTGTGAGAGCACCTTCTGTGAAAAAGGTAGTGGTGACGTCCTCAATGTGTTCTGTTATGTACAAACCAGATCCTATAAATTCAACTGATGTAATTGACGAGACTTGGTTTTCTGATAAAGAATTTGCAGAGGAAACAAAGGTGTGTTTGTGTTTATATATATATATATATATATATATATATATATATATATATATATGTATGTATGTATATACACACACACACATAATACATGTATGCATTGGATACAACACATTGTTGTTAAGTCATATCCCTAACTTGATTACAAATCAAGCACGTCTATGCTAATTTATGTGAGTTTTTTTGTTTTGTTTTGTTTAAAAAAAAAATAAAAAAATCTTTGTAGCAATGGTATATCTTGTCTAAAGTCCTTGCCGAGGAAGCAGCATGGAAATATGCTGGGGAAAATAGGATTGACATGGTTTCACTGCATCCTGGTCTTGTTATTGGCCCTTTTTTACAACCAATTATTAATTTTTCAAGTGAGGTGATTCGAGAACTCATAAAAGAAGGTAAGATCTCTCCAAAAATTAAAATGAACATTATGAATTATGTTGATGATATGATAGCATTCTTATGAGCTCGTTGATTTTAATTTGCATCATATAAGGAATATGAATTTGTCTCATATATGAAATAGGAGTGGAGTAAATCGGATCGGATCCATATTTCAAGGGTAGATGCTCTAGGTGTTGTATCGCCATCGCAATTAATAAAAGAATAGTTTCACTCCCATTAACGTATGCACATTGCCGAACCATGTAAATCTTGCCTTCCTTAGTTTCTATTATTATTATTGTCGCTTATTCTTGTTAATCTCAACAAATTGGTACCAGAGCACTATTGAGAAGGCCGGTTCAAGTGCAAAATTCGAGGTATAAAAAAGTTTGATGGTACAAGGAATTTTGGGTTATGACAGTCTAGGGTTAAGGATTTGTTGGCACAACAGGGTCTTCTGAAAACCTTAAAGGCACAAAAGCCAGCTAATCTAGCAGAGCTGATTTGGGGGGGGGGGGGGGGGGGGGGGGGGTTTAAAGGAATCCATGGTAGGAACGATTCGGTTATGCTTCGTGGATGAAATCGTGTATCACGTTATGGTTTTGGAAACTCCAAAAGATATTTAGGATAAATTGGAGACTTTGTTCATGGAAAAATCTCTAACGAACAAATTGTATCTAAAGAAAAGGCTTTATGGGCTTAAGATGCATAATCATATTAATCTCTTTAGCCAGATAATCTCATATTTGGCTAGGCTTGATGTCAAGATTGAAGATGAAGACAAGGCAATGATCTTGCTATGTTCATTGCCTCTTTCCTTCAAACATCTGGTGACTAATCTTACACACGAGAAAGTTACGATCAAATTCAATGAGATCTTTGCAGCCCTGCTGACTCATAATTAGCGCAGGCAAAATGCAGGGGAGGGTTCTGTTGGTGAAAGTTTGTGTGCTAAAGAAAGTCAGGATCATGGAAGGAAGCCAGTGAAGGATAATTCTAGAAAGAGAAACTCTAGGTCTTAGTCCAAAAAATAGTAAGAAAATTTGGTGCTAAAAGTGTAAGGAGATTGGACACATGAAAAGAGATTGCCTAAAGTTGAAGAAGCGGCAAGAGGATGCGAACGTGGTACATGCTCATTACTCATATTATAGTGAATGTGATGTTTTAGCAGTTTCATCGAGTTAGTTGTCAAATGCTTGGATTCTATAGACTTATGACGCACCTATCATATTACACCTAACAGGGAGTGGTTTACAACCTATATGTAAGGTATTTTCGGTTGTGGTTTTTTTTTTTTTTTTTGGTGATGATAAATGTCATAATATAGGTATTGGTGATGTTAACATCCAAATGTATGATGGTATTGTCGGAACTTTGCATGATGTCAGACATAGACTAGGATTAACTAAGAACCTGATTTCTCTTTGTAGTTTGCATGCTATTGGGTTTTATTCATAGGTCTGAAAGTGATAGGAAAACCATTAAAATCAGTAAGGGTGCTCTAACTGTGATGAAAGGAAAAAAAGACAACGGGGAACATTTATAGGTTGTTGGGCAATGCTGTTGCAGGTAGAACACATACTGTTGAGTCCAGTGATGATACTACTAGGTTGTGGCATTTGCATTCGGGTTATATTGGTGAATGTGGTTTGTCTGAATTGCACAAAAGGAATCTATTAAAAGAAGTTAAATGTTGTAAGCTAGATTTCTATGAGTTTTTTGTCCTTAGGAAACAGTCAAGAGTCAATTTTAATTTTCTACTAGGAAGCATAAAACTGAAGAGATTCTAAACTATGTGCATTCTAATGTTTAGGGACCTACCAGGGAACCTTCGATGGGTGGCTCTCTGTATTATGTTACGTTTACTAATGATTTTTTTAGGAAAGTCTGGGGTATTTCTTGAAAGATAAATCTGAAGTGTTTGAGAAATTCAAGTTTTGGAAGGTTGAGGTTTAGGACCAGATTAGCAGAAAAATCAAGTACTTTAGGTTTGACAATGGGAAAAGATATACTAAGAAAGAATTAATTCTATAAATTTTGAGTAGAACATGGATTCAAAGGCACTATACAGTACATAAGACACCACAATAGAATGGTTTTGTTGAACGGCTTAATAGGACCATTGTTGGGGTTTTTATATGGAACAATGTCTACATGGTGAGAACAAACTGGTAGAACGAAGGGTGCTAAAGAGAAAGAATCAAGTCTGTGTCGTGTTCTAGAAAATACTCCCTTAAAAGCAAATTTCGGCGACCGGTGCAGGCTTAAGAGCTCGGGTTACTTTCGACCGGGAACATAGAGAAGCTGCGCAAACCTTGCACCAGGTTGTACGCCAACAAACCTGACTGATTTGTAAGCTCAGATGTGAACGAAGAGAAGAGAGAAGTTGATGTTTTGAAGTGCAGTGCATTCTCCCCTTGAATGAAGAATAAACCATGTTTATATAGTAGTATTCCACCTCAACTGTTTCCTTTTGGTCAGCCACGCAAATTGTGAAAATAATGGATCATGGATCTTGAACAATCCCATGAATGCGAACAAGGTGAGGGAGCTAACAAAAAAAATAGGAATAATAGAAGAATAAATCTTTTCTTTCTAAATGTTTTCCAACAACCATTGCTAAGAGAGCAAGGTGTCTCATATTGAATGTTGGGCTCTCTAAGTGTTTTTGGACAGAAGAGTGAACATAGCATGTTATTTGATGGTTCTAGCATAGTAAAAGTTGATATTAATTGGGTTCTTTTGAATAAAAGAGTGGATAATCCACCTACGGTTGAGACTCAAGAAATTGCATATTTCACATTTGTAATAGGTTCAAGTTCAAAAAATATACAAGATTATTGTTTGGCCAGAGATAAACCGAGATGCACCAATGTCAAACCACCTAGCATGTATGGATTTAAGGATATGGTCCATTTTGCACTTCTTGTTACTAATAATGATCAGTTAATTACCTTTCAAGAGGTTGTTTCAAGCCATGAGAAAGATAAATGGATGGCAAGTATGATTGAGGAGATAGTCTTTACATTAGAATCATACTTGAGAGCTACTTCAGCTTCCTCAAGGAAAGAGTGTTATGGGCGCAAGTGGGTCTAGATGAGCAAATTTGGAGCTAGCTATTGGAAATAATGAACCAAAGTCGATTTAATATCGCAAAATAATATTTATATATACACACGGAAGTATATAAAATATTATTTTATATATATTCAAAATATATATATACACACAAATATATATAAATCAGACCCCCACGGTTATATACATCTATATCTACGAAAAAGATATATGTATATCAACCAAAATGGAATTTATAATTCTCATATTATAATTCCAACCAAAGGAAAACAAAGTGCAGTACAAGGATTTTTGCTTAGAGCATAATCCCAAAACCGGAGAAGAAAGAAGATGAAGAAGAGTGGTAAGTACGAGTAGAGCGTAACTCTTTTTCCTTAAAAGAAACGTACTACGGTTCGACGTTTGAGCACCCAAACGAACGAACCTGGACAGAACACAACAGCAAGATAAGAGTCGGAGTAAAGTTTTGTGTGTGTCTGCTGCTCCAACAACAAACTTATATAGGAGATTATAACCTTTACCGGTAGATTACCACGAATTCAGGCTCGAATCAAGCCTTTTTAATCTCAATTTGGGGCACCCCCCGCCCCCCTACGCACGAAAAAAAGCGTCTATGCTATACAATTCAATAAGCCATAAAAGAGCTATTGTATAAATATTGGTGCAAGTCTACTTCCCAAACCAATGTGGGATAAAAGCTACACTTTTTCCCTTCACTTTCCAACTCAAATGGGTCTACTTTGAGAATCAATATCTCATTCACCCATTATCCGTTTTGAGCGTACAATATATCAATCTCTTCGTCTTACTACGAAGAACCCGAATCTACTTTGACCCGATCCAAATCGGAAGTGGACCCCACTGATAATTATACCACAAAATAGCTACTTAAAATACCATTTTAATGCTATCTTTCCAACACTAGCATATGGATGTGAAGACTGCTTTTCTGCATGGTGATCTAGATGAGCAAAACTTTATGAAGCAATCTGAAGGGTTTCTTAAACTCGGAGGTGATCATATGTTTTGTAGGTTTAAGAGATCATTGTATGGGTTGAAACATGCTCCATGGCAGTGGTACAAGCAATTCAATGCTTACATGATTCAAATTGGCTACACACGTTGTGAGTATGATTGTTATGTTTATGTTAAGAACCTTGGTGATGATTCTTTTATTTTTCTATTGCTGTATGTGGATGATATGTTGATTGCTACTAAGAGTATGAATGATATTATTGCATAGGAATCTTTGTTGAGTCAGGAATTTGATATGAAAGACTTAGGTGTTGCACAAAAAATTCTTGTCATGAAAATTCATAGAGATAGAGGTGCAAGGAAGTTGTGGCTAACTCAACAAAGTTATATTGAAAAGGTACTTGACAGGTATGGGATGAGTAAGTCTAAACTAGTCAACACCCCTTTGGCTAATCATTTTAAACTCTCATCTAGTCAGTTTCCCCAAATAGTTAGTGAGATTGAAAATATGGCAAAGGTTCCTTATGCTAGTGCAGTTGGTTGCTTAATGTATGCAATGGTTTATAATCGACATGATTTGGCTCATGTTGTTAGCCAAGTTAGTAAGTACACGTCTAAATCTGGGAAGCAACATTGGGAGACAATTAAGTGGATTCTCTGGTACTTAAGGGGCACTATGGGCATGGTATTGTATTTGGGAGTCAGTAGAGTGAGCATGTACTCATGGGATATGTGGATTCTAATTATTCTAGTGACATGGATAAAAGACGTTCTACAATGGGTATGCTTTTACTCTTGGGATTGGTCTTGTTTGTTGGAGATCATGAGTTTAGTCTTTTGTAGCTTTATCACAACTGAAGCAAAATACATGGTTATAACGGAGATAACTAAAGAGTCTTTGTGGCTTTCAAGTTTGATTAAGGAATTGGGTATTGAGCAAGGTGGCGTTCAATTACACTGTGATAATCAGAGTACCATCCTTTTTAGCTAAAAATCAAGTATATCATGCCATAACCAAGCATATTGATGTAGGGTTTCATAAGGTTAGAGAGTTGGTTGCTTCTGGTGTGATTTTGTTTTAGAAATGTCATACAAGTGACAATGCATCAGGACATGTTGACAAAGGCAGTTACTAGTGACAGGTTCAAACATTGTTTGGACTTGTTGGGTATTTCCAGTCGTTAGATGAGCATGATTGTCCCGACCCTTAGGTATATGTGAGGTATGTCTTTTTTCCTAAAGGGCATATTCGCAAAGGTAGAGATTTGTTGAGTTTGTCTCATATAAGGAATAAGAGTGGAGCATATTGGGTTGGGAGCATAATACAAGGGTAGACGATGCCTATAAATACATTGGCTCTGTTTGGTAAAATGGCTGTTAGCTGATAGCTGTTAGTTGTTAGCTGATTGTGTTAATTAGATGGTATAAATAGTTGATAACATTAGCTAATTGTAGAAAAGTGTTTGGTAAATTAGCTGTTAGCTGATAGTTGTTTGGTATAATTTCCTTTCTTAAAAAGCTAATTGAAAAAGTTGCTGGGAGTAGCATTTTGAATTTTAGCCTTTTGGAGTTGCAAAAAGCTAATTAACCAAACATTTATATTAATATTTTAACTAAATCAAATAATTAATGGTGGTCAAATAAGCCAAAATTGGCCTATAGGCTAATTTTTTACCAAACAGGGCCATTGATTGTATCTCCAGGTGTTGTATCACCATCACAATTAATAAAAGAATATTTTTACTCCCCTGGAAGTAAGAACATTGCCGAACCATGTAAATGTTGTTTTCTTTACTTTCTACCATTATTGTTGTTGACCCCTGGAAGTAAGAACATTGCCGAACCATGTAAATGTTGTTTTCTTTACTTTCTATCATTATTGTTGTTGATTGTCCTTGTTAATGTCAACAAAGTCTTAATGGAAGTGGTGAACATTCACAGGAAAGGATTTCATGTGTTCTCCAATTTTCAATCGCTATGTTGATGTCAGAGACGTCGCAAATGCACATATCGAAGTATTTGAGATACCTTCTGCTAGTGGAAGATATTGTTTGGTTGGGGAAACAATGCACTCTTCTCAGGTTTTAAAGATTATTGGTCAGCTTTATCCCTCTCTTGCCATTCTTGAGAAGTAAGATTTAAATCAGGAGTTTGCTTTTTTTTTTTTTCTTTTTTTTTTTTTTTAACTAAATGTACATATAACCTTTCAAGTGTAGATTGCTTTATATTAAAGTTTATTTTCTTTTGGTGGCAGATATAAAGAAGACTTACCTATAGTGCCAATATTTAAGGTATCCCAGGAAAAGGTGAAAAGCTTGGGTATCAACTTTACTTCGTTAGAAGTGAGTCTTAAGGATACTATTGAATGTTTAAAGGAGAAAAACTTCTTGAGCTTCTAGATTTTTGATTTATTATTGTTGAATGTTTGTGCTTGTTGATCTCTACAGTGCACTCATAAACGTGACTAAACGCTAAATATGTTTTAATATAATTTCATTTGCTTACTTGTGTTGTGACTTGAGTTTGAATTAACTATATGATGGGATAATTTGGGTACCCAACCCGAAAGAACCGACCTGACGGATTCAGGACCAAGTAACGGTCATGTACTTAAAAGAGACCAGAGGCACCGTCTCATTAAAGGACGTCTCTCCAAACTCTTTCATCTTAGCTCTAAGATGCATCTTTGTACGAGCTTTTTCGTATGCGTAGTTGTCACCTGTTAACTCTAGGGTCTATGTTTATCCATTTTGAAACACTTAACACACGATGAGAACGAATAAAGATAATAAAAAGTAAGCAGCACACACACGAGTCGAATTCTTGAGTTTAAGAAGCAAGATGCAACCAGATCAATGGATTAATAATTTAAGTCCCTGTGCTCTGATACTAATTGAAAAAGGATCGCGAGTCTTGAATGCAAGAAGTACCTAGTTGATTTCTACTTAATTTTAATTCAATTACTTATATGGATTATAGATCGTATCATACACAGTGAAAGATAGCAAGATAAAAGATAAGTAAAGAAAAGGAACCAAGAACACAACAATTGGTAACGCAGTTCGGAGCACAATCTCCTACGTCTGCGGGGGAACTCACATCAGCCAATTTACTATATGATCACCGAAGATTACAAGGGTTGGTAAAACATATCCATACACACTATGACCTTAGCTAATTACACCAACTCAATCTTAACCATTTACTTGAGTAGGTACGTGCAAGCCAAATGAACTCTTCAAGCTTCAACAACATGACCACTATACCACTATAACGTGACAACCTTGTAGGCCTCTTAGATCACTTCAAAGATGATATATAATAAGTTGTAAAGATTAGAGAATTATCCAACGTTTAGAGTGCTTGTTCGTTGTCTTCATGAACTCTAAATGCCTCCTTTTATAGTCGAAATATGCTAACCAACTAGTCTGAATAATTGCTACTTAAATTCCTCAAAACAAGGTGCTCCATTCAATTTAAATTAATGCGTGAAAACTGGTTTTAATTACAAGAAAAATGTTAGAGAAATTCGCCCCTTCTTGGAATATGTCCTGATTTAGGCACAATATCTTCTGAAGTAGACCTAAACTGTAAGACAGTAGCTTCTGAATTAGACCCAGGCTGTAATACAAAATCTAATACAGTATACTATAAAACATGTATCAATTGTACACTTAAATGAAAGTTTAGTCAAATTCCAATCAGTAGTAACTAGATAAGATGATGACTTAATTACACTTTTATCTAGTTAATAAGATGATGACTTAATTACACTTTTATCTAGTTAAAGGGTCTTGGTTGGAGGTTTTCTTTTTGATTCTTTTAGTTAGATGATTCAATGATTCAATTGCATTATTTTAGAGATTGCAACGGAGCAATTAAGGCGGGTGCGGGGAATGGGGTTTCCGACCCCGACCCCGACCCCGTCCCTGAAGTATCTTCCCATTCCCTGATCCCGCCCCGTATCCCGGCAGGGAAGGGAAATTATTCCCCATCCCCATTCCCACGAAGATTTTTCGGGGACGGGGAATCCCTACCCCGTGTTTTGAATTATGGCAATGAAAAAAAGAGGCTAACAGTAATACTGTTATTAATACTTTTCTTGAAATTTTCATGTCTTGTTTATTGTGTTTATGTTTAAAATCGATACATACAATTAGAAGTGCATTATAAATTGATCCATACATATAATTCTTAAAAGAAAACAATATAATTAAAAGACCACAAACAATATAATTCAAACAATATTATTCACAATTAATTATAAATTGATCCATACATATAATTTTGAGTTGTAGTAGAATGTAAACTAACTGTCTCTTCTATATAATTTTTTTTTTTTTTTTGTTGAGTGCATAGTAATAATTTAATATACATACAAAATATGTTCATGTTGATATTACAATATTAAAACAAATAATACCTATCAAAAGAACAATAAGAATTATTCAGAATTCTATGTATAATAATATTTTAAAACACATAACAAAAATATTTTACACACTAACTTGTTCATATATATTCTAAGTTTCTAACTATATATATATAATGTTAGAAGACACTTGTAGACATAGACGGAGGCAGTATGGGGGCAGTGGGGGCAGCTGCCCCCACTCCCCCCACCCTACCCCTTTTTATATATATATATATATATATATATATATATATATATATATATATATATATATATATGTGTGTGTGTGTGTGTGTGTGTGTGTATATATCAACATATATAGCATTAAATGTTGTATAAAATATATATTTATGTTCAAAATACTAATAGTTAGAGTAACTTAGTTGGTAGAACTCTAAATTTACGTTTGAAAAATATATATATGGTCATAAGTTCAAATCTTATTAAAAACATTTTTCCTTATCTTCACTTATTTATTTTTTTAGCCTACTTTTATGAATCATTCAATTAACAAATGAAAATCTTTTTTAGTCTACTTTCTATGAATCATTAATTAATGTAGTATACAAGTTTATATTATACTTCATTGTATTCAAATTATTTTATTTAATTGACTATGTTTCATATTTTATCATAAATATTTTTACATTTTTACCTCACTCAAGTATATTTTTAGCTCCCACTCTAACTATCGTTTAATATATCAAAAACATTCTATTGTAATTTATAATATATTTTGTATTTTAATCTTATTATGACTGTGAAATTTTATAATTGATATTCTAACGTCATTAAACTTCGCCCCCACTCAAATATTTTTCTGGCTCCGTCCCTGCTTGTAGACCAGTTGGTAGAGAGATATACACGTGGAGCATTAGTAAAAGTTTGTATGAAGTAATTAATGCTGAAGAAATAATAAATGGTGCCGGTTTTTCATGGGCAGGAATTTTTGGCCAAAGATCACTACTGAAAATTCTGAAATTTCCGACCACCTGAAAATGATCTTAAATTAAGTTGATACCAAAAAGTCCAAAATGTGGTCGGAAATAGCAACAAAGGTTTTTTCGGATACCAAAAGTGGTCGGAACAAGACTTTCAACTTGATTTATGATCACTTTCAGGTGGTCGGAAATTTCAGAATTTCCAGTAGTGGATGCATTTACGGCTTATGGCTATTTTATATTAGAAGATATTGAGTAATATTGCATATACTCTCATTTTTTACTTCATTTTATATTCTCTACTGAAGTGTTATTATTTGATTGATCTAAATAATAAAGTGGGTCTTTTTTTTCTTCATTCACTTGAATTTATTGGTTCACATGGCAGGAGTTTTCCTTATAGATTAAATGTTTAACTTGAAATCCATTGTTGGAGTCAATTATTTCTAGACGTACTGGTCCACAGTCCACACTTCAACAGTCATTTCAAACTAAGTTTACAGATCTAGCTAGGGAATTCAATCTGAAAAAGAGGATGAGCGGAGAGGGAAAGGTGGTTTGCGTCACTGGTGACTCCGGCTTCATAGCTTCTTGGCTCGTCAAGCTTTTGCTCCGCCGTGGTTACACTGTCCACGCCACCGTCCGCAGCCTCAGTCAGTCCCCTTTCTCTTTCTTATATGTGCTTGGCCCTACTGTTTTCAGTTCATTTTTGAGTTCCCATTTCTACTCTCAAGAGGTTGAATTTTCAAGTCTAAAGGCGTCACGCCCCGACGGCGGACGGTAAAGAGCATTTGGGAGAAAGTAAATCAAGGTAACTCAGTGGCTCAGCAAACAAGGCCAAATGCTGTTGTATACAAAGGATCTGTCCACTTTGGCCATAATTCACACACTGCCACTGTTGAGTTTTGAATCTTGGTATCTTCTCCTAAATTTTGCCTACTGAACCACTGAGCTAAATCCGTGGGGACTTGAATTGCAGAGGATCCAAATAAGGTGGCACATCTTCTTACTTTAGACGATGCCAAGGAAAGACTGCATTTGTTTGAAGCCGACTTACTTGAAGAAAACTCTTTTGATCCTGCAATTAATGGGTGTGAAGGTGTTTTCCACACAGCATCAACTGTTTCCTTTTCATCATCTGCAACTATGGTTAACCTTTTCATTTTTCTTATGTTAATACCCCTGCGATTTTTTTTTTTTTTTCCTTTAATCAAATCATAATCTCGTGGTTATATATAATTTAGGCAGAACTAGTGGTTATAAAGTTTTTTTTTTTTTTTTTTGTCTGAATTGAACTAGTGGTTTTTTTCGTTGGAGGACCTTCTATTGTGAAGAAGTTGGGTATTTATAGGTGAAAAGAAATTCATCCGTTGGATGAAGATGGCATTTCAAACCTATTGTCCAGTGGTTAATAACCGGAGAGCCTTGTGCATTTATTGCTTCATTTAATGCGATTGTAGCCGTTGGAGACAAACACTTTTGCTTATTTTGTCTTCTAGCACTGAAAAGTAGTACTTTAGCATTTAATGCACCTTCGTAAGTGTCTTTCTTTTTTTTTTTTTTTTTTTTTTTTTTTGGAGCAGCTGGTTGTTATGTTGATGTTAGAGATGTGACAAATGCACATATCCATGCATTTGAGGTACCTTCTGCGAGTGGAAGATACTGTTTGGTTGGTGAAACAATACACTATTCTCAGGTTCTGAAGATTGCAGGCCAACTTTACCCTTCTCTTCCCATTCCTAACAAGTAAGATTCAAATTAGAATTTTTTTTTTTTTTTTTTTTTTTTTTTGTGAATTGAATCCACTTTTAGCAACGAATTGATCCTTTAAAAAAATTGGTAACAGGTATAAAGGAGACTTGCCTGACTGCCTGTAGTGCCAACTTACAAAGTATCCCAAGAAAAGGCAAAAAGCTTGGGGATCGACTTCACTTCTTTTGCAGTGAGCCTTAAGGATAGTATTGAGAGTTTAAAGGAGAAAAACTTCCTAAGCTTCTAATTTTTGGATTTCTTAGCTTGTTGCTTTTGTGGCTTTGTTGAATGTTCTGTGATTGTTGAATCTCTAATGTACTAATAGTCAAAGAAGACTAAACATCAATCGCTGTCTTTTTATGATTTCCCGACCCTTGTTTATACAAGTGACTTGTTTTTCTCGCCCAAAGATTTCAACCGTGACCTTAGATAACTCATTCCCGGGCAAATTACAGGGTGGATCATAACAAAAAAGTACATTTTAATATATTAAAAGTATATTATTCGAATATAAATTATATAAAATAATTTTTTTTTTTGGAAAGGATCTTTCTAGTTATATACTCTATCACCAAGGGTTTTAATTCAAGGAGATAAAATGATATTTTTACTATTTGTTATAAACAAATCATCATGGTGGACATTATTATCCAATTGTAACCGTTGTAATAGTTATTCACATTTATGTGTATTCATTATTCATTATTACCTTTATATTGTATATAGAGATATATACTGTTGTAATTGGAAATTATGGAAGAACGAAAGAACGAACAAAGATGATCCTCCCTCTTCTCGATTTCTCTATTCTACGAATTCTTTCAACACGTTATCAGTACTTTGCTCTACATCCTTACAGATAAAACGCCATCGGCGGCTGGATTTTGAACGATAGGAGACTATACGCCACGATCACGCTGATCTTCTGGCGATTGATGAACAGGCGGCTCAACGGGTCCTAGAGTCTTTACGTCGCGCGCAGGTTACGTACTGACACCAACAATGGTTTCTTTCTTTGCGAATGGTGATCCCCTCCCACAGTCTGCCTAAGCCTTCGCCCTCCACAAACTATTGATCGAATGCAACTGGAGACTTCTTGCAATATTCCCAGGTTGCGTCGCCGGCGTTTTTCATGGCAATCGCGATGTCTGATCTTTGATCGGATGCAAGGGATGGAGTTGATGTCGCTCTGAGATTGAGTGTTTATGGTCAGATGGATGATCGGGCGCCGGTGGTTCACAAGGTGGAGGTGTTTAAACAAACAACAGAGATGATCTTAGAGAGGCAGGGGATTCGCACTCAGATAGGTCGAACCCAGTTCGACTGGCCTCTACCAGAACCCTAGCTCCGGTTCGGTCGGGTTCCGTCGCAATCTGAGGAGGCTGTTGGTGGCGGAGGTTCGTGCCTGGCTTCGCATATGGAGAATCTGCTCAGGAAGGCGTTGGTCTCCCAATAACTGGTGGGTCTTTGCGATCTGCTGGTGGTCTGGGGAATCCTTCCGTTACAGTGGTCGCACCGGTTGGTCAAGGGTTTGGGCTTGACGCTCATGGCTGTTGTAGTCTCGCTGGTCGTGGCTATGTCTCGGCCTGGTTGTTCGGCTGTGCGGCGAAGGAACCATAAACATCGGCGGCTTACTTCCGTTTTGATCGGTACAAGGACACGTGCGACTACTAACCTTGGTGGTCATCTTCATGCCAATCAACCTGTTGCAGACTTGCAGATGTGTCAAGTGTCAATGCTCAAGGTTAGTCTGCAAGTCTGGTTCCAACTATGGTTCTTGCTCAAGATTAGTGCCATCGGTATGGTTCTTGCTTCGAATAATACTTCAGTTCCAACTATGCATGGCACTAATCAATTTGTTAAGTGTGCAAACTGGTTTTAGGGGTGCTGATAATGATAATGATAATTTCATGGTTCCTAATCTTGGTGTTGATTATGCTACTAATTTGATTCTTTCTGGACCCTCACATGAAGCTTTACGTATGACCACAGTACAGTGCATGCAAATGGGAGTTTTATTCCCAATAATTTTGCAAGTTCACGGCCACAGGCTTCTAGGGGGCTAATATCTTGTCAGGACCAAGAAATTTATCTAGTACTTGAGCACCTCTAAATCCTTTTTGTCAAATAACACTTTCATAACTCTTGTGCTATTACTG
Organism: Ipomoea nil; assembly: GCF_001879475.1. Lineage (NCBI taxonomy): Eukaryota > Viridiplantae > Streptophyta > Magnoliopsida > Solanales > Convolvulaceae > Ipomoea > Ipomoea nil. The sequence goes on along the minus strand of NW_017616696.1, from coordinate 1,913,145 downwards.
GTTATCATACTTTGACAGTTGACTGCCCATAATATTGGTGTTAATGGGTCTAATAATTTGAATCATGCTGGTATCTCACATGCTGCTTTGCTCTCTAATAATGGTCTTACCCCTTCTGTGATTACTCTCAATGTTAGAGATGCGAGTACTCGATCTCCCTAATTTAAATTTGTCAAATCTTTCTATGCTTACTATTGGTGCAAAACTGCAAATGGTGTTAATGGTACGGCTAATGCATCCTTTGTACCAAATAACTGTGTCTTGTGAGCATCATTGTTGGTGTAGCTGTTAAAGATAAGTTTTGGAGCTAGAAGGCACAAGTTTTTTTTGGACAGTGCCTAATGGACACTGCATTACCGCAAAGCTAAGTACTCATATTTAATCTTTAATACATTCATGAGATATTTTAATATTTAATGAATGTGTTTTTTTGGAATATGCATAATATATGCCGTACTGCTTTAGTTGACAAGTTTCAATGGCTTCCATACATGCCTTATGCTGCTTGCCTACAACACTTTTATAAGTACTTGGTTACAATACACCTCTTGAGTGTTGAAGTTATTTGCATAAAATTTGAGGCATGCCTGAAAAATTCTGATCGGCGCAGCTTGAAAAATAAATTTGTAAAAAATACTTGTTGAACTCCTGTTGGCATGAAATTTTTTTCTGGAGAACCTAGACTTGTGATATTTGATGTCTATAAAAAGATTTTGTTCAAAATATGCTTTGGTTGGAAAAATTTTTGGGAAAAATACTTCTAGACCTTGGATTTTCTTGAAAATTTTTGTGTACAGTCTAGGCTTGAGGTAATTTTTATCTGGTAAATTTTGTGTCAAAATGGGTTATCATTTTTTCCCAGAAAATTCTGCAATCCAGGTTAAAATTCTGAAATTTTATGCCAGTTTCAGTTTAGCTTGTATATCTTGCTATTTTGTGATGTTTTCATGCTTCTATGAAACTATGAGATAAAATGAGAGCTTGCTTGGAAAAGTGCTGTTTTTGACTCCCCGAAATAGGAATGAATGAGCCCGGCAGCAAACATGTGCTCGTTATCCTTTGACGAACGGTACTTCTCTCATTTTATTTTATAATTTATGAATTAATAGAATCTCTCTTGTCATGTGGATGTGCATGACTTAATTGAGTTTTTGGTGTCCAAGACATAAGAGACAATTATATCACATATTGAATATATGTTTATCTTTAATTGACAATTTTTAGCCTATAATCTTTTGATTAGGCTAATATAAGAGAATTTGTTATTTCTCTTGTTGGCAATTGATTATTTGCTATAGGCCATAGCTATTGTGATTTATCATGCAACTTATGAGTGAGACAATAGCATGAATTCTCAATATGGTTTTCATTGTTAGGTTGCACCTGTCGTTGCTAACCCTTAATTTGATCTTGTGATATCGATTAGATGATATGAGTCTAAATATTGTGATATATAGCATAAATATTGAATATAGCTTTGCCCAGAAGGCGAATTTGTTGCACTAATCATATGATAATAGCACCAGGACAAATTCCCCAAATGTAAAATTGACTTGGTACTGATTTAAAAGTCAATTGTTATTTGTCCAAATTCAAGTTTATTGGTTGCGCTAATTTATTATAGCGTTGTTTCACATGAGTTTTTGACATTGAAATAAATATCAAAAACAATTTTTAATATCATAAATTTTGCATGTTAAAAATATGAAAAAATGATAAAAGTAATGACCGCAGTCTACGCAAGAGTACAAGAGTATAATTAGGGACTAATTATAGCGTTAGTCACTCGTTATCTTGCTTGTCATTTATGATAGTCACATTGTACTCCGGTAGTAGTACATGACAAATTACACTAAGTGTTTTGAATGTCTATTGATTTTTTTTAAAGATATAAAAAACTTAGTTTCCTTTTGCGAGAACATACTCTCTGAGTTTTAAATCTTCCCTACTTGACAATGTGTTTGGTCATTGGGCCTTTTAAAAAAAAAAAAAAAAAAGGGTCTGAAAGATTCTGAATATAGATTGATCTTTGAGCGACTAATGACTCATGACTCGTGAATGAAGTCTGCAACTTCTATTTTTAATGCTACTATGCTACTATGCAAAAATGCTATGTGCTTAACCGCCAAAAGCGAGTCACATCATGTTGGTTTGCCTGAAGCAAACAAATTGTTAATATTTGATAATTTTTCAACATCTATACTTCTTTTGGCGTTTAATCTCCCTAAGATTATATTGTCGAATGTTTCACTCATTTTGTTCAATGTGTATGCTTGCCCTATATGATTTTATATGCCACTTGTGGTAAATTTCATATACATTTGAGAACTTATTGTGTTGCGATAATCTTTACATTTTAGAGACCCAATTTTTAATTATGGCATGACCAATTGGGTCATTGAGGGCAAACATACTGAGTTAGATATTATAATTTCTTATCCACATGAGAATTTTATAGAGCATGTGTGAAGGAGAAATTATTGAATTATCTATTTTAGGGATATACTTTTGTTTGAAATCCAAATCTAACTCACTGCATATCACAAACCAATCCCTCAAGGATTGTTATACCTAGTACATGGTTTCAAAATAAACATTTCCCTATCTGCGTCATTATTTATAGTGCGCAGTCTATTTTAATATATCACCACCACAGCGTACCTCTAAAAAGGCTACCAAAGAAGCCTTAGTCTCTTGATTAATTAATGCCAAGAGCACATGATAGGAGACTAATATACATATCCTTAGGTACGCTGACTGCATACTTAATTAATGAAGATCGTTTCTCAGCATTAGGGGGAGATAAGAGTTCAAATTTAATAGAATGCCAAGAAATTTCATAGACTGAAAATATCTTCATTATTTAAATCCATGTACTAGTTAGACTGAACTGGAAGTTCAAAAGATAATCTATTTGTGATATTAGCAAATAATCTGCCAAATACATATATTGATCATACTGATCATAAAAGAGTGACTAGGTCTCATGTACCTTCCCCAACCTGGACCAAATGAATATATCAATACTCCTTGATACCAGAAGTATAGGAGATCCATCAGTGTAAGAAATAAGAATCATTATACTAGATCTAGTATAGAAACATTGTCACTCTTGAAATAGTATTTGAATAATTTAGTCCTGAAGACGCTCGTCCAGATGACGAGAATTTATAGTGGATGCGGAATGACCAGATCAAAATATCTTTGGGAAATGTTAGAATCTGGTTGTTTTAGAAATTGCCATTACTTTTACAAATATGGGAGACATTTATAAAAAGGTTATAGTTGTCGACAACACAATTGCCATTACAAATTGCTCCGTTATATGATAATCTGGATCCAGAGTTAGGCACCGGAAGTGCCATGACTATTTAACGTATAAAGGAGCAATTAAGGCATAGCTCGACTCGCTAAAATGGATAATTCTCTTTATAACAATACACCGTTTAAGCGTTAACCCTGAAGGTTACAAATGGGTGTGTGCATGAAAGAGAAATAAGAATAATGAGGTGATGAAGCGAGTTTGTAGCCTATGGGTTCACGCAGAGACCCTTAATTGATTTTAATCATATATACTTTCCCACGGTAAATGACATTAAGTTCCGCTATATAATACAATTGGCAGAATAATAAATTTAGATATGCCCGCAGTTAAATTTATTTTGAGAAATCCCTGAAGGATTTATATTTCCCGAAATGAGGATTTATTTAAAAGTATCATTATGTGCCATTATTTACTCTTTAAAGAGTTGCGAATGGGGTTATTATCCTCATGTAGAAGGAATAATATGTACCATTATGTGCTCAATAAAGAATTGATAATGGACTTATTTATTATCTCAGTCACTATTGATGGTATAAACATCAATGAAATATCGAAAGAGCTTGATATCAGTTTATGTCTAAAGACGGAGATTTTGAAGCAAAAGCTTGGGAAAGCTAATTATTATCTCGACCTGAAGATCGAGTTTTTCCTTAAAGAATTTTTATACACCAGTAAGTCAATATATAACCCAACAGGGTAGCTCAAGTGGCAAATGAGCTTTCTTTGTGGGGGAGAATTCCGGGATAACCCGGGTTCGATTCCCACAAGTGACGATTCCCTTTGGGCCAGCTTCTGTTCCTCTCGGAGCGAACCGGGTGGACCTGGACCGTTAAACGGACAGAGAAAGACCCGGACCACAATGTGTGGTTTCCACCAAAAAAAAAAAAAGTCAATATATAATGGGCTACTTGGATACATGCTATTATCTTTGTATTCCCATAATGCCAAGTTCCAAAATTGGTTGTACTATACTTACCCCTATTGTCCTATAAAGGGATAATAAAGATTGTATTGCAAAAAGGATATATAATAAAATCTTTTTGACTAGATGTTATGATGTCAATATTATACCCACGTGAGCTCCAGAAGAGTCACGAGATTAGTATAGAGTATATTTATTCCATTGACATTTGTACATATTTATTTACTAAATTTCTCTATACTTTTTGGAAATTTAATGTATGGACTTAAAAATTGTTATCTTGAGGGGGAGTATCATTTTACATGAATCAATCCTGAAGATTGGGTCTTGACAACTAATGATTGTACTCTTTTCCTTAGCTAAGCTTTTTCCCTCTGGGTTTCCTTAGCTAAGGTTTTTAATGAGGCAGCTAATCTAAAACAAGAATATACATACATCATGTACTCTTTTCCTCAACTAGTTTTTCCCACTGGGTTTTCTAGTGAGTTTTTTAACGAGGCATGAGTATGATATAGTAATGTAAATGGGGAAAAGTTGTAAAATAATTGCTTAAGTAGACAAATCCCAAAATCCTGAAAATTATGTCGATTGTGCCATGAAGGCTTATGATTGTACTCTTTTTCTCTTAATTAAGTTTTTCCCACAGGGTTTTCTTAAGTTAAGGTTTTTAATGAGGCAATCAGTACAATATATGTTCTTACAAATACCATGTACTCTTTTCTTCAACTAGGTTTTTCCCACGTGGTTTTCCTAGTGAAGTTTTTAACGAGGCATGAATATATACATATATACTCTTTTGTCTAGGTTTTTCCCACAGGGTTTTCCTAGCAAGTTTTTATCGAAACAAGATTGTGGACAAATAATGTCCAAGGGAGAGTGTTATAAACAAATCATCATGGTGGACATTATTATTCAATTGTAACCGTTGTAATAGTTATTCACATTTATGTGTATTCATTATTCATTATTACCTTTATATTGTATATAGAGATATATACTGTTGTAATTGGAAATTATGGAAGAACGAAAGAACGAACAAAGATGATCCTCCCTCTTCTCGATTTCTCTATTCTACGAATTCTTTCAACACTATTCTAATTATAATTGAATTATAGACTCAACGATATAGGGCATAATTTTCATATCTAAATTACCAATAAATAGGGTTTTTAGTTGCGTGACAAGAGTCAAATTTGAAGGCAAATTAATAATTCCACACTCGATCATTCTTCCAAAAAGAATAATTCCACACTCATAATTCACAAAGAAATAGTTAATCTTGACTTTTAATTCTCACAAAGACCAAAAGAAATGCAAAATTGCTTTCTATTTGTGAATTAGGTGTTTAAAGTCACACTCATAATTCACAAAAGAAATAGTAAATCTTGACTTTTAATTCTCACAACGACAAAAAATAAAAATAAAAAAAATGCAATTTCGCTTTCTATTTGTGTATTAGGCGTTTAAAGTCAGGAAGATTGCGAATTGATGTAGCCACAAAAATAGGGCAAATTATGTTGTGCATCTGTATGCACCATGCATGGTGCATACGGATGCAAAAACGACGTCGTTTTATTAAAAACGCGTGTCTCACTTTAAAAAAAAAAAATTCAGTTTCGATTCACAGCAACAACATATGAACTAAAATTCCAGAATCGATTAACTAAAATTCCAGAATCTATGAACTAAAATTCCAGAATCTAATCTATGAACTAAAAATTCCAGAATGAATGAACTAAAATTCCAGAATCTATGAACTAAAATTACAGAATCGATGAACTACAATTCCAGAATCAATGAACTAAAATTTCAGAATCTTTGAACTAAAATTCCAGAATCTTTGAACTAAAATTCCAGAATCTTTGAACTAAAATTCCAGAATGAATGAACAACATAATGCTGTTGGGGGGAATCGAACCTGCTTTTTTTTAAGTGGGATGCGCATTTTTAATAAAACGACGTCGTTTTTGCATCTGTATGCACCATGCACGCCATAACTATCCCAAAAATAGTAATCGTTATACCATGGACCAGGGTTTACATTGCACTATAGACTCTGGTTTATGTATTCGTGTTTTGTGTTATGACTTTTTGTGTCTTGTGTTATGAAATTTCGATAATTATAAGTGTTGGTCCCGGTAGGGTCGAAAGGAGAGTCTAGACTCAATTCGTTTTCTCGCGAAAATAGCTCCTTTCAGGCTTATTACGCAGCGGATATGTAATATAAGTTTTAGGTTTCTTTGCACTGTTTGATCTTGTGGAGAAATTTCGTTTAGGGCGAGTGGAATGCAATGCACGAAAGTAAACGCTGAAAAGTAAAGGGATAAGAATAAGAGATTTTATAGTGGTTCGGCCAACTGTGCCTACTCCACTCTTCTTTCACAACTCGTGAAAGGTTTGCACTATCACTCTTAGTACAAATTACACCAAGATAGCTTCCTTGAGCACTAAGCCGGACAGCTACTTGAAGGTTTTTCAACTCCTAGAGTTTACTCCACCTCTATCAAATTCTTCTTCAGAGTTGAGGATTGGATGAGATTGATCTTTGAGTTTTCTCCAACACGGTGAAGTCTTGACTGGTTGGTGGCTGGATGGATAAGCAACGTGTACAAAATTGCAAGACTTCTTCAAGGTTGTGAATAATATCAGATTTGCTTCTACAAAGAATCACACCTTGAATCACTGGATTTCAAAAGCTTTGAGAGAGTGTTATAGTTTAAAGAGCTTTTGAGAGTGAGAGATTGATCGTTCAGAAAACCAGCACCTTTCTATTGTGAAGAAGATGGGTATTTATAGGTGAGAAGAAATTCATCCGTTGGAGAAAGATGGCATTTCAAACCTATTGTCCAGTGGTTAATAACCGGAGAGCCTTGTGCATTTATTGCTTCATTTAATGCGATTGTACTACATAGCCGTTGGAGACAAGCACTTTTGCTTATTTTGTCTTCTAGCACTGAAAAGTAGTACTTTGCATTTAATGCACCTTGGTAAGTGTGTTCCCGTTTCTAGGATATCTTTCTTCCTAGGATGATCTTCAGATGAGACAGATTGACACATTCTTCTTGAGTTGAGAGAAGATGTGTTGTCTTTGACAATCATTAATGTCTTTTGGACAGAAGGCTTCTTTCGGTTTTAGCTTTCTGTTGAGAAGATCATCTTTCGTCGTCCAGACGAGTTGAGACTTTGCTTCATCAAGTTGTTCTTCTTTCGCCAAAAGACGAGACCTAACTAAAATGATTCTTAACTCGGTTTCGTGTGTTTGTCTAGCTTAACACGAATTACATATTGAGTTAAGGTACCTTTTGTCTAAGACGAAGGTAACCAAAACAAATGACAAAAAGTTAGGGGTCTACTTCTAAGTTACATTGGTATCACCAAAATCCAAATACATATGTTCCTAAAAATAAGTATGAATTCTGTACCTAGAACAAATTATTAATTGTGTCTTATGTTATAAATTTCCGTGTCTTGTGTTTTAAATGTGTCTATGAACACAAATTATGTACATAAATCATATTTGAAAAATAAGTAAATATATAACATGTGTATGTGTCTTATGTTATGAAATTTTGTACCATACCAGTATGAATTTTGTACCTTTTCCAGCTAAGTCTGTAATGCTATACTATGTGTCTTGTGATATGATTTTTTGTGTTTTGTGTTATGAAATTATGTACCTTACGAGCATTAATTCTATATTTCATTATTTCAATTCATGGTCCATAATGCTATGTGGACCCTGATCCATGATATAAATTGTCCAAAAATAGACAACTTATTAAATAACTAGTTTTTTACGCGCACTGTGCGATTGGGATAATGCCCAATGCTTATAGAGTACTAATTAGGCCAACTTTGATTGGGATGAGGTTCGAACCTAAGACTTTTTTTATTGAAATCAATGAGTAAGTTAACGGTGAACTAACGTCAATTCTTAAAATTTTAACGGAATTAGTAACGGTGTGGGGGTATTTTAAGAAATTTTAGTGTAAAATTTAAATCTGATCAATCTTTTAATCAATCTGAGCCATTCATTTGATTAAAATCTGTGACCACCATTTTTCTACCCATTATAGACCTAACTCTCTTGGGCTCTTATTAGTATAGTAGATAGTAGATATGGAGCGTTATTTTTGAACCATATCAACTTTGAACGTAAGTACGTAACATTAAAGTTTCAAAAGCAATCTATGCGCACCACATGAATGTTCTCAAAGGTACAAAAAGTAGTCTACATATATACCAACGTAACTTATAACAACAAAGACAAATTTGTGAATTTGTGGTAATGGATATCTTCTGTATATGGTGCTAATCAAGTGCAATGCAAAATTTCCGAACTATTTGATGTTGAAGTTTATTGCTGCTTTAATACTGTCTCATTTTACCATGATTTTGGCGAAAAATCTTATAGTTAACTAAAATCATGTTATACTTCTAAGACCATTCATATTTTAATAGTGGTTGGGTTAAAATTACAAATTTATGTGACATTAGTGGGATAAGATTATATGTTGTGACGACATTGTCATTTCAGATTATATTTTGAGTTAATACCTAATATAGTCCTTGATTAAAGTGATTTTATAACATATGTTTAATATGTTAATTGCAAACATATAATTTTAACAACTTTCTCGTACTCGAGAGTGGAGGAGGTGAAGTAAAATAAGCTAAAAAATTAAAGCTTGAACTTGTGTGCATCAACACTATATAAAAAATATTATTTTTTGAGGGTAGTTTTGGGGGGTGGGGGCAGCTCCCAACCTCATTTCCCCTGCACCTGTCTATTTCTCTATGGAGTAAATTGGCGCTTACATTTCAGTGGACCATATGAAATTAACCACAAAACGAGTACGTGGTCCACGCTTTACACAATCGTTATATTCTGGGCTAAGGTTCACAATATGCAGGTAAATTATCGCTATATTGTTGGCTCTGATGTTACAAAAAAAAAAAAAAAAAAAAAAAATTATTTGCTCCACGTAAGTGTTAGAATAATGAAATTTTTGGAATAAGATAATGTATTTTATGTGTTAAAATAATGTATTTTATGAGTTAAAATGGTGTATAATGTACTTTATATGTTTGAATAATGAAATTTATGAAGTAAGATAATGTATTTTATAAATTAGAATAATTTATTTTATGTGTTAGAATAATGTATAATGTTTTTTATATGTTAGAATAATATAATTTATGGGTTCAGATAATGTATTTTATAGGTTAGAATAATGTATTTTATTTGCTAGAATAATATATTTTGTGAGATAAAATAATATATTTTATGTGTTTTTGGACCGTTGTCCACATAACTGTATGAATATAATTGATAAATTATGTACTTCCTTTGTCCCACTTTATATATTCTACTTAAAATTTATTGGTCAAACAAACTATTTCTTCTTTGCTTGTTTTCATTAGTTTGTACTTGTAATCAATTATTTAATTTGTATGATGTGTGGTGTGCATATGAACATATAAGTTGAAAGACCTGCTAGCTAGATAGGGCAATTTGTAATCTAAAAGAAGAGAATGAGCGGCGAGGGGAAGGTGGTATGCGTGACTGGTGCTTCTGGATTCATAGCTTCATGGCTCGTCAAGCTTTTGCTCCACCGTGGCTACACCGTCCACGCCACCGTTCGCAGCCTCAGTCAGTCCCCTCTCTCTTCCCATTTGAGTTCACATTTTATTTCTGGAAAATCATTGATAGATGTATGTGTTGCTGTACCTTCCATTACAGTAACATCTTATATGGTATTATTGCATATGGTATTATTGCAGAGGATCCAAATAAGGTTTCACATCTTCTTGCATTAGATGGTGCCAAAGAAAGACTGCATTTGTTTGAAGCTGACTTAGTTGAGGAAAACTCTTTTGATTCTGCAATTAATGGGTGTGAAGGTGTTTTCCACACAGCATCACCTGTTTCTTTTTCACCATCTGCAACTAAGGTTAACCTTTTCGTTTTTCTTATGTTAATACCCCTTTCTTTGTTTTAACCTTTGTTTAAGGAAACCGGCGATTTTTTTTTTTTTTTTTTTCAATCATAATCACCACTTTCACTCACGATCACCCATTTTTGCCACTTTTCTATTTTTATCTATCTTCTTTCTCTTTTAAGATGTTTGTCTCTAAATATATTTTAGGCAGAACTAGTGAATCCTGCAGTAAAGGGGACACTAAATGTTCTTGGATCATGTGTGAGAGCACCTTCTGTGAAAAAGGTAGTGGTGACGTCCTCAATATCTTCTGTTATGTACAAACCAGATCCTATAAGTTCAACTGATGTAATCGACGAGACTTGATTTTGTGATAAAGAATTTGCAGAGGAAACAAAGGTGTGTTTGTGTTTATATATATATATATATATATATATATATATATATATATATATATATATATATACATAATACATGTATGCACAGTACACCAGTTCAAAAGATAGAACATATTTCTTTGTGGATCTTTTATTGTAAATATGCATGTATTTGGTAAGAGATTCAGACAACTTTTCATTGTCTTATCTTATGTCACATTAATCTATTTATGATTGGATACAACACATTGTTGTGAAGTCATATCCCTAACTTGATTATAAATCAAGCACCTCTCTGCTAATTTATGTGATTTTTTTGTTTTGTTTTGTTTAAAAAAAAAATCTTTGTAGCAATGGTATATCTTGTCTAAAGTCCTTGCCGAGGAAGCAGCACGGAAATATGCTGGGGAAAATAGGATTGACATGGTTTCACTGCATCCTGGTCTTGTTATTGGCCCTTTTCTACAACCAATTATTAATTTTTCAAGTGAGGTGATTCGAGAACTCATAAAAGAAGGTAAGATCTCTCTGGTCTTGTTATTCGCCCATTTTTACAACCAATTACTAATTTTTCAAGTGAGGTGTTCGAGAACTCATAAAAGAAGGTAAGATCTCTCGAAGAAAATGAACATTATGAATTATGTTGATGAATGATGATATGATAACATTCTTTTGAGTTTGTTGACTTTGTCTCATATATGAAATAGGAATGGAGTAAATCATATCGGATCCATATTGCAAGGGTAGATGCCTATAAATACATTGATTGTATCTCTAGGTGTTGTATTACCATTGCAATTAATAAAAGAATAGTTTCACTCCCATTAACGTAGACACATTGTCAAACCATGCAAGTCTTGCGTTCCTTAGTTTCTATCATTATTATTGTCGCTTGTTCTTGTTAATCTCAACAAATTGGTATCAGAGCACTATTGAGAAGGGCGGTTCAATTGCAAAATTCTCGGTATAAAAAAAGTTTGATGGTACAGGGAATTTGGGGTTATGATAGTCTAGGGTTAAAGATTTGTTGAAACAACAAGGTCTTATGAAAACCTTGAAGACACAAAAACCAGCTAATCTAGCAAAGCTAATTGGGGGGGGGGGGGGGGGGGGGGGGGGGGGGGGTTTAAAGGAGTGCATGGCAGGAACGATTAGGTTATGCCTCGCGGGTGAAACCGTGTATCACGTTATGGTTTTGGAAACTCGAAAAGATATTTAGGATAAATTGGAGACTTAGTTCATGGAAAAATCTCTAACGAACAAATTTTATATAAAGCAAAGGCTTTGTGGGCTTAAGATGCATGAGTGTTCAGACTTGGTGCATCATATGAATCTCTTTAGCCAGATAATCTCATATTTGGCCAGACTTGATGTCAAGATTGAAGATGAAGACAAGGCAATGATCTTGCTATGTTCATTGCCTCTTTCCTTCGAACATATGGTGACTAATCTTGCACACGGAAAGTTAGGATTAAATTCAATGAGATCTCTACAGCCGGCTTATAATTAGTGCATGCAGAATGCAGGGGAGGGTTATGTTGGTGACAATTGGTGTGCTAAGGAAAGTCAGGATCGTGGAAGGAAAGCCAGTGAAGGATAATTCTAGGAAGAGAAACTCTAAGTCTTAGTCCAAAAATAACAAGAAAATTTGGTTCTAAAAGTGTAAGGAGACTCGACACATGAAAAGGGATTGCCCAAAGTTGAAGAAGCAACAAGAGGATGCGAACGTGGTATAAGCTGATTACTCATATTATAGTGAAGGTGATGTTCTACTAGTTTCATCGAGTCAGTTGTCAAATACTTGGATTCTCCAGACTTATGATGCACCTATCATATTACACCTAACAGGGAGTGGTTCACAACCTATATGTCAGGTATTTTCGGTTATGTTTTTTTTTTGGGTGATGATAAATGTCATAATATAGGTATTGGTGATGTTAACATCCAAATGTATGATGGTATTGTCGGAACTTTGCATGATGTCAGACATATACTAGGATTAACTAAAAACCTGATTTCTCTTTGCAGTTTGCATGCTAATGGTTTTATTCATAGGTCTGAAAGTGATAGGAAAACCATTATTAAAATCAGTAAGGGTGCTCTAATTGTGATGAAAGGAAAAAAGACCACGGGGAACATTTATAGGTTGTTGGGCAGTGTTGTTGTAGCTAGGTAGAACACATACTGTTGAGTTTAGTGATGATACTACTAGGTTGTGGCATTTGCGTTCGGGTTACATTGTTGAACGTGGTTTGTCTGAATTGCACAAAATGAATATGTTAAAAGGAGTTAAATGTTGTAAGCTACATTTCTATGAGTTTTTTTTCCTTAGGAAACAGTCAAGAGTCAATTTTAATTTTCTACTAGAAGCATAAAACTAAAGAGATTCTAGACTATGTGCACTTTAATGTTTAGAGACCTACCAGGGAACCTTCGATGGGTTGCTCTATGTATTATGTTACGTTTACTAATGATTTTTCTAGGAAAGTCGGGGTGTATTTCTTGAAACATAAATCTGAAATGTTTGAGAAATTCAAGTTGTGGAAGACTGAGGTTAAGGACCAGATTGGTAGAAAAATCAAGTACTTTAGGTTTGACAATGGGAAAAAATATACTAAGAAAGAATTCTAGAAATTTTGAGTAGAACATGGATTCAAAGGCACTATACAGTACATAAGAAACCACAATAGAATGGTTTAATATGACCATTCCTATGAGAGCAAGGTGTCTCAAATTGAATGTTGGGCTCTCTAAGTGTTTTTGGACAGAAGTAGTGAACATAGCATGTTATTTGATGGTTATAGCATAGTAAAAGTTGATATTAATTGGGTTCCCTTGAATAAGAGAGCAGATAATCCACCTACGGTTGAGACTCAAGAAGTTACATATTCCACATTTGTAATATGTTCGAGTTCAAAAAATTTACAAGATTATTGTCTGGCCAAAGATAGACCGAGATGCACCAATGTCAAACCACCTATCAGGTATGGGTTTAAGGATATGGTCCATTTTGCACTTCTTGTTACTAATAATGATAAGTTAATTACGTTTTAAGAGGTTGTTTCTAGCCAGGAAAGATAAATGGATGGCAAGTATGATTAAGGAGATGAAGTCTTTACATTAGAATCATACTTGGGAGCTACTTCTGCTTCCTCAAGCAAAGAGTGTTATAGGGTGCAAGTGGGTCTAGATGAGCAAATTTGGAGCTAGCATATGGATGTGAAGACTGCTTTTCATAATTGTGATGTTTTAGTGAGTGTCGTCCTCTAGGAATGGATATAAGGGAATTGAGTAAAGAGGGTTAAACACAAGATTATTAAGTGTTTGAAAGCTAACCAAAATGGAATATTCGTTTGCATAGAGACAATTTTAAAACAACTAAATGATTAAGTAGTGGACAAGGATAAAAGAGGGGACTTAGATTAAATAGCAATGTACAAATGCTTCTTTTAGTGTTCTAAATTCTAAGGCAAACAAAGATCAGTAATGAAAGTGAAGGCGTTTAGCAAGTGCCAATGTCATTCTCATGATCATTGGGCTATCACCTAAGTTCTAATTCCATTCTCATGGCAAATAGACTAGATGAGGCAATTAATCAATTACCTTGTGTGCTCTATCCCTTCCAACTCCCATTTCTCAAGAGTGAGTTAGAATTGTGATAGATTTGGCTATGGTGAATCCCTATTCTCATAGGTGAAGCACCAAATCCAAAATCCCCTTACAAAGCTAGGCCCTAACCAAGCAAGAGTCAAAACATTTTACCAAATTCAAAATCAAATTCAATCTAAAGATATTGCAAGCCCTAGGTTTTCCAATTTAGTTCATGACATTCGTACAAAGCATTTCAATCTAAATCCCTAACTAGTTTAACTACTCATAATGAAATTGATAAACTAAAAGCAATTAAAGTAATGAACAATAAATTCAAACTACAAATTATGTGAAATGTAAAAGTAAGAAATTCAGAACTTAACTTGATAGAACTTGTAGAATGTAAATCTGAAACTGAAAGTGAAAGTTGCAATTACATATGTTAATCTCCCTCTAAATCTTCTCCAAAAAGATGATGGAATACAATGGATTTTTTTGTTCTAAAGGGTTTGGATGGAGAGAAGGTGTAGAGGGAGATTGGAAATTGAAAAAATAGATGAAAATAATGCTTAAAGATACTTTATACTTTTGGAATCGCGTCCTTTTAACTGCTTCTAGAATGCTTGGTCACGATGGAGGTCACGGCGTGACCTTCATCGTGACTAGGCCTAAGCCTCGCAGGTATCTGCTGGTCACGGTCAACGTCACACCGTGACCAGCATCTTTGCACAGTTTCTCTGGTTTCTAGACCATTTTCCACATTGTAAACGTCCGAACTAGCCTTTGTGATTTTCATGAAAGTTGTACTCTCTGAGTTTCCTTTCTAATGCCACTTGAATCACGCTATTTGGACACTCCTAGCTCGATATATGCTCAAATTACCGAGACTTCGCCTGACAGAAAAAATTACAGAGCAGAATGGTGTCACACTGGCAATCACGACGTGATTACTAGCGTGACCCATGTTTTTCACTTCAAAATGCATATTTCTTCATCTCCTTTGTTCCTTTGGGTCCCCGGGTCATGTCATGATACTTCCACTCTCTTTATTTCATTTTCTTGACCTCTAATGACTCCCGGAACTTGCCTTTCTGTCAAGATGACTTCAAAACACAACCAATTGAGCTCCAATTTACATGAAGTTACAACCAATGCCTCCAAATAACCTAAATGACACAAAGGAATCAAATATGCACATACTTAGCTTCCAATTAACATGAAATCATATGAGTTTGATATCAATTATGCACATAAAAGTACTAAGAATTAGCACTTATCAATGCCATAACCAAGCATATTGATGTAGGGTTTCATAAGATTAGAGAGTTGGTTGCTTCTGGTGTGATTTTGTTGCAGAAATGTCATATAAGTGAGAATGCATCAGGACATGTTGACAAAGGCAGTTACTAGTGACAGGTTTAAACATTGTTTGGACTTGTTGGGTATCTCCCGTCGTTAGATGAGCATGATTGTCCTGACCCTTGGGTATATGTGAGGTATGTCTTTTCTCCTAAAGGGCATATTCGCCAAGGTAGAGATTTGTTGAGTTTGTCTCATATAAGGAATAAGAGTAGAACATATTGGGTCGGGAGCATAATACAAGGGTAGATGCCTATAAATATATTGATTGTATCTCTAGGTGTTGTATCACCATCACAATTAAATAATTAATAAAAGAATATTTTTATCCCCTGGAACTAGGGACATTGCCGAACCATGTAAATGTTGTTTTCTTTACTTTCTGCAATTATTATTATTGATTGTTCTTATAAATCTCAACAAAGTCTTAATGGAAGTGGTGAACATTCACAGGAAAGGATTTCATGTGTTCTCCAATCCTCAATTGCTATGTTGATGTTAGAGACGTCGCAAATACACATATCGAAGCATTTGAGATACCTTATGCTAGTGGAAGGTATTGTTTGGTTGGGGAAACTATGCACTCTTCTCAGGTTTTAAAGATTGTTGGCCAGCTTTATCCCTCTCTTACCATTCCTGAGAAGTAAGATTCAAATAAGGAGTTTGCTTTTTTTGAACTGAATATACATATTGCCTTTCAAGTGTAGATTGCTTTATATTAAAGTTTATTTTCTTTTGGTGGCAGATATAAAGAAGACCTACCTATAGTGCCAATATTTAAGGTATCCCAGGAAAAGGTGAAACGCTTGGGTATCAACTTTACTTCGTTAGAAGTGAGTCTTAAGGATACTATTGAAAGTTTAAAGGAGAAGAACTTCTTAAGCTTCTAGATTTTTTAATTATTATTGTTCCATGTTTATGCTTGTTGATCTCTACAGTGCACTCATAAACAATTGTGACTAAACGCTAAACATGTTTTAACATAATTTCATTTGCTTACTTGTTGTGACTTGAATTTGAGTTAACTTTATGATGGGATAATTGGGTACCCAACCCGAAAGAACCGACATGACGGATTCAGGACCAAGTAACGGTCTTTTACTCAAAAGAGACCGTATTTATTACGAGGCACCGCTATATTAAAGGATGTCTCTTCAAACTCTTTCACCTTGAGCTCATACTAGTTTTTCTGTATGCGTAGTTGTCACCTGTTAACTCTGGGGTCTATGTTTATTAATCCTGAAACACTCAACACACGATGAGAACAAACACGAAGATAATAAAAAGTAACCCAGCACACACATGAGTCGAATTCTTGAGTTCAAGAAGCACGATGCAGCTAGATCGATGGACTAATAATTTAAGTCCCTGTGCTTTGATACCAATTGAAAAATGATCGTGAGTCTTGAATGCAAGAAGTACCTAGTTGATTTCTACTTAATTTTAATTATATTCAATTACTTATCCTGGATTATAGATTGTATCATACACAGTGAAAGATAGCAAGATAAAAGATAAGTAAAGAAAAGGAACCAAGAACACAACATTTGGTAACGCAGTTCGGAGCACAATCTCCTACGTCTGCGGGGCAACTTACATCAGCCCAATTTACTATATGATCACCGAAGATTACAAGGGTTGGTAAGACATATCCATAGACACTATGACCTTAGCCAATTACACCAACTCAATCTTAACCATCTACTTGAGTGGGTACGTGCAAGCCAAATGAACTCTTCAAGCTTCAACACAACATGACCACTATACGTGACAACCTTGTAGGCCTCTTAGATCACTTCAAAGATGATATATAATAAGTTGTAAAGATTAGAGAACTATCCAACGTTTAGAGTGCTTGTTCGTTGTCTTCATGAATTCTAAATGCCTCCTTTTAGTCGAAATATGACAACCAACTAGTCTGAATAATTGCTACTTAAATTCCTCAAAACAAGGTGCTCCATTCAATTCAAATTAATGCCTGAAAACTGGTTTTAATTACAAGAAAAATGTTAGAGAAATTTGCCCCTTCTTAGAATACGTCCTGACTTAGGCACTACAATATCTTCTGAAGTAGATCCAGACTATAAGACAGTAGCTTCTGAATTAGACCCAGGCTGTAATACAGAATCTAATACACTCTACTATAAAACATGTATCATTTGTATACTTACATGAAAGTTTAGTCATATTCCAATCAGTAGTAACTAGATAAGATGACTTAATTACACTTTTATCTAGTTAAAGGGTCTGGTTAGAATTTTTTTTTTTTTTTTTTTGGTTTTTGGTTTTTTTAGTTAGATGATTCAATTGCATTATTTTAGGCATGGCAACAGGGCGGGGGTGGGAAATGGAGTCCCCGTCCCCGAAATTTCTCATCATTCCCCGATCCCGCCACATTCCCCGGCGAGGAAGGGGAATTATTCCCCAACTTTGTTCCCGCGGGGATTTTTTCAGAACAGGGAATCCCTGCCCCGTTTTTTGAATTATGGCAATGAAAAACAGAGGCTAATAGCAATACTGTTATTAATATTTCCCTGGAATTTTCATGTCTCGTCTATTGCGTTAATGTTTAAAATCGATACATACAAATAGAACTGCTTCCAAAATCCAATCTATTACAGCAACACCAGCAACAGATTCTCACATATTCATGAATTTCAAATTAATATTGACTTCTAGGAATGCTAAGCAACGAAACAATCAAACAAATTAAACTAAGTGTGTGTAAATTGTAAAGACTAATAAAACTAATTAAACTGGGTGTGTGTGTAAACTGTAAAGACTAAAGAAGTAAAGAGAGAGTAGTGGACTGGAGTGTGGACCTAGGCAGACGAGATGACGAGGACGGCGAGGCAGAGCAGAGAGATAGAGAGACAAAGAGGCAGAGCAGCGGCAGTGAGGACGGCGAGGCAGCGACGAGCCGAGACTGCACTCCAGACTCCAGAGAGACAGCGACTGCCGGCGAGGGAGTGAGCTGAGGACTGAGGGCGAGGGAGTGACTGTGGCGTCGACCGCGTTGCCCGGGTCGGTTGACAATCGTTATATCGTATTATCGTGCACCAGGGCGCACAATGCACCAAAACGACGTCGTTTTTTATGTTCAAATTTTATGTGTATTATGTTAAAAGTTTACGTGTATTCAGTTAAAAGTTTATGTGTATTATGTTAAAAGTTTATGTGTATTATGTTAAGAATTTATGTGTATTCTGTTAAGAGTTTATGTGCATGATGTTATGAGTTTATGTGTATTATGTTCAGAGGTTAGGTGTATTATGTATTATGTTAGATTATGTGTATTCTGTTATGAGTTTTGGT
This sequence comes from Ipomoea nil, assembly GCF_001879475.1. Taxonomy (NCBI): domain Eukaryota; kingdom Viridiplantae; phylum Streptophyta; class Magnoliopsida; order Solanales; family Convolvulaceae; genus Ipomoea; species Ipomoea nil. The sequence continues at coordinate 1,894,314 of NW_017616696.1, read as the reverse complement.
ACATTCGAAACAACCGATTATTATTTTTTTTTTTTGAAGTTAATGGTAGAAACGGGAAATGGAATTTCTAAAAAAAAAAAAAAAAAAACATGACTAAAACGACATCGTTTTGATCAGGATGCATAATACATTGTGCGCCCTTGTGCACGATATAATTTACCGTCAACTGGACACTGGATTGCTGGAGAGGAATGCTACGCTAGGGTTAAGAGTTTTAAGTATTAGGATCTTTTGTGGAATGCTCTCCCCGTCCCCGTCCCTGGTGGGGATTGGGAAATTTCTCCATCCCCGCCCCCGTTCTCCGAAAAAATTTCCGAACTTGCCTCATCGGGGCGGGGATTGATTTTTCCCGTCAGGGACGAGTTGAATTGTCATCCCTACATTATTTAATCAACTTGTGAAGCTTACAAAACTCTTTTTCTAATTTTCTAAAATAATAGAGTAGTTAAAAATCAAAATAATTGCAATAGTTGAAATTACAATCAATAAATCACAACTACTAAATTTGAGATAAATAATTGGTAAGATCATATCCAAGAGGCATCATTTTTAATTGGAATCAGTCAACATCTCCAAAATACGAGGATATATTAAATTTATTTGGAGCAATAAGCCGTATTTGAGAGAAGATACAAGGTTTGGATCTCGACAGGTAATGTGAGATTATGCCCAAAGTAGACACATCCTTTGTGCACATCGACATTTCGCCTGTCTAGTAAGCCATTTAATCACCGTTATTTACTCTCAAGCGCTCTATCGGGTCGGGGTGTGGGGCCATAGGGTTGTAAATTCAACATTTTTTTGGAGAAGATGATATATTAAATTTCATTTATGACAATTTAATGATTTATATCGTTATCACGTTATGTGCTGTCACGGTCGTATATGAATATAAATATAAAGAAAAGAAGAAACAAACATAATATACCACCTCTACTTGTTTCTACCTTGGAGGTTTCAAACTAAGTTTACAGATCTAGCTAACTAGGGAATTTAATCTGAAAAAGAGGATGAGCGGAGAGGGAAAGGTGGTTTGCGTCACCGGTGCTTCCGGCTTCATAGCTTCTTGGCTCGTCAAGCTTTTGCTCCGCCGTGGTTACACTGTCCACGCCACCGTACGCAGCCTCAGTCAGTCCCCTCTCTCTTTCTCTTTCATATATTATTACACTCTCATATATGTGCTTGGCCCTGCTGTTTTCAGTTCATTTTTGAGTTCCCATTTCTACTCCCAAAAGGCGGCCAGATGTCGATGCGCACAAGGATCTGTCCATTTTGGGTTTAATCCCGGTCACTGTCGAGTTTAAATCTTAGTATCTTCTTTCAAATTTGATCTACTGAACCATTGAGCTAAACCCGTGCGGGCTTGAATTGCAGAGGATCCAAATAAGGTGGCACATCTTCTTGCTTTAGATGGTGCCAAGGAAAGACTGCATTTGTTTGAAGCCGACTTACTTGAAGAAAACTCTTTTGATCCTGCAATTAATGGGTGTGATGGTGTTTTCCACACAGCATCACCTGTTTCCTTTTCACCATCTGCAACTAAGGTTAACCTTTTCGTTTTAATAATGTTAATACCCCTGGTTTTTTTTTTTTTTTTTTTTTTTTTTAAACCTTAAATCATAATCCCGTGTTTATATATAATTTAGGAAGAACTAGTGGATCCTGCAGTAAAGGGGACACTAAATGCTCTTGGATCATGTGCGAGAACACCTTCTGTAAAAAGGGTAGTGGTGACGTCCTCAACGGCTTCTGTTCTGTGCAAACGAAATCCCATAAAGGCAACTGATATAGTCGATGAGACTTGGTATTCAGATAAAGATTTTACAGAGGAAATAAAGGTGTTTTTGTGTGTGTGTGTTTATATTAGTCCAACAGCAATAGAACATATTTCTCTTTAGAGCTTTTATTGTAAATCTATTTATGATTAGATTAACACTATTATTGTTGAGTTGTATCCCTTATAACCTGATTACAAACAAAACATTTTGTGCTAGTTTAGTTATCTGAGAAGTTTTTGTTTGGCCTTTATAGCAATGGTATGTCCTGTCTAAAATCCTTGCCGAGGAAGAAGCATGGAAATATGCAAGGGAGAATGGGATTGACATGGTTTCATTGCATCCTTGTCTTGTTATTGGCCCTATTCTACAACCAACTCTTAATTTTTCAACCAATGTGATTCTAGACCTCATAAAAGAGGGTAAGATCTCTTCAAGAAATTAGCATTATATTATCAATCAATATACATTTGTATCAATGGAAATTATGAATGTTTACAGAAAAGGATTTCTTTTCTGGAGCGGGTGGTAGTTATGTTGATGTTAGAGATGTGGCAAATGCACATATCCAAGCATTTGAGGTACCTTCTGCAAGTGGAAGATACTGTTTGGTTGGTGAAACAATATACTGTTCTCAGATTTTGAAGATTGTAGGCCAGCTTTACCCTTCTCTTCCCATTCCTAACAAGTAAGATTCAAATTAGATTTTTTTTTTTTTTTTTTTTTTCCTGAATTGAATCCACTTTTAGCAACGAATTGATCCTTTAAAAAAATTGGTAACAGATATAAAGGAGACATGCCTGTAGTGCCAACTTTCAAAGTATCCCAAGAAAAGGCGAAAAGCTTGGGGATCAACTTCACTTCTTTTGAAGTAAGCCTTAAGGATACAATTGAAAGTTTAATGGAGAAAAACTTCCTCAGCTTCTAATTTTTGGATTTCTTAGCTTGTTGCTTTTGTGGCGTTGTTGAATGTTCTGTAATTTTTGAATCTCTGTGATGTACTAATAGTCAAAGAAGACTAAACATCAAACACTTGTCTTATTATGATTTCCCGACCCTTGTTTAAACAAGTGACTTGCTTTTCTGGCCGAAAGATTTCAATTGTGACCTTAGATAACTCCCCCGCAAATTATTATGTAGACCATAACAAAAAGTATATTTTTAATATACTAAAAGTATATTATTCGTGTACTGAATATAAATTATACAAAATAATATATACTTTCAGTATTTAAATAATGTATTTCTTTCCATGAATACAATGCACGTTGAGAGTTAGTTAGAAAACACTCCGCAAATCCTGCTTCCTATTGCGATCTTACGCTCGAATGGCGGTGCCACCGGGGGGCGTCGTGCCCCATCCTCGCACCTTTGCCGATATCCTCACCCACACCTCTGATGCTTCGCTTCTTCGACTAGCGGGTAGATACAAGGGTATGCCCGCAGTCACTTTCTCTGATGATGATGTTCGTCAATTTTCCCACAAATTCCGATTTGCTCTGGTGGGCAAATTCGCGAAAAGCTGTCCGCCAATGGTGGACATTCGCAAGACTTTCGACCAAATCGGATTTGGTGGAGCGTTCTCCCTCGGTTTGATAGATCAACGCCATATTCTAATCAACTTCGACCATGAGAATGACTTTCAACGTTGCTGGCTCCGACGAACCTGGTCGATCAAAGGTGCTCTAATGCGTGTCTTTAAATGGTCTCCAGATTTCAGGCCTAAGATCGAATTGCTAGTTGTACCGGTGTGGATAGCATTCGAAGGCCTGCCGACACACCTCCAGGATAAACGTCTATCTACTCGATCGCCAATTTGATTGGCCCCCCGCTGAAGGTTGATGCCTCCACTCTTACGCACAATAGGCCCTCCCTGGCTCGGGTCTGTGTGGAATTGAATGTCAGCACCCCCCTCACTGAACAGGTTTGGATCAACAATTGCTCCTTTGGTGGCTTTGTGCAGAAAATTTCGTACGAGTTCGTCCCTCCATATTGTTTGGGCTGCCAAAAATTTGGTCATCTGTCACCAGATTGCCAAGCACAGATGGAAGGACGCAAGGATCCCTGGATTGAACCTATGCCCAGTCGCCAACCACAGATTGTTCCACCAAGAAAAAGATGGCGGCTAATCGAACAAGAGACCGCACATCGGAGTGTTGATCCTCCGGCGAACCCTGCCCCTGATCCCCCGGCGATTGCCCTAGAATTCCAACAAGATGATAGAATACAAGACACCGATAACTCTACGCCACAGGTAGCCATCCCAGACGCCAATGCGTTTCTGGGGGATACAGTCATAGATGATCAGAGCCTTCTTCAGCCCTCCCAATCAGATTCGCAACCCGGCCATTTATCATAAGGTGACGAGGCTCATGAATTTCAAGCATACAGTCAATCCCTGCTTGAGTCTTGGAAAGAAGACAGTAAGCGATTTGCCTCTAAGTTAGGTAAATCCCTGCCAGATGATTTCATAACTGTAACCAAGAAAAAGAGGCGGCCTCGCAAGGATTATTCAGCGAATGTCCCTGCTGTCACGACGCGCCTCGCTGCTGGAAAAATCGCCCGCGTTTCCTTCTCCCACCGATTGAAATGAATCTGCTAAGTTGGAACGTCAGGGGCCTGCTCACCTCACGGTGCAGGCTCAAAAAAGTTGTGAGACGTGAGCGCATTCAGTTTGTTTCAATTCTTGAACCGATGGTCTCCCAAGATCGGTTGAATAATTTTGTTCGTGAGCTCAACTTTGACGATGGCTATGCATCCTTGACATCGAAAATTTGGCTGTTTTGGTCTGATTCTTGCGTGGTTGATGTGTTTCTTGACACTGAGCAGTTTCTTCTTTGCAAAGTTCAGTACCTACCTTGGAATTTCTCCTTCAGATTCTGTGCAATCTATGCGAAGCACACTCGTGCGGAAAGGGCACGATTGTGGGAACAACTGGCTTCCTGGTTGGATAGTCCTGATCCGATACTATTAGGTGGTGACTTCAACGTCATCGCTAGCATTTCTGAATACCGGGGTGAGGCTGTGCCGGATATGAATAATATCGCTGACTTTTCAGATTTTATAAATGATAATTCCCTGATTGATCTACCAGTATTAGGGAACCAGTATACCTGGCACGGTGTTCGCAATTTGGGGACAGTGTGGAAACGACTTGATCGCTTCTTGCTGAATGCTTCTATGCGGGACTATTTTACAAACATTACAATTAATATTCTGCCACGAACTACCTCGGATCATGCGCCAATTCTTCTACAAGGGGCGAATGCAGCTCTGTCTGTGCCAAAGCAATTCAGATTCCAGAACATGTGGCTATCAGACTCGGACTTTAACTCTCTTGTTACAGCTAATTGGTCTCTCCCAGCAGCCGGGAGAGGCATGCGAGCTTTGGCTTACAAGCTTAAGCGTCTCAAATCAGCTCTTCGGGTCTGGAACAAGGAATCCTTTGGGAATATTTTTGACCGTGTCAGAGATCTCGAAGCCAGAGTGGCAGAAGCAGAGGTCATCCATGCAAACAGCCCATCAGGTGAAGCAAGATCAGCGCTCCACAATCTTCAAGATGATCTCCTCCTTGCCTTAAAACGTGAAGAATGTTTTTGGAAAAAGAAGGCGCAGGTCAAATGGCTTAAGGAGGGCGATTCAAACACTCACTTTTTTCATGCTGTGGTAAAGGACAGGCATCGCAGGCAAAGGATTTGTGCTATCAAAAGGCAAGATGGCGCTCTAGTAACCTCACAATCTGATATTCAGGCTGAGGCAGTTGCATTCTACTCTAATTTGTTCTCCACTGAGGCCTGTTCAGATTTGGATTCTCTTTTGCAGTGCCTCCCAAGTGACCTCGTCACTTCGGAGACCGGCCCCTGTTAGCGCCGCTGACACAAGACAAGGTTAAAAGCGCAGTTTGGAAATTGGATCCTGACAGTGCGGTAGGTCCTGACGGGTTTTCGGGGTCCTTCTTCCGTCACTGCTGGGATATTGTCAAGGGGGATGTTTATAATGCAGCTATAGATTTTCTTACAGGGGTGCCGCTGCCGAGGGCCATGACAAGTGCTCAAATCGTACTGATTCCCAAAAAGTCCAACCCGGATTCCTTTGCAGACTTTAGACCAATCTGCCTTTGCACGTTCATGAGCAAAGTGTTTACTAGGATCATTACTTCTCGCCTCAGTCCGATTCTCCCGAAGATAATCTCCAGGGAACAAGCGGGGTTTGTGGAAGGCCGGAGCATCCAGGATAATGTTCTTTTAGCCTTCGAGTTGTTGCAATTCTTGAATAAAAGGTGTCGGGGCTCGAATGTCATAATTAAGCTGGACATGATGAAAGCATTTGATCGGGTAGAGTGGCCATGCCTGCGTGCAATTTTAATTAGACTCGGCTTCCCGCTCCCCTTTGTTAACATCATTATGCAGAACCTGGAGGCAACCAGGTTGTCGGTCTTAGTAAATGGGATCAGTTGTGGCTTCTTCCAACCCACAAGAGGGGTCAAACAAGGGGATCCTTTATCTCCACTGCTCTTTATTTTGGTCTCGGAGGCTTTGTCCCGCTCTCTCATTTTGAAGATGGGAACTGGCTTGCTCTCGCCATATTCTTCGTCGGTGGGATGCCCCACGATCACTCATTTAGCTTTCGCCGACGACATCATTATCTTTGCTAATGGGGCGTCGAGATCTTTGAAAGACCTGGTAGAGGTGCTCACGCAATACCAAGCCGGATCAGGTCAGAAGATTAACTTCCGGACAAGCACTGCTCAGACCGCCGGGCTTCTGCTATGGCACGGTTACTCGGCATGCAGAGATCGGTCTTGCCTTTTCGCTACTTGGGTGTAAACTTATTCGTGGGCAGAAATCGCCCGCTGTATTACCAACATTTGCTGGAGAAGGTTGACAGTAAACTCCTCGGCTGGCAGCGAAAGCTTCTATCACCGAGCGACAGGCTGATGCTAATCAAACACCTGCTGGCTATGATTCCCCTATACATAGTGGCTTCAACCATGCTTCCACGCCAAACAGAAAAATCCCTTGAATCCAGGTTTGCTAAATTTTTCTGGGGTACTGTGAATGGGCAGCAAAAGAGACATTGGGCGGCTTGGGACAAGGTCTGTTACCCTACTGAAGAAGGCGGTATGGGTGTCCGGTCGCTCAACACCATACAACACGCTTTCTCAGCAAAGCTGCAATTCAATTTTTTACGAGAGAATTCCTTGTGGACTGATTTCCTTAGGGCCAACTACCCGGATGACAGATTCCGCAGGACTGCTTCGATCACCTGGAGGCGCATGCAACAACAGAAAGATTTTGTGGCGGATAACATGGTGGTGAACTCTACAGGAATTCCAGTTTGGACGCCATCTACTTACGGAGACTTCACGCTCTCTACAGCTTATGACCTCCTTCGCCCGAAGCAAGGTCACACCCTGTCCTCATCTTGCATCTGGGGCGGTGATTTGCCGTCAAAAGTCTCTATATTCATGTGGCGGCTACTTCGACGTTTACTACCTTTTCTGGACATTATCCAAACTTTCGGTTTCTGCCTGCCCTCAATTTTTCCTCTCTACAAGGCCCATTCGTCATATCTAAATCACTGTTTATATGATTTTCACTTGGCTCGGGAGATTTGGATGCATTTTGGGGGTTTTTTTGGCTTGTCTACTGCAGGGTCTATCCGCGCCCAGTGTCATGCTTGGTGGCTATTGGCGCCGGCGGGATCGGCGCTTGACTCCTTTGCTAAATTTGTTCCCTGTATGATTTTATGGTTCTTATGGAGGGCGTACAACAACTGTATTTATGGCGATGCACCTTTCTCGACCGCCGGAACTGTTGCTAAAGTCAAGCGAGAGTTGGTTTTACTCTCTTTGGCACATCCCATTCGCTGCTCAACCACTCTGGATTCTGTTCTTGTAGCTGCTGGATTGGTGGCGCGTTTTGCTGCTCCCCCCAGGATTGTATCTCTGTGGGTGAAGTGGCTCGCGCCGCCAACGGGAAGATTGAAACTCAACACGGATGCCATTTTCATAGGGGGCGGCGTTGCGGGAGGAGCCTGCTTAAGGAACTCGCTTGGCCAACATCTTGTGGGGCTCTGCTTTCGCTTTGAAGCGTCATCGGCGCTAGAAGCTGAGGCTTGGGCGCTTCGTCTTGCCATCCAATGGTGTGAAGCCTTTGCTAGAAGGCCGCTCGAGGTGGAGGTGGATTCGCTAGCTCTTGTTGTCCTAATCTAATCTGGAACATCGCGTCTGCCATGGAGGATAAGTGAGGCCATCCTCTTCATTCGATCTTGTCTCAACTCTTGGGGCTCATCAATTCGCCATGTTTACCGGGAGGCCAATCGGCTAGCCGACGCTCTTGCAGCAATAGAACTTAGTTATACTGTATCGCAGATTTTTGCTAGTGCTGATTCCTTACCTGTATCGGCCAAAGTGGTTTTTCTATACGATCTTGGAGGCTTTGCCTCGCGGCGGGCTATTCGGCATCAATAAAGACCTTTTACTTTTAAAAAAAATACAATGCACGTTCTTAATATAGTAAAAATACATTATTTGTGTATTGAATGTATATTATTTGGTAATATGGTCCACACAGCTATATAGACCATGGTCCACACAATCATGATTGCTCTTTCTGAACTCAATCTATTTGTCCTAGAATAAGTACCTAAATAAGTACACAACTGATTTGATAACGTAAGCTTATGTGCCACCAGGCACAATTATCTTTGAAACCGAATCACAATATATATATATATATATATATATATATATATATATATATATATATATATATATATATATAAAAGATAAAATACCACCAGGCATCATTGTCTATACAGAATAGACACCTCAACCACACAAATTATTGTTCTTATTCAATAATTACTACTCTGTATTAATTGGTCGACCCATCTCACATTCTCACTTTAAAAGAACAATCTACTTTTTTTTTTAGATTTGTTTTTTTTAAGTAAGAAGCTTGTTTATTAACGGCAAACAGCCCGAGGGGAGGCAAAACCTCCAAGATCATACAATAAAGCTAGTTTAGCCTTTTCCAGCAAAGAATTAACGGAAGTAAAAAGCCTAGGGGAAGAAACACTTAGACTCGCCGTTGCAAGACCATCCGCCACCTGGTTGGCCTCGCGATAAACATGTCTGATTGTAGAGCCCCATGAACTCAGACAAGAGCGAATGAAGAGCACCGCATGTTCGATTCGCCATGGAATCTTGGAAATCTCAGACCTCGACAAAGTAGCAAGGGCTAGAGAATCCACCTCCACCACGGACGGAATTTTGGCAAAGGCGGTACACCAATAGAAAGCACGCTGAAGAGGTAAAGCTTCGGCTTCCAAAGCCGACGAGGCCTCTATACGAAAGCAAAGCCCCGCAAGAGTCTTGTAATCAAGCTCATCCCGCAGCCCCAGCGGCTCCAAAAGCCACATCTGTGTTAAGCTTGAGTCTTCCAGCTGGCGGGGTTAGCCATTTAACCCAGATTGTGATCTTCCTTGGTGGCGGTTGAAATCGTAGCAGCAACCCAGATGACAGCAGTAGATCATCAACTGGACCCGTCCAACGAACCTGCCGAGTAAGAGCAATTAGCAGCATCTCTTGCTTGATTTGACCCATCAAACGCAAGGCTGTCGCAGCTCCTTCACCATAAAACGCCCCGGTTGTAAGAGCACCAGAGACACCATAAAACAATGCTTGGCAGCAACTTGGCACACCAATTGATCGCTCAACCCGGAGGAGAGAGCAGCTACCAGGCGTGGCATTCTGAGCGAATAGAAGAAGCAGCAGTCGTCACTCCAAAGAGACCCCGGAAGTAGCACCAAACCTGGCGAGACACCCGGCACTGATAAAGACAATGTTCCATATCCGCAAAGGCATGATTACACTGTGGACAAACCGACGGCAAACATATTCTAAAACGCTGCAAAACATCTGGGAATGGCAGAAAATTCCGAAGCAGTTTCCACATAAACACAGAAATTTTCGACGGGATTCCATTACCCCAAATACAGTCTGACGAGAGGCTTTTGGCGTACTTGGAATGCAACTCCTCATGTGCCGATGATAGGGTGAAGTCTCCATAGGAATCAGGCATCCAAACTGGAGTGCCAGAATCAGACTGCGTGTTGTTTTCTACTAAATCCCGAAGGTGTTGGATTCGACGCCAGGTGATCGATGCTGTGCACCGATCAGACTGATAGAAAGAGTGCATAAAATCACTCCACAGAGATCCACCCCTCATGAATCCGAAGAGAAGTTTGGCAGAGAAGGCCTTCTACACCGTCTCCAGCAATTTAATCCCGAGCCCTCCTTCATCTGTTGGGTAGTAGATCTTCCGCCAAGCCGCCCAATGGCGTTTCAATTTTCCCCCCTCAAATCCCCATAGAAAATTGGCGAACCTGGATTCCAGATCTTTAATCGTTTGCCGCGGGAGAGGGATGAGGCTGCAGTAAAGAGGGGTATTGTGCTTAAGACGTGGCGGATCAAAATCAACCTTCCTCCCGGCGAACGAAGATTGCGTTGGAACCTGATTAATCTTTTGTCAATTCTTTCCAGTAGGTGGTGATGATAAATAGGCCTATTCCTGCCCTTAAACATACTCACACCTAGGCAACGAAAAGGTAACGCCAATTGTTGAATGCCCAAAATGCGCGCAATTTCCAGAGCTCTACCGTGTGTGCATCTCGTAGAAGTCACAAAGAAGCTTTTACTGTAATTAATCTTTTGGCCAGAGCCTTCCTGGTATTTAATAAAGATTTCGGCCAAAGCTCTCAACGATCCCGAAGAGTCATTCACAAAGATCACAATGTCATCCGCAAATGCCAAGTGAGTGATGATCGGGCAGTTCGGGGCTGTGGAATAAGGCGAGAGAAGACCGACACCCATCTTTAGAATGAGAGACCGCGACAGAGCTTCAAAGGCCAAAATGAAAAGTAACGGGGACAGTGGATCACCTTGTTTAACACCACTTGAAGGCCGAAAGAAACCACAGGTTACACCGTTAACGAGCACCGAGAGGCGAGTTGCCGTCAAGTTTTGCATGATCAGATTTGCAAATAAATTCGGGAAACCAAACTTCCTCATTACCTCTCGAAGGAACGGCCAGGACACCCTATCAAAAGCCTTCGTGTCAAGCTTGATGATGACATTAGAGCCCCGACATTTTTTATTTAGAAGAATGTTATCCTGGATGCTTCGCCCCGCTACAAAGCCTGCTTGTTCCCTGGAAATCAACTTTGGCAGCATCGGATTCAACCTGGAGGCAAGAACTCTCGTAAAAACTTTACTAATAAAGGTGCATAAACAAATAGGCCGATAATCTGCAAAGGAATCTGGGTTGGAGTTCTTCGGGATTAGCACAATTTGTGCACTCGCCATAGCCTGAGGTACCGGGACCCCCACCATAAAATCCTGAACCGCACTAAAGACATCATCTTCAACCACGTCCCAGCAATGACAGAAAAAAGCTCCAGAGTACCCATCAGGCCCTGCCGCACTGTCTGGCTCGAGCTTCCAAACCGTGCCCTTCACCTCCTCACACGTGAGAGGCGTCAAAAGAGCAAAAGAATCATGAGGGCTCAAGGTTTGAATCAAATGAGCCAGAAGGCCATTCATATTAGGGCAGTCTTCAGCAGAAAAGAGCCTCGAATAGAAACTGACTGCCTCCTCTTTAATTTCAGCTTGCGTTGTTAAAATTCTACCCTCAGCATTTTTTACGGCCGAGATCCGCTGTTGCCGGTGTCTCTCTCTCATGATAGAGTGAAAGTAATGCGTATTGGCATATCCTTCCTTAAGCCATTTGATCCGGGCCTTTTACATCCAGAAGCACTCTTCTTGCTTAAGGGCAAGAAGAAGATCAGCCTGAAGAGCCTGCAGAGTAGACCGGCTTTCCCCTGATGGATTATCCGAGTGAGAAACTTCCGCATCAGCAACTCGTGACTCCAGATCGTTTATACGGTCCAAGACATTGCCAAAGGTATCCCTATTCCAGACTTTCAGAGTTGCTTTAAGACGCTTTAATTTGAATGCCAGCTCATGCATACCCCCATCTCCCGCTGGCAAGGCCCAACTCTGACGAACCATATCCATGAACCCCGAGTGCGAGAACCACATTCGTTGAAACTGGAACTGCTTAGGACTAGACAAATCTCCATTTATACCTGTTAGCAAGATGGGTGCATGATCCGAAGTAGACCGCGCAAGAACAGAGATTCGCACCTCTGTGAACAAATCCCGACATGCCGCGTTCATGAGATATCTGTCCAATCTTTTCCATATCGGTCCCGTATGTCGAGTCCCGTGCCAGGTATACTGATTGCCAAGTACAGGCAGGTCAATTAAATTGTTGTCAAAGAATAAACCGCGAAAAGTCTGCAATGTTGTTAGTGTCCGATATTGCATCGCCTCTGTACTCAGATATAGATGAGATGACATTGAAATCACCCCCCCAAGAGAACTGGTATAGGTCCCTCTAAAATAGTCGTGAGCTGTGCCCATAATTGCGACCTCTCCACTCTTGTGTGTTTACCGTAGACTCCCGCAAAGTTGAAGGCCAGTTGCCAAGGCAGAAATTTAACATTACAGAAGATAAACTGCTCTGAATCAATCAACACTTCCACCTCATAGTCTGCATTCCAAAATAACCAAATTTTTTACGCTTCGGAGGCAAAGCCATCGGAGAAGCCGAATTCCATAGCCATCTGTAGAAGTCTATCCCGAGCTAGCATATGCTCGATTATTGAAGCAAAACCAATGTGCTCACGTCGAAGAAGCCTTTTGAGTCTACGCCGTGAGGAGTGTAGACCCTTGACATTCCAAGTAAGCACAATCATTTTAGACGGTGGGAGAATGAAACTCTAGCGATTTTGCTAGCCGCTAGGCGAGTCGTAACGGCCGGGACTTGGGCGGAGTAAGTCCTTTGTCGGAAGAATCTACTTAGTAATAAATATGAATAATATATTATTGTTGATGAAAGATATTATTGGTAAAAGATTTTAGTCTCTATAGTTTGATCCATTGTGCATCAAATATTATAGTGGTCACACGAGTCGGGTATACCCAATGCGTATCCTTAAATAGTGATTGCGTATTTTTCACATCACTGAAAAAATAAATAAATATTATAGTGGTCTATTACATTATATTGCCAATTGTGCTTCATAAATATATCTTTTGTGTATAACAAGATTGTTTAGTGAAAAACGAATGATGATGTCCTATCCAAACCAAGAGCTAGTTATTTAAGCTAATAGAGTCAACTAACTCCCTAAAATAAAGCAGACATTGATACTAGGTCAAGGCCTAACTGACCCCGCCCGGGCCCCCCCTAGGTCGATCTTGATGGCTAGCCCGGAGCCATCCCCGTAGGTTGGCCACGGGGTCCCTTATGCCCCGCTCGGGCAGCCACCACTCCCGGACCTTGCTCTTCGGTCCTCTCTGCCCCGCTCAGGCCTTGTACTCCAGTCTTTCGAGTACCATAAGCAATAATTTGGCATAATGGTGCACTTCATTTAAACTCATTTTGCGTGTACCTTAATATGTTAGAGGCTAAAATCCATCATAATTGAATTATTTTTTTATTGTAGGTATTGAAGATTGGGCAAATACAAGAACAAGTAAGGAACAAGGCATTTTGTAGTTGAAAAGGAGCCAAGGAAATACTAAACAAAGGCATAAGGGCATGAAGCAAGTCAAAGGGGCTGAATTGGATCATAGGAGAAGGCGGTGGGTGCTCACGGTCCTAGTCAAGGTTGTGAGCACCACTGTGACCAACTTAGGAGGCTTTCTGAACCCTGGGCTCACACTAACACTCACGACCGTGAGCATCAGTGTGAGGCCGGGAATCAGAAAGTTGGGTCTAGCCCTCACATTCATGAGGCCCATCCACTGTGAGGTGCTAGACTAGCTTACGGAAACTTGGGTTCCCACCGATGCTCACGGGCGTGACCTCAAGCATCCATCTATGAGTTGTCCTTAGAGATCATGGTCGATCTCACGGGTTTGAGGTCGACCGTTAGATCTGGGCATCCGCGACCTTGTCCTCTGGTCACAGTCGACCTAGCGGGAATGTGGCTGACTGTAAGCACGAATTCAGAATTGGTTAAATTTGTTATTTTAGCACGAGCTGAAGTGTATAAATAGGCCTAGGCAGTTATTTTATATCACTTTTCATTTTTCCATTCTCTCTCCTAGAAAAACCTCTCCACAACATTTCTCCTTGTAATTTTTCCACATTTAATGAAGATTTGAAGTAATTTCCAGCTTGTAATTCAACTCTACTTTCAACATCTCTTGATCAAAGCTAAGTTTTTCTTACTTTATACTATCTTGAATTCATTTGTTCTTGCAATAACCTCTGAAACGGTGGCGGAAACAAAAAGCGTTTTTTTTCAAACCTCCACTATTGTAGCTAACAACGGTGGCGGATTGTTGATCAATTGTTTACATAATTGCCGCTGCGAATTTTTGTTTAAGAATACAGAACTGTTCTTATAACAACAGTGGCTAAATGTCAGTCTTCTATGTTCTTTTTTGTACTAGTGCGAGTAGTTAGATTCGTCTAGGGATTTAGATTGAGCTCTTTTGTTATGGATGCTATGTGAGTTGAATTGCAATGTGAGATAGTGTAATGACTTAATGATGATTCTAGTTGTGGGCATAGTGATTTTGTATGGACTCTTGCATAATTTGGGCCCAATTATATGCAACAAGATCATATATGGAATAGGGAAACGTCATAGCCACACCACCCCTCACAAGTCTAACTTTGCTTTGAGAAAAGATAATTAATTGAAAGGAGACGAGAACGCCACATGTTTATTGAATTGCTTTAACTAGTTTAGGTCACCATTAGGATGGGGTTTAAAGCTAATTGACAAACCAATGTCTACGAGAGTGGCATTGGCATTTAGTATCCTACTTGTTAGATTAGTTAGTTACACACTATAACATTTAATAAAAGTGGCTACGTCCAAGTCCCTACCTTTAGATTTGCTTGATACCTACTTGTTAGATTAGTATGTTACTTGCCTTTTATTTGATTCTTGATTTCTCTTGAATGTCTTGCAAATCTCTATACGAAGTTACGAACTAGCTTCCAAACACTCTACACTCTTGTTCTTGACTACTTATTACTATTCAACTCCCTTCCAATCCATTTCGGGAAACCATATCTCGTGTGAGGATACCCTCTCACACTTCACTCAATCACCACAAAAACCAACTTTTACGAGTCTTACCCAAATGGCCCCGCTCTTGGGCCTTGCTCTATGGGCTCGGCTATTTAATTATATCATGGAACAAGGTCCACATAGCATTATGTATCATGGATTGAAACAACGAGTTACAAATTTCATACCCGTAAGGTATAGAATTTCATAACACAAAACACAACAAGTCATAACACAATTCAAGACACATCATAGCATTATGGACCAAGCTGGATTGAAAAGATGAGGAACATAATTCATACTCGTAAGACACAAAAAATCATAACACAAGACACATACACATGTTATACATTTACTTATTTTTCAAATATGATTTAGGTACATAATTTGTGTTCATAGGTACAAAATTTTACAACACAAGACATAGACATTCATAACATAATTAAGATACAATTACTAATTTATTCCAAGTATAGAATTCATATGCATAAAGTACAGAATTTCATAACACAATACACAAAAAGACATAACACAAAACACAAACACATGAATGAGGATTCATAGTGCAGTGTGAACTCTATTTCCATGATATAACAATTATCTGGGCTCCCCATGGATTTCTTTTCTTGGGCCGGGTTTGATATATCAATCAGAACTTTTGGAGGGTAATTTGGTGGAATAAATTATTTCTATAATGGTCTCACGGCAATTTATATCCTACACCACGGCGCACGTAGCACTATGCGCCCAGATGCAAAACGATGTCGTTTTAATTTTAATTTTTTTTTTTTTTTTTTTGAAATTTCCTGCCCCAGTGAATGGCAGTAGTTTTTTCTTTAAAAAAACCCCGCTGTTCAAGAATGTACATAATGTTATACTAGAATACACATAATTGTATACATGAATGTACATAATTATATAACAAAATATACATACTCTTTTTAAAAGATAATACACATAATCTAACATAATACATAATAAACATAAACTTTTAACATAATACACATCAACTATTAACATAATACACACAAATTTTCTGATTCGGATGTACATAATTGTATAAAAAGAATGTACATAATTGTATAAAAAATGTACATAACTGTATGAACCAATACACATAACTGTATGAACAAATACATATAACTGTGTGACATAATCCCAGCAACTTCCTACCGCGCCTCCCAAAACAACCCCAAAACGACGTCGTTTTGGGAGGCACGCGGCGCACAGTGCTATGTGCGCCGTGGTGTAGGGTATAATGATTGGGTCTCCACTTCACCAATCAATTATTTGTAGTCTCCCCTTAGGGTTGGGGTTCAGCCTTTTGGAAGAATTATTTGTAGTCTATATTAAATATTTAAATGTTTGACTTGAAATCCGTTAATGGTGTCAATTATTTCTTGACTGGTCCACACTCCACACTTCAACAGTCATTTGAATATGGGCACTTAATTATCTATATTAAATTTCATTTATCACGACTTGTATCATAATGTGGTGTGTGAAATATAAAGAAGAAACAAACATATATCACCAGTATTGTTTCTAGTTTGAAGGTAAGTTCAAATTTAATCTGAAGAAGAAGAAGCCAAATGAGCCAAGAGGGGAAGGTGGTATGCGTGACCGGTGCTTCCGGCTTCATAGCTTCTTGGCTCGTCAAGCTTTTGCTCAACCGTGGTTACACCGTCCACGCCACAGTTCGCAGCCTCAGTAAGTCCCCTAGCTCTCTTTTCCAATATGAGTTCACATTTTATTTCTCTGGAGAATCATTGATGTATGTATTACTGTACCTTCCATTACTGTTACATCTTATATGGTATTATTGCAGAGCATCCAAATAAGGTGTTACATCTTCTTGCATTAGATGGTGCCAAGGAAAGACTGCATTTGTTTGAAGCCGACTTAGTTGAGGAAAACTCTTTTGATACTGCAATTAATGGGTGTGAAGCTGTTTTCCACACAGCATCACCTGTTTCTTTTTCACCATCTGCAACTAAGGTTTAAACCCCTTTCCTCGGTTTAATCTTTTGTTGAAGGAAACCAGCGATATTATTTCCCAATCATAATCACCTCTTTCACGATCACCCATTTTTCCCACTTTTCTATATTTATATTATCTTCTTTCTCTTTTATCCCTATATATATTTTAGGCAGAACTAGTGGATCCTGCAGTAAAGGGGACACTAAATGTTCTTGGATCATGTGTGAGAACACCTTCTCTAAAAAGGGTAGTGGTAACGTCCTCAACAGCTTCTGTTATGTACAAACCAAATCTAAGTCCAACTGATGTAATCCACGAGACTTGATTTTCTGATAAAGAATTTGCAGAGGAAACAAAGGTGTGTTTGTGATTTATATATATACACGTATGCATAGTACACCAGTTCAATATAATAGCTAGAACAGATTTCTTTGCGGATCTTTTATTGTAATGCATGTATTTGGTTTGTGATTGAGACAACTTTTCATTGTCTTATTGAGTTAATTTCATTTTTGGTTCTAGACTTGGATGTGTCATTCCACTTTTAGTCATTTTTTCTTTTCAAAATGTCCCCTTTAATTTGGTCATAATATTATTGAGACATTGTCATTTTTTGTCCTCATCCAACAAAACCGTTTGGTTCTTTTAAAAAAAAATAAAAATTAAAGAATTAAAAGTAAACTGACACCTATAAATCTACGATAAAAAATAGTATTAACTCGTTATCTTATGTCACGTTAATCTATTTATGATTGGATACAACATATTATTGTTGAGTCATATCCCTAACTTGATTATTACATATCTTTTTTGTTTTTTGTTTTTTTTTTTTTGTTTTTTTATTTTATTTTATTTTTAAATCTATGTAGCAATGGTACATCTTGTCTAAAGTCCTTGCCGAGGAAGCAGCATGGAAATATGCAGGGGAGAATAGGATTGACATGGTTTCAGTGCATCCTGCTCTTGTTATTGGCCCTCTTTTACAACCAATTCTTAATTTTTCAAATGAGGTGATTCTAGACACCATAAAAGAAGGTAACATCTCTCCAAGAAATGAACATTATTATGAATTATGATGATGATATGATAGCATTCTTATCAGAGCCCTAATGGAAGTGGCGAACATATATATTCACAGGAAAGGATTTCATGTCTTCTCCAATCAATTGCTATGTTGATGTTAGAGACGTTGCTAATGCACATATCGAAGCATTTGAGGTACCTTCCGCCAATGGAAGATACTGTTTGGTTGGGGAAACAATGCACTCTTCTCAGGTTTTGAAGATTGTTGGCCAGCTTTATCCCTCTCTTGCCATTCCTGCAGCAGAGAAGTAAGATTCAAATCAGGAGTTTGAATTGCTTTTTCTAAACCGAATGTACATATAGCCCTTCAAGTGTAGCTAGCTTGATACTCCGTATTAAAGTTTATTTTCTTTTGGTGGCAGATATAAAGGAGACTTGCCTATAGTGCCAACATTCAAAGTATCCCAGGACAAGGCGAAAAGCTTGGGTATCAACTTCACTTCATTAGAAGTGAGCCTTAAGGATACTATTGAAAGTTTAAGGGAGAAAAACTTCTTGAGCTTCTAGTTTTTGGATTTATTGTTGTTGAATGTTTGTGATTGTTGATCTCTATGGTGTACTAATAACCAAATAAGACTAAACAAGTTTTTGTGATTGTTGATCTCTATGGTGTACTAATAACCAAATAAGACTAAACAAGTTTTTGGATATATATTGTTATTCAAAGTCTATTCACCCCGGGGACTAACACGGTGACTTATTTCATTTTATGTTTTAATGATATTATGTTTACATTGTTATTATTCATGGGTTTTCAATACATTGTATTAAACTTAATTGTGTTAGATACTTAGATTTTTGTACTATGGACTTATATATGGTTTTGTTGTTATTAAAATTGTGTTGGATTTTTGTGTTATGGACTTGTGGTTTTGTTGTTATTAAACTTATATTGTTGGATTTTGTATTATGAACTTCTAGTTATTAAACTTGTGTTGTTGGATATTGTATTATGAACTTATGATTTTGTCATTTTGTGGTTATTGTTCAATTGTAATTTTGTAATGTCATACATGGATTTGTGGTAATATATATACTTATGCAGTTATGTATTAGTTTTGTATTTGGTATATTTTTAAAATTTTTTACAAATATGTATGCTTTAAAAAGGTTTTAACATGTAGGTCTTAAGGCTCAAAGCCTATTTAAATATGTTCAAAGCCTATTTAGTACTTACTTTGAACCCTTTTTAATGACCTACATATTAAATAGGTTTTTAAAAAGGTTTTAGACCAGGTCAGGTCAATTGTAGACTCAAGCTTGAGCCTAACAAAAAGCCTACATACAGGCCCGACTCGACTCGACTTATTTCCATCCCTATTCAAAGCTAAATTTTTCTTGTTTCTTTTACATTTTTTTTTTCAAATGTGAGCAATGTCTCTCGTTTCCATTAATACATTCATTTACATTCCAAACTTGAGTAGCTAGCGATTTAATTAGGGATTTGGATTAAACTCTTTTATTATGGTTGCTATGGCCCTGTTTGGTAAAATGGCTGTTAGCTGATTGTGTTAATTAAAGGGTATAAATAGTTGATAACATTAGATAATTGTAGAAAAGTGTTTGGTAAATTAGCTGTTAGCTGATAGCTGTTTGGTATAATTTCTTTTCTCAAAAAGCTAATTGAAAAAGTTGCTTGGAGTAGCTTTTTGAATTTTAGCCTTTTGGAGTTGTAAAAAGCTAATTAACCAAACATTTCTATTGATATTTTAACTAAATCAAACAATTAATAGTGGTCAAATAAGCCAAAATTAGCCTATAGGCTAATTTTTTACCAAACACCGCCTATGTGATTTGAATTGTAATGTTAGATAGTGTAATGACTCAATGATGGTTCTAGTTGTGAGCTTGGTGGTTTAAATAGATTCATGCCTAGTTAGGGTCCAACTATGCAAGAGCTGTTAGATCTAAATAATCTAATGATGATACTGAATAATCGTATACGAGAAACCTAACCTCATATAAGCAGAAGCGGAAGCAGCGTTCTCCAGCCACAATTGATATTCTTGTTGTGTTGCCTCTTGAACGGTAGACCGTTAGCCATATTTGTCTCATACTTGACTCAGAACCACATATGGTGTATTGGTGTGTACTGAGCAGTATGAGCACTATAACTGAATGTGTTATATAATGAATCATGTATCACATCAATCCATGTTAATATTAGGCACAGAGTCCAGTTGATTAAAAACTTCTAGTTATTCCGTCCAACCAAACTACTTAATAAGCCTAGTCAACTTGCACCACTTAATTAAGGCCCTAATATATAATATATATAATATATATATTATTAGGGAAAATCTTACAAGAGCTACATGGATAACTATGAGAATAGAGAAACACCATAGCCGCCGACCCTTTCACTAGTCCAACTTTTCTTGGAGAAAAGGGAGTTGAAAGTAGATGTGAACACCATGTGTTTGATTAATTACTTCAATTGGTTTAGGTTGCCATGAGAGTGGGGCTACAACCTAATTGAGAGTCCAATGTCTAGGAGAGTGACATTGGCATCTAGTAGCATCTCCCTATTTCTCTTGTTGAAGCATTACAGAGTCTTAATATTAGGAACACTATAGCACCTATATAAAGGTAGCTTGGTCTATATCCTGCCTTTTCCATTTGATTGTTAAATTCAGTAATTTTATTTTACTCATATATATGAACGATATCTCTCCCTTTGAGTTAGCTTCCAAACACTCTATGCTCTTGTGCTTAGCCACTCATTATTCGACTCCACTTTTGTCCACTCCTTGAGGAAGATACACTTCATTCTCATCACCACTTTTACTCAAGTTTCACTAACCCAAAGCAAAGGTTTGGATAATGCAACAACAAAATACAATTAACAAAGGAATGAGATAACAATAAAGAGAAAAGCGGAGGGGAATAGAAACTTAGAATTGGATAAGGAAACACAATCGAATCGGGAATAAAGGAAAGAATGAATTGGCTAGATAATGGATGTCATATAATTGAGAAGAAGCTCTTTTTAAGGTCATTCTATTAGGACTCTATTATCATTAGTATTTGTTATCTATTGTTAGTAGTATTCATCTTGTATTAGGTTTACTATTCGCTACTATATATATTCCTGTACAGACTTATTATTTGATCATTCAGAAATATTATATCCTCATCTGGTATCAGCAGTTTTTTTTTTCTCTCTCTATGGCGAACCTCGGTTCTGATGGCGGTTCTGTTGGAAGTTCTGAACGGACTGTTTCTGAGGCCGCGCTTGTGGCACCCCTGCAGTCCGGGGTGTCGTTTTCTTCGGCTCATCACTTCGTTTCCATCAAGTTGACATCCCGCAATTTTTTATTCTGGCGTACTCAGCTTCTTCTGTTCCTGGATGGTCAAGGGTTGTTGGGTTTTGTCGATGGAACGTCCGTGTGCCCTCCGTTTACTGCCCTTACTGTACCGCCTGCCGAGGGGGATGCTGCCGCTGTGACCTCGTCGGCTTTGTCGTCCGCCGCTCGGAGTGCATGGCTTTGTCAAGATAAGGCCGTGCTCTCCTTGTTGATCTCGTCCTTGTCCGACGAGATGATGCATCTCGCCATTGGTAAAACCTCTTCTCGGCACTTGTGGGTGGCGATCGAGCAGGTTCTCGGTTCGACGACCCGGGCCCGTGCCCTTCGGTTGGTGGGCGAGTTGCAAGGATTGCGGCAGGGGGATGCTTCGATCCCGGATTATCTTGGTCGTGCTCAGGTGCTTATTGAGGACTTGGCACTTGCCGGACGCCCGGTGACGCTGGAAGATCAGAATATGTACATATTCCGGGGCTTGCGGTCCGAATATCGCCCTTTGGTGGCGTCGCTAACGAGGGGTGCTCCGGTGTCTCTACCCGAGTTATCTGATTTTCTTGTTTCGCAGGCTTTTATATGTGCTGATGATGGTGGTGACGTTGCTGCTGCTCTGGTCGCCATGGCGGCTCAGCGAGGTGGAGGTCGCTCGGGCGGGCAGCAGCGTGGCAGCGGCAACCGAAGCCGCGGTCGCGGCAAAGGACGAGGTCGCGGTCGTGGTGGCGCCGGGGCTGTCCAGTGACAGATTTGTTCTGGCGAAGGTCACTCGGCCGCTTCGTGCTATCGCCGGTATGATGGCGCCCCGGGGCCGCGGGCGCACGTTGCATATTCCGGTGGTGATACGGCTTCGGTTAATACTCAGCAGTGGTTTCCTGACACTGGTGCATCGAATCATGCCACTCCGGATCCATCTTTGATGTCCACGGCGGTCTCCTATAATGGTCCGGATCATCTTCGGGTTGGTGACGGTAAGTGTTTACCTATTGTTAGTACTGGTTCATCTTCGGTAGCCGCTTCTAAAACACTGTTTCGGTTGTCTGATGTTCTTTATGTTCCTGGGCTCTCTGCGTCTTTATTGTCTGTGCAACGGTTTGCTCGTGATAATAATGTCTTTTTTGAGTTTCACCCTGATTGTTTCTTTGTGAAGGATCGTTCAACCAGGGAAGTTCTGTATAGAGGACCGGCTTCGGGAGGTCTCTATTCTTGGCCTGTCTCTCGTTCAGTCCCGCTGCGTTTGTGGCCTCTCGTGTCTCCTCTGAGGTGTGGCATGGTCGGTTGGGTCACCCTCATCCGCGTGTCTTGCGGCAGATATTAAATTCGTGTTCTATTCAGTCTAGTTTTAGTGATAGTTCGGAGTTGTGTCGTGCTTGTATGCTTGGGAAATCCTCACGGTTTCCCTTGCCTCGTGTCAATACTACTACGTCGCATGTTTTAGAGCTTATATATACTGATATTTGGGGCCCAACGCCTTTTCTTTCTGTCAATGGCTTTTGTTATTTTGTTTTGGAGAAAATTTCAATTTTGGTCATGTGACTATTGGGGTATTGTTAATTTTAGTCCACGACTTTCAAAACTGTTAATTTAGTACCTTAACTATTCAATTTTTATCAATTTTGGTCCCTCCGACCAAATTGCCGGCCAAATCTCGCCGGAATCTTTTAATTAACCAATTAATGTTTATTGTGAGGGGTAATTTAGTCATTTGCTCATCTTTTCTTCTCCT
Organism: Ipomoea nil; assembly: GCF_001879475.1. Taxonomy (NCBI): domain Eukaryota; kingdom Viridiplantae; phylum Streptophyta; class Magnoliopsida; order Solanales; family Convolvulaceae; genus Ipomoea; species Ipomoea nil. The sequence goes on along the minus strand of NW_017616696.1, from coordinate 1,871,292 downwards.
TTGCCCCGGAAGCCATGGAAGACGACGAAGAAACAAGATCCTTCTACGCCGGAGCCGCTCAACCACCAGCGTAGTAACCTTCTCATTTATACGATCATTCACACCTTCCCACCGGCAGACACTCCCGACATTCTTCTCCGACCCACCAACCGGCGCGCCCCGACGGACCAATCCTAGATTTCAACGCTAAAAGAGCGTCGCCGTCGCCGCCGTAGGACCTCACCGCTGGGAAATCAAGAAACACCAACGCTAATGAGCTGAAACGACCCATCTGATGATGACGATGGAGAGAAAAATAAGAAAAAGCTCAAATCGTTTCAAACTAAAAATCAATACATGTATAGTACAGTAATTTAGCTTTATCAGGCATTCAGGGGAAGATCATTATCAAGAACCAAATCTCCAGATCTAAGAAGTATAGGCGTGAGGCTAGTAGGTGACGATTACGATGGAGATGGAGCTTTGTCCATTTTCTGTGCGGAGCCTCTTCCTGGCCGGAATTGGGTTGTCACCGGCGGACAGCTCCGCCACCATGCTACTGAATTTTCAGGCGGCAAATATCAATATCAATAACCCACGCTGCTGAATTTCCACGGGCTGTCTTGCTATCGGAAATAAATTCTAATTCTAATCGTATAGCTACCTATTCAATCGTGTGCGTTCTCATCTTGAATTCGATCGATTTGACGGAGCCGACGACAATCACTTTCCCCTTTTCGTTTTAACATGAAATGACAATATTACCCCCATCATTAAACAAATTAAACTGAATTAAAAGATTCCGGCGAGATTTGGCCGGCAATTTGGCCGGAGTGACCAAAATTGATAAAAATTGAATAGTCAAGGTACTAAATTAACAGTTTTGAAAGTCGTGGACTAAAATTAATAATACCCCAATAGTCACATGACTAAAATTGAAATTTTCTCTTTTGTTTTGTTTGTTGATGACTACACACGCTATGTATGGTTTTATCCTATGCGTTTGAAAACTGATGTGTATGCTATCTTCGAGCAGTTTCGGTCACTAGTTGAGCGTTCATATGGTCGTAAGATTGTCTCTATTCAATCCGATTTAGGGGGAGAGTATAAACGGTTGCACCGTACTTTTGTCTCTTTGGGCATTAATCATAGGCAATCTTGTGCCTATACTCATGAGCAGAATGGTAGAGTTGAGCGTCGGCATCGTCACGTTGTGGAAACGGGTTTGGCCCTCTTGGCCCAGGCTTCGGTTCCACAACGATATTGGGATTATGCCTTTGAGACTACGGTCTATCTCATTAATAAGATGCCAACTCGCGTTTTGGATAATGATAGTCCTCATTATCGTTTGCATCGCTCTAGTCCTTCATATTCTTTCTTGCGTGTGTTTGGCTGTCTCTGTTATCCTCTGTTGCGCCCGTATAATCGTAACAAGTTACAGTATCGGTCTTCTCCGTGTGTGTTTCTTGGTTATCCGCATTCGTTTCGTGGCTATCGTTGTTTTGATCTTGCTACTAACAAGGTATTCATTTGCCGCCATGTGCGGTTTGATGAAACCGTTTTTCCGTTTGCTTCTTCTGTACCTTCTCAGGTCTCTCGCTCTCGCCCGGTTGAGCCGTGGGGTGTTGGCGCCGTTCAGGTTGGCGCGAGCTCCGGTGTTTGCCCTGCTGGGCCGGATCCTCGTCCGGACATGGACACGGATTCCGGGGCTGCTGGTGCTGCTTCTGATTCCCGCACCGAGACTGCCGTGGCTCCGGATGTGGCAGTCCCGGGTGCCCCTAAGGCGTCCAAGCGAGGTCGCCGCACGGTGAAACCGGTTCCGCCTCGGTCTCATGTTATGGCAACTCGTTCTTTGGGACCGGCGCAACATGTGGCACTAATGACTGTCTCTGAGCCGACTTGTTATTCTCAGGCAGTTCGGTATCCGGAATGGCGTGAGGCCATGGATCTTGAGTTTAATGCCTTGCTTCAGAATCACACTTGGCGTCTGGTTAGTCGCACGCCTGGCATGAATGTTGTGGGGTGCAAATGGGTGTTCAGGACGAAGCGCAAGGCTGATGGCACAATTGAGCGGCACAAGGCTCGGTTGGTGGCTAAGGGGTTCAATCAAGTCGCAGGACAGGATTTTTTTGAGACTTTCAGTCCCGTTGTAAAACCCACAACCGTGCGACTTCTCCTCTCCTTGGCCGTCTCTCGCGGTTGGGTAATTCGGCAGTTGGATGTTCACAACGCCTTTCTTAATGGTACTCTTGCCGAGACAGTCTACATGCGACAGCCGCCTGGCTATGAGGACCCGTCACGGCCGGATGATGTGTGCTTATTACAGAGGTCGCTCTATGGTCTTAAGCAGGCTCCTCGCGCATGGTTTAACAGGTTACATGCTTTCTTGGCGTCGGTTGGTTTTTCACCTTCCAAGACTGACGTTTCTTTATTCATATACACTCGTGACTCTGTATCTTTATATGTGCTTGTATATGTTGATGATATCCTTGTTATGGGATCTGATGCTTCGCGTGTTACTCGGCTTCTGACTGACTTAGCCTCGGAGTTCAAGATTCGTGACATGGGTGCTCCGTCTTTTTTTCTGGGCATTGAGACGGTCTCCCGTGATGGTGGTTTGTTTCTTTCTCAACAGCGATACATGCGAGATATATTGAGTCGTGCAGGTATGGTGGACTGTAAACCGTTGGCTACTCCGGTGCCTGTGACTCGACCCGTTTCTGAGTCTGTGGTTCCCTATGCCGATCCCACGCAGTATCGCAGTCTTGCTGGGGCTCTGCAGTATCTTACTGTCACTCGCCCGGATTTATCTTTTGCTGTGAATCGGGTCTGTCAGCATATGCACTCTCCGACTACTGAGCATTGGGCAATGCTCAAACGTGTTCTACGGTACGTTAAAGGAACTTTGCATTTTGGTCTTTTTATTCGCCCGTCCTCCTCTGTTGCGGTTCATGCTTTTTCGGATTCGGACTGGGCTGGTGATCCGGCTGACAGAAAGTCTACTAGCGGCTTTGCAGTATTTCTTGGTGGCAATCTGATTTCTTGGTCTTGCCGGAAGCAACGTACGGTTGCTCGTTCGTCTACAGAGGCTGAGTACAAGGCACTGGCTGACGTGTCTGCTGAGGTCACCTGGTTGGTTTCTCTGTTGCACGAACTTCGGTTGCCGTTGTCAGCTCCTCCCACTCTCTGGTGTGATAATCTGGGTGCAACCTATCTCTGTTCCAACCCGGTGTTCCATGCTCGTACGAAACATGTGGAAATTGACTATCACTTTGTTCGTGACAAAGTGGCAAAGAAGGAGTTGCAAGTTAGTTTCATTTCTACAAAGGATCAGCTGGCTGATGTGTTCACTAAAGCTCTCCCCGGTCCATGTTTCTCCACTCTGTGTGGCAAGCTCAATGTTGTTGCTGGTCCACCTTGTGCTTGAGGGGGAGTATTAGGACTCTATTATCATTAGTATTTGTTATCTATTATTAGTAGTATTCGTCTTGTATTAGGTTTACTATTCGCTACTATATATATTCCTGTACAGACTTATTATTTGATCATTCAGAAATATTATATCCTCATCCATTTCACACTCTTGGAAGACTTAAAGGCATTCTAATAACTCATGAGTGTCTAAGAAGTATTTCATCAAACTCTTGCATTGGTGTCCTGGATATTTCATACTCCCCTTTTCTCATAGGTAATCACTTCCTAACAGTGGCGGAGCCACATTAAACTTGCAGGGGGCCTCGCCCCCACCCCCCCTCCCCCCAACCATTTTTTTTTTAATAATTAGTATTGTAGTTTTTTTTTTTTTTTGCCCCCCTCACTAAATATTTGTTATTTTGCCACCCTCCAAGCAAAGCTTCTAGGATAACTTTGTGGATTATTGCTAATTTGCTATCTAGTTAGTTTTTTAATTTGTAAATGAAATACATTGCAGTTGTGTTTATTATAATAATAAATTGACATTTTGATACCAAAATCTTTAAATTTCTGCTACTTTAATCTTTGTCTTTTTAATTTGCAAATGAAATACATTGCAATTGTGTTTATTATAATAATAAATTGTCATTTCACTACCAAAATCTTTAAATTTCTACTAGCTACTTTAACCTTTGTCTTTTTTTAATTTCCAAATGAAATACATTGCAATTGTATTTATTATAATAATAAATTGTCATTTTGTTACCAAAATCTTAAAATTTCTACTACTTTAATCTTTGTCTATTTTTTTTTTCAGTTTTAGTTAATTCAATTGATTTGTCAAAAAAAAAAAAAAATTAACACTGTGAACATCGGAAGTTTGAATTTGAAATGAAAAATACACAAATAATTGATCAATTGTGTTTATTATAATAATAAATTGTCATTTTACTACCAAAATCTTTAAATTTCTATTACTTTAACCTTTGTCCTTTTTTTTTTTAGTTTTTTTGCAAATGAAATAAATTGTCATTTTGCTACCAAAATCTTTAAATTTTTACTACTTTAATCTTTGTCTATTTATTCTTTTTTTTTTTTTTTCAGTTTCTAGTTAATTCAATTGATTTGTTAAAAAAAAATAATAATAATAACACTGTGAACATCGGAAGTTTGAGTTGAAATGAAAAAGACACAAAGAATTGATCTTTTCTTTAAAAGAAAGAATTATGAAATTCAACATCTCAAGTAAATTCATTTACAAGTATTGAGCCATTGAATTCTGGAAGACATCTCAAATTTTAGTAGATTTGTAATATAATGATATATTTTGAAATATGTTAAATAAATATTAATATATTTTATTATTCTCTCTTCAAATTGTGATTGGCCCCCCGCATCCACAAATTCTGACCCCGCCCCTACTTCCTAATCGGTACTCAATCACATTGGCCAACATTATCCAAGCCAAGTCTCATCTCCCCTACTCAACAAATTCAAGATCACATCTCCATGAACCTAACCTACATCCCTATCTCCCTCCAAAGATGCTTACTCACACATGATCAAAGTAGAAATAGAGATCTCTACCAAAAAAAAAAAAAAAAGTAGAAATAGAAATAGATTCATGATCAAAAGCACAATCCATAGCAATCACAAGTAATAGACTAAGATAATCAAGCAATAAGTAAAATTGCAAAGAAATGAAATTGGAATGGACGTACTTATCTAAATTGAGATGAAATTGGAAACCATAATCTTCAATCCTTCCTCAAATGTAGTAATTGAACTTGAATCTAAGTAATGTTTGTAAAGGAAAATGAAATTGAAAGGAGAAATGAAGTAAATTTTTCTATCTACGGTTCTAAGAATGGAGAGATAAAACTAATGTCTAACCCCCTCCCCCCAATGAAAAACTAACTCTCTCTATTTATAGGTTGGACTAGGCATGTCACAAGGTTAGGTTACGAGCGTAACGCTCTCTAATAGCAATACAAACGCATTGTGGATGCTTCCATAATTACGACCCATGACTATCGTGTGATGCTTGCTCGTAGTAGTAGAATACTCTTTCAAGTGCTTCCCATTATGAATCTTGTTACAAGTGTAACGAGGCTCATAACAACAGCGTTACAATAATTGCCAAAATTAGTCATCGAGCACAATTTATCACATATTTAGGGATTTCAAGTACAATAAAAGCAATTCTAATCCTAATTTGGCCAATAATAGCACCCTAAAAGTAGTACAATTGAACACTCATCATGTAGTACAATTGAGCACTCATCATGTCACAAAGCACATTCATGTTTTGCCATATTTGTTCATAAATTCCTAAAAATCAAATATTAGGGAATTAATCACTATATTCCATCAAACTAAACAAGATACAAGTAAAATCATAATATATACGGTATTAGAAATGAGTGTAAATTAAGCACTTATCAATCATTCATATCTTCTGGGAAGCGAACTCAGTAGCTGATTGGTTTGGTGTCGGTTGGTCTTTCTTTGTTATTCTGTGTAAACTACTAATCGCAGATCTAATTTTGTAATGGTTATTAATTTCACCTATGTGTGGAGATTACAAAATTAAGTGTCATGAATGCTTTTAATTATATATAGTGTTGGGTATAGTTTGTTGTTTGAATGTTTTCGTCTATTTTTTAAAATAATTTTTTTCAAAATTATTTATTAATTTATTATTTAATTTAATTTTGTCAACAATTTTTTATAAAAATTATTTAATTTATACCAAGTTATTGCCACATCAGATATCTAGTAATCACATTAGAATAATATCATAGGTGAAAGTTTGGTCATAGTACAATCTGTAGTAACTAGATAAGATGATGACTTTTTTTTGAAGGTCAACCAATGGGTTGTATTCATAGATAAGCTGAAATAGCATCAGGTGGGATAATATCCCAATACATAGTTGTATCGTACTGGAAAGTTGTAGAAGCTAAACTATGTGCTAAATAATTCTGCGATCTAGGAATGAAATTAACATGACTATAATTAAAAGTAGACAAATAGTTCATGCATTCATCAATAGCATAGCCAACATATGATCGTGTCAGCAGTTGTGGTGTGGTTAAGTAACTTTGTAGTATCTGGCAATCCGTATAAAGCTCTATATTTTGATCTCCACGCTCGCGTAGCCAAGATAGAGTCTCCTTAAAAGCATATGCCTCGGCCATTAGTGGGGAAAAACAATGTGACAAAGGCGCGGCGGCGTATGCCGAAATAAATCGACCATCTGATCCAATCAATTATTACTGCTCCTACCGTTGCTGCATTGTCCGTATGATGATATCCAGCATCGACATAGCACTTGGACTCTACTTGTGTTGGGGCGTGATTTGTTGCAGCATGGCTCACGGCTTCGTGGGCAGTATTGAGCGCTGGGGCGCTGGTTGACGCAATATCCATTTCCCCTCTCAGCGCATGGACATGACACCATGCAGATAATTCGGCATGGGCCGCGGCGAGCAATCGTCGTGGTCTGGGCAAACATGCTTCCCAAACCGCACCATTCCGAGCCCTCCATAAATGGTAAATAATTGCAGCTGCGTAGGCAATACCATCAGAATCTAGAATATTTAACATTGCACTAAACCATTCATAAAAAATATTTGTCACAATATTTGTAGATGGAAGGTTAGATAGTGCCCAAATGGTCCTTGTGTAATCACACAAAACCAATGCATGCATAATATTCTCATTTGCAACTCCACACATGGCACACACCGGATCAACCTCTACCCTTTTTATAAGCAAGTTATTGGTAGTAGAGAGGATATCACTCAAAGCTCTCCATAATAAGGTTTTCCATTTGGGTGGTATTTTTTGCTTCCACAATGTTAGCCATTTCGTAAATCCCACATTCTCTACATTCTCATAATTCCCCAATATACATCTATATCCATGTTTAACCGTGTAGTTGCCCTTGGGGTCCCCATGCCAATACCACATATCATCATAACCTGGGGAGACTGGTATTTTAAGAATTCTAATCACATCACTGGGTTCAAAAATATCAGTAAGCAAATCATGATCCCAAGTGCCTGTATCCTGGTCAATTAAATTGATTACCCTGGCATTACTCAGTTGGGGTGGCATTTCTGTCTGGATCATGGGGTCGTCTTCGTCTTGCAACCATGGGTGTCCCCACACCGAGGTAGAATTTCCATTCCCAATTCGTCTTCTAACCCCACTGCAAATTAAACCCTTTGCCGCCAAAATACTCCGCCAACAGTGGCTTGGGTTGTTCCCGAGGACCGCATCAGTAAAAGGTTGGTTCGGATAATATCTTGCCTTATAAACTTTAGAAACTAGAGAATCTGTATTGGTTAACAATCTCCAAGCTTGTTTCCCCAAGAGTGCTACATTGAAAGCTCTTAGGTCCTTAAAACCCAATCCACCATACTTCTTTGGAATACATAACTTATCCCAGGCTTTCCAATGGATTCTCTGGTCAGTTCCTGAGCCCCACCAATACCTATTCATCAACCGCTCAATAGCCGTACAAATAGTAATAGGCAATAAGAAAACACTCATTGAGAAAGTAGGCATAGCCTGAGCCACACTTTTCAATAAGACTTCCTTACCTTCCTGTGACAATAGCTTCTTGTTCCAAGACCCTATTCTCTGTCTGATCTTGTCCTCTATATAAGCAAATGCTGCTTTCTTATTTCTTCCAATAAATGATGGCAACCCAAGATATTTTCCATAGTTAGGAGCTTGGATCACTCCCAATACTTGTGCCACACTTTCCTTGACCTCCTCCGTCGTATTCTTACTATAGCATATACTGGACTTATGGTAATTAACAGCCTGCCCCGACAGACTTTCATATAGAGCCAGGCAACCTTTAATTTCATTTGCCTCCTGCACAGTTGCTTTAAAAAATAATAAGCTATCATCAGCAAAGAAAAGATGGGAGATAGGCGGAGCACCCCTTGCTACTCTACATCCGTGTATTAAACCCCTTGTGCTTGTTGTAACAATAAAGAGAGACCTTCAGCACAAATTATAAATAGGTATGGAGATAATGGATCACCCTGTCGTAAGCCCCTAGTTGGTATTAGTGAATCACTACGTGACCCATTCACCAGGAAATTATAGGATACCGTCGTAACACACATCATAATAAGATCAATCCACTTATCATTAAATCCTAGGGCCACCATCATACCTTTCGAAAAAGGCCATTCCATCTGATCATAGGCCTTCGCCATATCCAGTTTTAAGGCACTCCAACCAACTGCTCCACACTGTTTCCTGTTCAAATAATGGCCTACCTCTAAAGTAATCAAAATATTATCCGTTATCAACCTGCCTGGTATAAATGCACTTTGGGACTCAGATATAATACTATCCATTAGGGGTTTCATTCTCTGGGTAATCATTTTGGCCATAATCCTATAAATTACATTACTCAGTGCAATCGGTTTCAAATCAGAGACCTGCTCAGGAACATCTTTCTTAGGAATTAATATGACATCGGTATTATTCAGACCAGGTGGCAATGAGCCTGTATTCAGACATTTTACAATAAAAGTCGAGATATCACCCCCCACAATATCCCAGAAACTCTGATAAAAACCCGGGTTCATCCCATCTGGTCCTGGTGTCTTATCAGGATACATTTCAAAGAGAGCATCTTTCATCTCACCAACCTCAAAGGGCCGCACTAATAACTCATTTTGTGCCTGAGTTACCCGTGGAGTAATATTGCTATAAATCAGATCACCACTCATGGGATTACCAGTTGTAAAAATGTGCTTAAAATAATCCAGAACCACACCCGCCATATCATCCCCTTCTACCCATTCACCACGATTATCCATAATTTTAACTAAAGTATTTTTTTTTCCTTCGGTTCGAGGCATACCTGTGATAAAATTTCGTGTTGGCATCAGCATCCTTGAGCCAGTGCTGTTTGGCCCTCTGCTTCCAGTATACATCCTCCTGCATCTCCACTCGGCATAGGTCCGTTTCTAGGCGGTTATACTCATCCAGGGATGCGTGATCAGTACATCCCCTGAGTTGATCTTGTCTCTTCCGGAGCAGCTCAATCTTTTCCCCAAACTTATGGTAACGGTCTCCCCCCCAACGGGTTAACCGGTTTCCACAGTGTGCAATACAACTTTGTGCGCCCCTACTCCTTCCTTCCTCCCATGATTTAGCAACTACTGCTCTACACCCCTCATCATAAAGCCATGCCATCTCAAAACGAAATCTTCGCCCCCCACCACTCCTGGTCCCATAATGTCGAATCCCCATGAAAATAGCTGAATGATCTGATCTTCTTGTCAACAGATTTGTAACCGTGGCCCCATTTAACAATATCCCTCCAGTGGTTAGTGACAAGTACCTTATCTAGTCTTTCCTGAATCCATCCAGGAGTGCCTTTGCCCGTCTGCCATGTGAACTGATAACCACTCATTGGTAACTGTGCCAAATCACACTGATCAATAGTCTCTCCAAAACCGCGTAAGAGACTATTCGAGTGTGGATTTCCACTTTTCTTCTCATACTGATACAAGAGATCATTAAAGTCGTCAATCACAACCCAGGGTAGCTCAGATTATGTTGCCAACCGTTTCAATAAATCCCATGACTCAGTTCTTCGCGTTCGTTCTGTATAGCCATAGTAACAAGTCATCCTCCAATTCGGAAAACCACTTATACTAACCTCCACATCAATATGAGTCTTCGAGTAACCCAGTAATCTTGCAGTATTGTTCTTCCTCCAAAGTAATGCTAAACCACCACTACGGCCCGTATTATTAACATAAAAAAGGCCCTCGTAACCAATCTTGACACGAACACGTTCAGCATGTATTCGTCCCACCTTCGTTTCCATCAAAAATACAAAATCAGGCTTCTTCTTGGACACCATGTCCACAACTGCACGAACTGTCCGTGGATTGCCCAAGCCACGACAGTTCCAACTCAGAGTACTCATTGTTGTGGGCGGGTCTGGGAACCAGAGCCCGCCTGTAGCAAGTTTTTTGAACTGTCAGCCATGTTAACATCCGTATTAGTCAACTGTCTATCATCCTGCCTGCGACGTTTAGTCAACACCGTTACCCCCTCCTCCTCCTCGGTTTGGCAGTGTGCCTGTTCATTCATGCCGGAATCTCCGGCGCCCCACTCGTAGATCCATGGCGGATCGGCGGATCCTCCGAGGTAAGCAACCATGGTTCTCCGATTGGCCGTGGGCCTCTTGCCTGACCAGCTCTTTTCCATACACCATAAGGATATTACTCAGGTGTCAAAGTCGAGTTCCTAGCTTTCAAACAAAACTTTTCCGAATGCCCTAAAAGTCCACAGAAAAAGCAGAAAGTATGTAATCTTTCATATTTGAAATTCACCCATCCCCATGACTTGTCCTACCGAATTAATTTCATTCTTCTTTTCAGAGGTCTATCCACGGGCATACAAACCCTAATTCGGTAGAATGCTTTGAGAGGCCCCTTCATCTGTCTTTCATCGACCTTTAGGAACTTCCCCAAAAAGTTCCCTGTTTGTTCAAGCACCGGTACCGTATTATAACCAACCGGCAGGTTATACACCTGCACCCATAAATCAACAGTATCAAGCACCATATTTTCCGGCAACTGACCATCCTTCACCTCTTTACATAACAGCGTACAATTCTCAAAGGACCACGGCCCCTCATCCAAAACTCTCTGGACATCCGTTTTGTGATGGAATACGAACTGGAAAAGATTCGGTTGGAGCTCCATGATATGCACACCACTAACCGGTTTCCATGCCGAGGCCATGACTTGTCGCATGTACTCAACCTTGATCAACCGCTGTGTCAAGAACCGCCCGACCAACATCCAAGATTCTGCCAACGTGCCTGCGTCATCGTCGACCGCCGGCGCCTCAACACCGGCGTCCTCATCTTCTAGAACTATATCCGCCCATCTGTCCGACAGGCCTGCAATCGTAGGTTCAGACGCTGCCATGCCTGCGCTCAGTCTTCTCTGCCGTGCGTCGTTGTTTCTGCGTGATTTTTCCGTCGAATCTGCTTCGCTAATACTGTGTCGATGAAGAAACCCTAATTTTGGGAGAGAATGTAGAGAGAATCCCTTACGACGAGGGAGAGATAAATGTGATGAATTCGATAAGATGATGACTTAATTATACTTTTATCTAGTTAAAGGGCGATCGGTGGAGGTTTTTTTTTTTTTTTTTTTTTTTTTTTTTTTTTTTTTTTAAGTTAGATGACTCTATTGCATTATTTAATCAACTTATGAAGCTTGTTTAACTCTTTTTCTAATTTTATAAAATAATAGAGTGGTTAAAAGTTTTTTTTTTTTTAAATTGCAATATAATGTTGAAATTCCAATCAATAAATCACAGATTCACAGCTACTAAATTTGAGATAAATAATTGGTAAGATCCAAGAGGCATCATTTTTAATTGAAAAGAGTCAACATCTCCCAAATACGAGGATATATTAAATTTCATTTACGACAATTTATATCGTTATGCATGTGGTGTCACTGTCGTATATGAATATAATATAAAGAAAAGAAAAAACAAACATAATATATCACCTATATATACTTGTTTCTACCTTGGAGGTTTCAAACTAAGTTTATAGATCTAGCTAGGGAATTTAATCTGAAAAAGAGGATGAGCGGAGAGGGAAAGGTGGTTTGTGTCACCGGTGCTTCCGGCTTCATAGCTTCTTGGCTCGTCAAGCTTTTGCTCCGCCGTGATTACACTGTCCACGCCACCGTACGCAGCCTCAGTCAGTCCCCTCTCTCTTTCTCTTTCATATATTATTACACTCTCATATATGTGCTTGGCCCTGCTGTTTTCAGTTCATTTTTGAGTTCCCATTTCTACTCCCAAAAGGTTAAACTCCCAACTCTAAATGCCCCCACGTCCCGGCCCTACAGACAAGGACGGAACCAAAGGGGGGCAGCTACCCCCCAACCTCCACCCCCACGTCATATATAACATTTGTATGTATGTATATATGTATATGTATATATATATATATATATATATATATATATATATATATATATATATATATAGTATAAGTTTTAGTATTAGTATAAAAAACAGATGAATGTTAACAAAAAGTGAGTTAAATTGGTTGGCAAAGCATATGTATGGTCAAAATAAAGGTTATGGGTTCAAATCTTGGCATTAACATATTTTTACAGTTTTTTATTCAAACTATTTTATCAAAATAATTATGTTTCATATTCTATTTTATCAAAATAATTATGTTTCATATTTTGTTATGGATATTTTTATAAAGTTTCGATGAGTTTTATTTTTTGCTCATATCCAATAATATTTATACCTATATTTATAGAATTTTTTTTTTCAAATTATCTCTTTTGTTTTAACGTTTCGCCTTCACTGAAAAAAAATTTCTGGATCCGTCCCTACTTCTTCGCCCGGCAAATTATGTTGTGCATCCGTATGCACCATGCATGGTGCATACGGATGCAAAAACGACGTCGTTTTATTAAAAACGCGCGTCTCACTTAAAAAAAAAAATCAGTTTCATTCCAGCAACAACATTATATTGTGCATAATTTGAACTATATATCCAGAATTGATGAACTAAAATTCCAGAACGATGAACAAAAATTCCAGAATCGATGAACAAAAATTCCCGAATGAATGAACTAAAAATCCATAATGAATGAACTAAATATCCAGCATGAATGAAAAAAAAAATCGGTTTCGATTCAAGTCTAAATATCCATAATCAATGAATTAAAATTCCAGAATCTATGAACTAAAATTCCAGAATGAATGAACAACATAATGCTGTTGAGGGGAATCGAAACTAAATTTTTTTTTAAGTGGGATGCGCGTTTTTAATAAAACGACGTCGTTTTTGCATTTGTATGCACCATGCATGGTGCATACCTGCACAGCATAACGATCCACTGGAAAAAATTTCTGGATCCGTCCCTACTTCTTCGCCCTCCCCCCCCCCCCCCCCCGCACCCCCCCAACAGAATTCCTGGCTCCGTTCCTGCCTACTGAGCATGTGGGAAGAGGTAGATCAGGCCAGGGTAACTCAGTGACATAGCAGATAAGGCCAAATGCCGGTGTGCACAATGGATTTGTCCACTTTAGGCATAATCCCTACATTGTCACTGCTAAACTTCAGACCTCTATATCTTCTTCCAAATTTTAGCTACTAAACCACTAAACTAAACCCGTGCGGGCTTGAGTTGCAGAGGATCCAAATAAGGTGGCACATCTTCTTGCTTTAGATGGTGCCAAAGAAAGACTGCATTTGTTTGAAGCCGACTTACTTGAAGAAAACTCTTTTGATCCTGTAATTAATGGGTGTGAAGGTGTTTTTCACACAGCATCACCAGTTTCCTTTTCACCATCTGCAACTAAGGTTAACCTTTTCATTTTTCTTATGTTAATACCCCTGCGACTTTTTTTTTCTTCCATAAATAATAATCTCGTGTTTATATATAATTTAGGCAGAACTAATGGATCCTGCCGTGAAAGGGACACTAAATGTTCTTGGATCTTGCGTGAGAATGCCTTCTGTGAAAAGAGTAGTGGTGACATCCTCGACAGCTTCAATTTTTGCCAAACGAAATCCTCTAACACCAACTGATGTAGTTGACGAGACTTGGTTTTCTGATAAAGAATTTGCAGAGGAAGCAAAGGTGTGTGCGCTTATATCATATACCTGCTTACAAACAAAACACTTTGTGCTAAGCTAGTTTAGTTATGTAATGAGTTTTTGTTTGATCTTTATAGCAATGGTATGTTCTGTCTAAAATTCTTGCCGAGGAAGAAGCATGGAAATATGCAGGGGAGAATGGGATTGACATGGTTTTATTGCATCCTTGTGTGGTTATTGGCCCTATTCTACAACCAACTCTTAATTTTTCAACCAATGTGATTCTAGACCTCATAAAAGAGGGTAAGATCTTTTCAAGAAATGAGAATTATATTATCAATCAAAATACATTAAATTGAAACATTTTGAAGATCGAGCTGTTAGCATTCTTTTTTAATTTGGTAATTATGGTTGTTTACAGAAAAGGAGTTCATTTATGGAATGAATTGTTATGTTGATGTTAGAGATGTTGCAAATGCACATATCCAAGCATTTGAGGTACCTTCCGCCAGTGGAAGATACCTTTTGATTGGTGAAACAATACACTATTCTCAGGTTTTGAAGGTTGCAAGCCAGCTTTACCCTTCTCTTCCTATTTCTGATAAGTAAGATTCAAATTAGAAGTGTTTTTTTTTTTTCTTTTCCAAATTTGAGTTAATATCTATTCGGGTCTTTCGAGTATAATGACCTCATCATGTTTAGTCCTAAATTTTCATTTTAACCTTCTGTGGTACTTCAACTTTCAAATTTATCCACTCATCCTCCTTCAACTTTCAAGTTAACCACCCAGTCTTTCAACTTCCAAATTTTTAACAGTCCTAACTTTGCCCTTACTTAAACTAACAAAAGGACAACTTGCTTAATTTGCCCTTACTTAAACTAACAAAAGGACAACTTGCTTAATTTGAAAGTTAAAGGGATATGGGTAGTTAACTTGAAAGTCGAAGAAAGACATGGATATTTAAATTTAAAATTAAAGTTGAAGGATCATGCTCTAGTTAAATTGAAAGTTTATAACTCAATGTGGCGGTGCCACTATACTCGAAGGACCCACCTGCTATTAACTTAGTTTTTTTTTTTTTCCTGAATTGAATCCACTTATAGTAACGAATTGATCCCTCTTTTTTTTTTTGTTGTTGTTGTTTTTTTTTTAATGATAACAGATATAAAGGAGACTTGCCTCTAGTACCAATCTTCAAAGTATCCCAGAAAAAGGCAAAAAGCTTGGGCATCGACTTTACTTCTTTTGCAGTCACCCTTAAGGATACTATTGAAAGTTTAAAGGAGAAAAACCTCCTCAGCTTCTAATTTTTTGATTTCATGTTGCTTTTGTGGCGTTGTTGAATGTTCTGTGATTGTTGAATCTCTGTCATGTACTAATAGTCAAAGAAGACTAAACATCAAACATGTACTTATTATGATTTCCCTGGTTTATTGTAGTGACATATTTTACAGACCAAAAGATTTCAAGTCACGTTAAATAACTCTTTCTCAACCCTATTTGTACTAAAATAAGACAAAAGTTCAAATAGTTTCCGTGGCCGCACTAAGGGTGTGTTTGGAAACCTGGAAAATGAGTTCTGAAAATCATTTTCCAAGTTTTCAGTGTTTGGATGTGCCTGGAAAATCAAGTCAACGGAAATCATTTTCCGTTGACTTTGGAAAATAGGCTTGTTTTGGAGGAAAATGACTTCCCCTTTTTTTGGGGGGAAGTCATTTTCCAACTTTTACACCAACATCACACCACCACCAACATCATCAACACCATACCACCATCACCACCACTATTGCCGCCGCCACCACCACTATACCCCCGCCACCATCACACCACCACCACAACCACCACCAACACCGCAACCACTACCACCACCACCACCACCACCACCACCATACCACCGCCACCATCGCCGCCGCCACCACCACCACATACCACCGCCACCACACCACCACCTTCACACCACCGCCGTCGCCACCACCACCACCATACCACCGCAACCACTGTCGCCGCCACCACTACCACCATACCACCGCCGCCCCCATCACCATCATACCACCGCAACCACCGCCACCATACCACCGCAACCACCATCGCCGCTACCACCACCACTACCACCATACCACTACAACCACCGTCGCCGCTACCACCGCCACCACCACCACCACCACCATACCACCACAACCACCATCGCCGCCATCACCACCATACCACCGCCACCACCACCACACCACCTCCACCACACCACCACCTTCACACCACCGCCGCCGCCACCACCACCACCACCATACCACCGCAACCACCGTCGCCGCCACCACTACCACCATACCACCGTCGCCGCCATCACAACCATACCACCGCAACCACCGTCGCCGCCACCACCACCACCATACCACCGCAACCACCGTCGCCGCCACCACCACCATACCACTACAACCACTGTCGCCGCTACCACCGCCACCACCACCATACCACCACAACCACCATCGCCACCACCACTACCACCATACCACCGCCACCGCCATCACCACCATACCACCGCCACCACCACCACACCACCACCATCACGCCACCGCCGCCACCGCTACCACCACCACCATACCACCGCAACCACTGCCGCCACCACCACTACCATACCACCGCAACCACCGTCGCCGCCACCACCACCACCACCACCGCAACCACACGACCACTGCCACCACCGTCATACTACCACCACCATCACACCAACACCACTACCGTCGTCGCCGCCACCACTAGCATACTACCGCAACCACCGTTGCCGCTACCACCACCATACCACCGCAACCACCGCCACCACCATCACACCGCCGCCACCACCACGACCATACCACCGCAACCACCACCGCTACCACACCACCACCGTCATACCACCACCAATTATTATTATTATTATTATTATTATTATTATTATTATTATTATTATTATTATTATTATTATTATTATTATATAACGAATAACACCACTACCACTACACCACCACCACCACCATAATATTTTTGATATATTATTAATTTTTTTTTTTTTGAAAAACTTAGCTATTTTTTATTATATTTAAAATTAATATTATATTATTATATCTATCTACTATACTAATAAGAGTCCAAGAGAGTTAGGCCTATAATGGGTAGAAAAAATGGCGGTCACAGATTTTAATCAAATGAATGGCTCAGATTGATTGAAAGATTGATCAGATTTAAATTTTACACAAAAATTTCCTAAAATACCCACACACCGTTACTAATTCCGTTAAAATTTTAAGAATTGCCGTTAGTTCACCGTTAACTTACTCATTGATTTCAATAGAAAAAGGTCTTAGGTTCGAATCTCATCCCAATCAAAGTTGGCATAATTAGTACTCTATTTTACTCTTATTAAATTATATATAAATAATAATTTAGTAGTTACAACAAAAAATAATACATATGCATTTCTTTAATTTATAATTATGTGTCCACAATGCCTTTATTCAAAAAAAAAATATTCATTATCAATAAATTAACTAAGAGAAATAATTTTATTAGTTATATTGTCTTTATTTTTCTTCAATATAAAATTTTTTTATATTCAAATTTATTAATTGATTATATTCGCTACATTATCCTTACAATGTCTTTATTCAGTGAAAAATAATACATATGCATTTCTTTAATTTATAATTATGTGTCCACAATGCCTTTATTCAAAAAAAAATATTCATTATCAATAAATTAACTAAGAGAAATAATTTTATTAGTTATATTGTCTTTATTTTTCTTCAATATAAAATTTTTTTATATTCAAATTTATTAATTGATTATATTCGCTACATTATCCTTACAATGTCTTTATTCAGTGAAAAAAAAAAGTATTAATTATCAATAAATTAATTAAAAGAAATATTTTCATTAGTTATATTATCTTTATTTTTCTCAAATGTAAAAATTTTTACATTCAAATTCATCAATTGATTATATTCACTATATTATCTATTATCTTTTTTGTGCACTATTTTTCTAATTAAATATCAAAGTTATAATACAAAATAATTCTATATATTTATTTACCAAGTATTTTATTAATACCATGAAAAAATTAAAAATATAATTAATAAAGCCAACCATATTAACTACTTGAGAGATTTTGTGACAAAGAGAGTATTCAAATCACACAACAAATTGAAGTGAGAACTACCTCGCAATGTCCTTGTTTGACAATCAGCACTTAGGGGTTAGCGTTAGCGGATTTGACCAGCGAATTTATTTAATTATTAACATTGGGTAGAAAAAATAACCGCCAAATTATTAAATCTAATGAATGGTTCATATTGTTCAGGTTTTAACTTTTTTCTTTTAAGATTTTCTAATTTATCCTTAATTATATGATTATCCATTTAATTTTTCCGTTAATTCACCGTTAGTCTAATTCTAATATTAAAGTCTAATATAGAATTATAACTACGCCATTAATCTAATTCTAATATTAAAGTCTTAATAGAACTTAACCACAAATCCTAATGTCGGAATCTCCTCAAACAATATTAGTATATATTTAATATTTTATGCCCTAATTTTTATTTGTTCTCCCTTATGTCCCGTATTTGGTTTCAACCATACATATACAATTATTTTATTGACAATTATAATCAATCTTGACTATATTATCTTGCATTTGTAAACTTAGAATTACCTATTTAACCCGCACCGGCTTAGCTCAATGGTTTTGAACCTCGGCAGCGGCAGTGCGGGAATTATGTCCAAAGTGGGCAGATTCCTTGTCCACAATGCTCTGTCGGGTCGGAGTGTGGGGGACCCTTGGGGTTGGAGACTCAACCTTTGGGAGAAGAATTACCTATTTAAATACACAAATTCAACCTTCAATTATCTATGCATGAACAATTTCAATATAATTCTGCCTTAATATACTTTAAAGTACTTATTTAAAAAAAACATTGGGCATTATCCCAATCGCGCAATGCGCGTAAAAAACTAGTATTATTATACATGTTATAATATTCTAAATAAAATAATTAAAATGTTTAATTATACAATTCTACTCATTTTCCAGAAAATGAACCAAACACAGAAAAACAGTTTTCCATAATGCAACCAAACACTGGAAAGGAAAATGTTTTCCGGAAAATGACTCATTTTCCAGAAAACATTTTCCAGAAGTCATTTTCCTGCTTTCCAAACGGACCCTAATAGTTATGCAAATATACACCAACAATGTTAGGAAATGCACAACAATAAAATGCAAAAATATACCAAAAAACGCACAACAAACCCAAAAAATATGCATCATAATTCCCCACTCTTTAATTGTGCAGTTTCGGACACTGTGTGGTGCTTTTATTCATAACTAATAGTGCGTTTTTGGTGATGCGTATCTAATTTGTGCATATTTTTCTTGTGCATTTTCTAACATTGTTGGTGCATATTTGCATAACTATTGGTGCGGCCGCACGGAAAGGTACAACCGCACGAGAAGACGCGACCTCACCTAAACTCTAATATATATATATATATATATATATATATATATATATATATATATATATATATATATATATATATATATATATATATATGTATGTTGTTATAATAATATTATTATTATAATTTAATTAAACCAAGTATGTGGGAGTTGTGGCAATGCATGCAGATTGAGGATGCAGTAAGTGGGTCATGACTTTACAATACATGGAGCATGCATCTCCTAAATTTATGCTTTACTAGTTTTGTATTCACTATAAATAGGCTTGTTATTAACCATTTTAAATCATCAATTTGAATCACAAAGCATTCTTTCCTCTCTCTCCCTCTTTCTCTAATATATATATTATATATATATTATAGATATATTATATTATATTTAATATATATTATATTAAATATATTATATTTAATATATCTAACATTTGGTATCAGAGACAGTCAACCTTTCAACCCCAAGGTATTTTTCATAGTGAATTATGGCCACAAATTTCAATATTGTATGGTCGGGTCCCAAATTGGACGGGAACCTCGATTACAATTATTGGCAAATTATGATGTCCACACATTTGCAAGCTCAAAATCTTTGGAGCTTTGTTGATCCCGGTTTACCCGAAGGAGCTGATGCAGGCGCTATACGGCGAGATAAATTGGCCTTGGGTCAGATTCACCAAGGTGTTCATTATTCCATTTTTGGGCAATTAGCTCGTGCTCAAACAGCAAAACAAGCTTGGGACATCTTAAAGGTGTCACACAAAGGAGTCGATCGGGCGCAGAAGTCTAAGTTGCAGTCGTTGAGAAGGTTGTACGATAATTGTGAGATGACCTCTACAGAAACAGTAGATGCGTTATGGTGAATAAGATGAGGCTATATGGAGATACGATTGAAGATGGTGCAGTGGTTGAAAAAGTTCTTCGAACTATGCCGATGAAGTATGACCATGTGGTGGCTTCAATAACAGAGTCACACAAAACCGAGCTCTTATCAATTGCAGAGCTGAAAGGTATGGTAGAAAGTCATATTGACAGAATTGCGTCAAAATCGGAACCACTAGCAGAAGAAGCTTTGAAGAGTCAAGTCACCCTTAATGTGACTGGCACTAATCAAAGAGGTGGAGGATCTGGTAGAGGTCGTGGAAGAGGAAGAGGAGGTTCTAGTGGAAGAAGTCGTGGTAACTTCAACCAAGGAGGAGGACGTGGTAACTCCAACCAAGGAAGAGGTGGAGGTAATACCAAACAAGGTAAATTTCCATTTCATTGCTACAATTGTGGCAAGTATGGGCACAAGATTGCAGATTGTTGGTATAATGAGGACAACAATCGTGGAAATCAAGCAAACATTGCTGAAAATACTGCTGAAAAGTCTGGTGAGAATTCTGAAACCTTACTTTTGGCCAGTGATAGTTTTTCTGCTGATAAGAACATATGGTTCTTGGATACTGGGTGTAGTAACCATATGTGTGGGAAGAAAGAATTGTTTTCCGAACTAGATGAATCAGTCCGGTCTGAAGTAACGTTTGGCAATAAGTCAAAGGTGCCAATTTTGGGAAAAGGTAAAATCTCTATTCAGTTGAAGGATGGTACTCACAATTTTATATCCGATGTGTTCTATGTTCCTGAACTACACCAAAATTTGTTGAGTATGGGTCAGTTGTCAGAAAAAGGATATAAGATACATATTGCTCAGGGGTGTTGTACCATTGCAGATGCTAAAGGAGTTTTGATTGCAAAGGTAAATATGTCCCAAAATCGACTATTTCCTTTGAAAATTAAGCATACTCTCCTTGCTTGCTTTAATTCTGAAGTTTGTGATGATAATTGGTTATGGCATATGCGGTTTGGGCATTTTCATTTTTCTGGGTTAAACTATCTTGCGAGAAAGGAACTTGTTTCTGATTTACCTGTTGTGAATGTCCCTAATCGTATCTGTGAGATTTGTGTGATTGGGAAGAAGCATAGAGATCCCTTTCCCGTGGGCAAGTCAAGGAGAGCCACAAAACAGTTGGAGATTGTTCACTCAGACCTGTGTTCGTTGGAGGTTCCCTCATATGGAGGTTGTAAGTACTTTATTACTTTCATTGATGATTTCAGTAGAAAAACATGGGTTTACTTTCTGAAGCAAAAGTCTGAAGCATGTGATGTTTTCAAACAATTTAAGGCTTTTGTTGAAAAGCGGAGTGGTTATGAAATTAAAATCTTGAGAACTGATAGAGGTACAGAATATATTGCCTGTGATGATTTTCTGAAGAAGAAGGGTATTCAACATCAGATGACAGCTAGATACACTCCACAACAAAATGGAGTGGCTGAGAGGAAGAATAGGTCTATCATGGATATGGTAAGGTGCATGTTGAAATCCAAGGATCTGCCTAAACCTTTTTGGGCAGAAGCTGTTGCTTGTGCTGTCTATGTGTTGAATAGGTGTCCAACTAAGAGTGTCCGGGATAAGACACCCGAAGAAGCTTGGAGTGGGAGAAAACCCTCTATCAAATATATCAAGGTTTTTGGATGTTTGGCATATGCACATGTGCCAGATCCATTGAGAAAGAAGTTGGATGATAAAGGTGAGAAATGCATATTCATTGGTTATAGTGACGCTTCAAAGGCTTATAAACTATACAATCCTGAAACTAAAAAGGTTGTTATAAGTCGTGATGTCACTTTTGATGAATATGGTGCTTGGGATTGGTTAGCTAAAGATGAAAGTTCAGTTGTTATTCCTGCTGTTGAAAATATTGTTGAAGAGCAACCGATTCCAGAAAATGTCCAGTCTTTCATGGTCGCAGCAAACACATTGATATCAAGTATCACAAAATCAGAGAGTTGGTTGTTGAAAAACAAATCAACATTGAGTATTGTTCAAGTGAATGTCAAGTTGTAGATATCTTTACGAAGCCGTTGAAGATAGAGACATTTCTTAAATTGAAGAAAGATATTGGGATGACCAATATATCCAACTTGGTTTAAAGGAGGCAATGTTATAATAATATTATTATTATAATTTAATTAAACCAAGTATGTGGGAGTTGTGGCAATGCATGCAGATTGAGGATGCAGTAAGTGGGTCATGACTTTACAATACATGGAGCATGCATCTCCTAAATTTATGCTTTACTAGTTTTGTATTCACTATAAATAGGCTTGTTATTAACCATTTTAAATCATCAATTTGAATCACAAAGCATTCTTTCCTCTCTCTCCCTCTTTCTCTAATATATATATTATATATATATTATAGATATATTATATTATATTTAATATATATTATATTAAATATATTATATTTAATATATCTAACATATGTATATATATATATATATATACATATATATATATATATATATATACATATATATATACATATATATGTATGTATGTATGTATGTATGTATGTATATGTGTATGTGTATGTGTATGTGTATGTGTATGTATATGTATATTTATTTATTTATTTATTTATATTGATAATAGTGCATGTGAATGATCTAAATAAATATATGATTATATAAAGATGTTCAGCAAGTGTCTTTTGCATGGTTACAATAGTTCAAATCTGATTAGCAATAATATTTTAAAATATTAAAACAATACTCAATTACACAACAAATTTGAAGGTGGAAGGTTGGAGTGGAGATACGCAAATTATGCCCTGGAAACGTGTTAATGGTGAACACGGGTCTAAACGACACCGTTTTTATGAGAATTTTTTTTTTTAGTTAATGTGCTGTTAACGGCGCGCGTTTGTTCAGATTATGAATTTTTTGTTATGAGATTATGAATGTACTGTAAATTCATAATCTCATAACAGAAAATTCATAATCGCATAAAAGAAAAACATTTATTAAATTATGAATTTTCGGTTATGAGATTATGAATTTACAGTTATGCAATTATGAATTTTCTATAAATTCATAATCTCATAACAGAAAATTCATAATTTTATAACAGAAAATTCATAATCGCATACCAGAAAATTCATAATCTCAAAACAGAAAATTCATAATTTCATAACAGAAAATTCATAATCTCATAAAAGAAAATTCATAATTTCATAACTGCACATTCATAAATTCATATCTGCACATTCATAATTTATGAATGTTGAAAAAACTTGCGCGAAGAGAAAGTGAAACCGCGAAATGTGAAAATGAAGAAGAAAAGTCACGCAATTAATTAAGAAAAAAAAAAAAAAAAAAGATAACGGTGCACCGTTATCGTTGGGACTGTGTTCACCATGGATGGTGAACACGGTTCTATGGCATAACGATTGGTGGAGATATTGGTTCGCTCGTGAATTATACTAGTCAAGTTAAAACGAGTCGAGTTAAAAATTCTACAACCCAACTTGCCTAGAATATGGATTAAATGGGTTGGGCCCTTTTTGACAGCTTTACTCTGTGCGCTCTATATACTTGAATTTCTTTTCTTGGGCTGGACTTGATATATCACTCAGAACTTTTGGAGGGTATTTTGGGGCAAATTATGCTATGCGCACGTGCGCACCTTGCAAGGTGCGCACGGCGTCGTTTTCCGTGAAAACGACGCTGTTTTAACTATAAAAAAAAAATTGTTCGAAACGCCGTTAACGGCGTTAACGGCATATTCGTTATGAAATTATGAATATACAGTTATGACATTATGAATGTACAGTTATAGAATTATGAATGTATAGTTATGGAATTATGAACTTACAATTATGAACATAGAGCTTCGAAAATTATGAATGTTCGGTATGGAATTATGAATATACAGTATGGAATTATGAATGTACAGTTATGGAATTATGAATGTACAGTTATGAAATTATGAATGTACAGTTATGGAATTATGAACATAGAACTCTAACATTATGAACTTACAATTATGAACATAGAGCTTCGAAAATTATGAATTTACAGTTATTGAATTATGAATGTACAGTTACGGAATTATGAATGTACAGTTATAGAATTATGAATGTACAGTTATGAAATTATGAATGTACAGTTATGAAATTATGAACACAAAGCTGTGAATATATGCTCCTATAACGAAGCGGTCTGAAATTAAATTTAAAAAAAAAAAAAAAAAAAAAAAAAAAAGGGAAGATAACGGTGCCTGACGGTACCGTTATCCGTGCCCATGATGCACGCTGGGCACGAGCCCACAGCATAACTATCCGTATTTTGGTGGAATAAATTATCTCTTGAATGGTCTCCACTTCACCAATCTATTATTTGTAGTTTATATTAAATATTAAATGTTTGACTTGAAATCCATTGTTGGAGTTAATTATTTCTAGACTGGTCCACACTCCACACATCAAAAGTCATTTCAATTATGTGCACTTAATTATATTATCAATATTATACGGAGTATTAAATTTCATTTATCACGACTTGTATCATAATGCGGTGTGTGAAAATATAAAGAAGAAACAAACATATATATCACCAGTATTGTTTCTAGTTTGAAGGTAAGTTCAAATTTAATCTGAAGAAGAAGAAGAAGCCAAATGAGCGGAGAGGGGAAGGTGGTATGCGTGACCGGTGCTTCCGGCTTCATAGCTTCTTGGCTCGTCAAGCTTTTGCTCCACCGTGGTTACACCGTCCACGCCACCGTTCGCTGCCTCAGTCAGTTCCCAGCTGGCCTCTCTCTTCCAATTCAATTTTATTTCTGGAAAATCATTGATGTATATATGTATTGCTGTACCTTCCATTACAGTAACATCTTATATGGTATTATTGCAGAGGATCCAAATAAGGTGTCACATCTTCTTGCATTAGATGGTGCCAAGGAAAGACTGCATTTGTTTGAAGCTGACTTAGTTGAGGAAAACTCTTTCGATGATGCAATTAATGGGTGTGAAGGTGTTTTCCACACAGCATCACCTGTTTCTTTTTCACCATCTGCAACTAAGGTCAGCCTTTTCGTTTTTGTTTCCAATAATAATCAAATGTTTCATAAGAATTAATACCGGGTCCTCCGAATATAGTAGCACTGTTATGTTTAGTCCTAAACTTTCAATTTAACCACATGTGACAACTTTCAACTTTCAAATTTAACCGCACTTCCTTCAACTTTCAAGTTAACCACAACGGTTCTTCAATTTTCAAATTTTTAATCAACCATGGTCCTAACTTTGCCCTTATGT
The DNA here is from genome assembly GCF_001879475.1 of Ipomoea nil. NCBI lineage: Eukaryota > Viridiplantae > Streptophyta > Magnoliopsida > Solanales > Convolvulaceae > Ipomoea > Ipomoea nil. Next base: position 1,845,630 of record NW_017616696.1, on the reverse strand, counting down.
GTAAACTAAGGGAAGGACCACGACTAGCTAAATTTGAAAATTGAAGGACCACGTATGATTAAATTGAAAGTTTAGAACTACACGGGGCGGTGTCACTATAATTGGCAGACCCCAGTCAGGGACGGAGTTAGAAAATTTTGTGAGTGGGGGCAAAGTTTGGATAACGTTAGAAATGTCAATTACAAAATATCAAACAGTCATAATAAGGTTAAAATACAAAATACATTATAAATTACAATAGAATGATTTTGATATATTACACGATAGTTAGAGTCAGAGCCAAAAATATACTTGAGTGGGATGACAATGTGAAAATATTTATGACAACATATGAAACATAATAAATTAGATAAAATAATTTGAATAATACTATATTCATAAATATGTTTTAATTTTTTTTTTAGTTAGATCAACTTTATGTTTTTCTAAATTAATTCGAATACAATGAAGTATAATATAAAGTTGTATATTACATTAATTGAATGATTCATAAAAAATAGACTAAAAGAATATTTAATTTATTAATTAAATGATTTATAAAAGTAGACTAAAAAATATTTATCTTGGAAAGGAATGAAAAAGATAAAATAAACAAATGAATATAAGAAAAATGTTGTTAATGAGATTTGAACCTATGACCCTAGGCCATCTTGACATAAAAGAAAGAATTCAACCAACTAAGCTACTCAAATTATAAACAACTTAAACATAAATATTAATTTTATATAACCTCTAATGCTATATATATATATATATATATATATATATATATATATATATAAAGGGGTGGGGGGAGTGGGGTCAGCTGCCCCCATTACACTGGCTCCGTCTCTGACCCCAGTTGGAATTAACTCTGTTTCATAATCACCCTTGTATTTTATCTATATATTGTAGAGAGAACTAGTGGATCCTGCAGTGAAAGGGACACTAAATGTTCTTGGATCTTGTGTGAGAACACCTTGTGTGAAAAAGGTAGTGGTGACATCCTCAACAGCTTCAATTTTTGTCAAAAGAAATCTTATAACACCGACTGAGGTAGTCGACGAGACTTGGTTTTCTGATAAAGAATTTGCAGAGGAAACAAAGGTGTGCGCTTATATATATATACTAGTCTTTTCTATGCGCGATGCGCAAAAACATATGCCTAGTATTTATATTATTAAAAATAACTAACAAATCCTTACTAATTAAAATCTTTATGAAATCAAATTTATTTATTATATTAATTCAATATATATAATGTCTAGAAATATTATTATCATTAAAGAATATAAGAAAATATGTGGTGGATGCATGTGCACGGTAACAATAATGGAAAAGATAACATAAATTATAACGGTAGGGGTATTTTTGTCCACAAAAATATATAATACAACTCTTAAAACACAATGTACAAAATGATTAGCACTAAAAAAAATAGATATAAATTAGGGATATAACTTTTATTGAGACTTATTATGTTTTTAGATATGTATGGATAAGTCTAATATAGTAGCTATAGAACATATTGCTCTTTAGAGCTTTTACGGAATACTTATTTTTTTTTTAATACTATTAACTCTATTACAAGGTAATATCTGTTCTATTAACACGTTATTATATTGAGTTGTATCCTTAACTTGCTTACAAACAAAACACTGTGATGAGTTTTTGTTTGGTCTTTATAGCAATGGTATATCCTGTCTAAAATCCTTGCCGAGGAAGCAGCATGGAAATATGCATGGGAGAATGGGATTGACATGGTTTCATTGCATCCTTGTCTTGTGGTTTCATTGCATCCTTGTCTTGTTATTGGCCCTATTCTGCAACCAACTCTTAACTTTTCAACCAAGGTGATTCTAGACCTCATAAAAGAGGGTAAGATCTCTTCAAGAAATGAGCATTATATTATCAATCAAAATACATATTTGTATCAATGTTCTTGAAACATTGTGAAGAGCTAGCTGTTAGCATTCTTATTAGCGGTATTGGAAATTATGGTTGTTAACAGAAAAGGATTTCTTTCCCGGAATCAATTGTTATGTTGATGCTAGAGATGTTGTAAATGCACATATTCAAGCATTTGAGGTACCTTCTGCCCGTGGAAGATACCTTTTGATTGGTGAAACAATACACTTTTCTCAGGTTCTGAAGATTGCAGGCCAGCTTTACCCTTCTCTTCCCATTCCTGACAAGTATGATTTAAATTAGAAGAAGTTTCTATTTTTTTGAGTTAATACCAGTTTGGGTGTTTCGAGTATAGTGACCGACATATTTAATCCTAAACTTTGAATTTAATTCTCCGTGATCTTTCCATTTTCAAATTTAACCACTTATAGTCTTTCAACTTTCAAGTTAACCACTCATGGTCCTTCAACTTTTAAATTTTTAACAGTACACTAGTCCCTGTTGGGAAAATTAAAAGATGAAAGCTTCCATATCCACCTCACCCCTTTGACTTTGTCATTGGATTATGAAATGGGAAACCCATTTCATTACATGGTAGCGCACAATGCGCTCCTATGTAAGGAGTAGCGCCAAAGGCGCTAAAATGTGGACAAAACCCTGTGTCCATCATGTGGGTGGGATGGAGGGGCTGCTTACTATAAATAGCAGCTCCCAACATCGTTTCAAAACACACCTTGAATTCGAGTCATTTATTCTATTCTCCTTCTTCCCCCCTTCGTCTGAGCAATAGTGAGGTTCGTCTACGTGATTGCTAGTGCAAGCTATCCATAGTAGGTCTGTGTAGCCTGTCGAAAGCGTGCCAGGGTTTTAACTGCACCGTTACCGGGAAAATAACGCTTTTAATTGAGAATAATGATGAAAGAGAATGTGTCATGTTAAACATGAAAATCTCAAGGGATTATTTACGAGTAAACGAAGTACTCGTCAAAGTGCATGTAAGTTTGGTCAAGAGAATCAACTTACTTGAGGGCTAATTATGAGGATTAGTCGTTGACTCATTGGAACGACTTAAAGTCCAAGTGGTAATGAATTCGTGGTGGATCCCAGGCCACTTCTGTGGTCAAACGAAACCATGAAAAGAGTTACAAAATAGTACACTAGTTGGTCATTCCGACAGTGTGTGTACCTGTGAGGTTGAGCTACAACTCTTAATGAATTCATAACTCTTTGAGAAATGGTGGTTTTGCTGAGACAAACTTAATGAATTCACAGCATGTGAGGTTGAGCTAGAGCTCTTAATGAATTCATAACTCTTTGAGAAATGGTGGTTTTGTTGAGACAAACCTAATGAATTCACCGCATAATGACATGAGTACAAAGTGATCGTGGTGCCCATAGATACTCTGTAGCCAGTCATGGTGGTCTGCGTTGAGGTAGACTTGACAGAGTTGAAGGTCTATCCTAGAATAGACCTAACAGGGGATATCTCAGGGTCAAGAGTAAGACCTCACATATTTTAAAGCGACCAAAGCAAATTAAGTGCGTTAAGTTCAAACTTTGTCTATTCGATGAGTTCAAGATCAAATTCACTCCCGTTTAGAGAAGTACTTAATGTCACTATATGACAGTTCAAGTTTTATACACTGGCATGAAAATTTGTTTTGATCGTTGTCAGGCAATGACAGCATCAGCCTAAGTCCCTTTAATGGTGGGGGATTGTTGGGAGCATTTAAAAGGAAAGGCTTCCTTTTGCCTATCTATGTTGTCCCACATTGGAAGTTTAGCCTCTTATACTTAATTGGGATGGTCTATGTTGAGATAGACCTAAAGAGATCCCTAACTTGAGTGGAAAAGGGCTACCATGGTCTATGTTGAGATAGACCTAAAGAGACCCCTAACTTGAGTAGAAAAGGGCTAACCGCCTCTTATGAAAAATAATGGGGTTATCCCAAGAAGCTGAGTGGCTAAGAAACATGGTGATAACCGTGTAATTGTGGGGGTGTCCAACACCTTCCTTCATTGTGATTCACAAACTGTCGTTTGCATTGCAAATAACAGCCTATGATAGAAAGAAAAGACTTACAACTGATTTATGTCTTTAACTACTCTATAAGCCTTTAATGGTGGTCTATACCGAGATAGACCTGATAGAGTTAAAAGTCTGTATTGAGATGGACTTCACAAGACGGAAAAAATCTATAATGTTGTAAGACTTGTCAGAGTTAAAAGTCTATTTTGTGATAGACTTTGACAGGGTAGAAGTCCATATTTGAGACAGACGTAACATTCTTCAATACTAAGGGTGTTCATAAGAAGTCAAAGAGTTTGACTTTTGTAGAACCTGCTTTTTGAGTTGGTGTGTGCATTCGAGTTCAAAATTTATCTAACCGGTGAGTTCAAGATTCACATCACTCCCGGAAAGAAAATTACTCAGTGTCACTACGTGTCAGTTCAAGTTCTCAAACACTGACATTAAGATCAACTCATTTGTATTGCTCAGACCTTACCATTTTCCTTTCCTCTTTAAATTTGTGGGGGATTGTTGGGAAAATTAAAAGATGAAAGCTTCCATATCCACCTCACCCCTTTGACTTTGTCATTGGATTATGAAATGGGAAACCCATTTCATTACATGGTAGCGCACAATGCGCTCCTATGTAAGGAGTAGCGCCAAAGGCGCTAAAATGTGGACAAAACCCTGTGTCCATCATGTGGGTGGGATGTAGGGGCTGCTTACTATAAATAGCAGCTCCCAACATCGTTTCAAAACACACCTTGAATTCGAGTCATTTATTCTATTCTCCTTCTCCCTCCCTTCGTCTGAGCAATAGTGAGGTTCGCCTATGTGATTGCTAGTGCAAGCTATCCGTAGTAGGTCTGTGTAGCCTGTCGAAAGCGTGCCAGGGTTCTAACTGCACCGTTACCGGGCAAATAACGCTTTTAAGGTAGTGTTATTATAACACGGCACAGATTTTTTTTCTACCATACACCCATAGTGTCCGTGCTTCTTAAAAGGCTTCCAGATCGTGCGTTGACGTTGCGATTTTCCCCAACAGTCCCAACTTTGCCTTTACTTAAACAAACAGAAAGACCACAATTGACTAAATTTCAAAGTTGAAGGGACATGGTTGGTTAACTTAAAAGTCGAAGGACATGAGTGGTTAAATTTGAAATTAAAGTTGAAAGACCATGACGTTGTTAAGTTGAAGGTTTAGAACTAAATGCGGCGGTGTTATTATACTCAGAGAACCCACCCGGTATTAACTCTTTTTTTTTTTTTTTTCTGAATTGAACCCACTTATAGCAACGAATTGATCCCTTTTTTTTTTCTTTTTTTTTTTTTTCTTAAATGGTAACAGATATAAAGGAGACTTGCCTGTAATGCCAACCTTCAAAGCATCCCAGAAAAAGGCAAAAAGTTTGGGCATCAACTTTACTTCTTTTGCAGTGACCCTTAAGGATACTATTGAAAGTTTAAAGGAGAAAAACCTCCTCAGCTTCTAATTTTTTTATTTCATGTTGCTTTTGTGGCGTTGTTGAATGTCTGTGATTGTTGAATTTATGGCGTAATAATAGTTAAAGAAGACTAAATATCAAACATGTCTTATTATGATCTCCCTAGTTTATTGCAATTCTTATACCATTGACCAAGCTGCACTATGAACCCTGGTTCATGTGTATGTGTTTTGTGTTGTGACTTTTTGTATCTTGCGTTATGAAAATTTGTACCTTAAGTATGAATTGAACAAATTAATAATTGTTTTATATTATGAATTTATGTGTCTTGTATTGTGTAATTTTGTGCCTATGAATACAAATTATGTACCTAAATCAAATTTGAAAATAAGTAAATATATAACATGTATGTGTCTTGTGTTATAATTTTTTGTGTTTTGTGTTATGAAATTATATACTTTACAAGTATAAATTTTGTACATTCTCGTTTTGATTAAGAGTCCATAATGTTATGTGGACCCTAATCCATGATATAATTGTAGTGACTTATTTTAATTTACTGACCGAAAGATTTCATGCATGTCACATTAAATAACTCTTTCTCAATCCTATTTGTCCTAAAATAAGTACACAACTACACAAGGGATAAAAAAAAAAAAGGCCTTCAAAATTGCAACCTTTCCTATAGTATTCAAGAGAACTTTGAAATTGTTATTTGTTTTTTTTTCCCAAAAAAACTAGGATAGTATCCAAGAAGATGCTAAATCCAATTACAAATTAAACCTCTCGGTATCAAGGATGAGAATATATTTTCTGTATTCAATAATAATGTCTGAGAGTACAGGGAGCGAATATATAGAGATGCTAGATATAATCCTAGTCCAACACGAATAATATAGTCTAGTCTAATATGGATAATATAGTCCTAGTCTAATATGGATAATAGAGTCCTAATACTCCCCCTCAAGCACAAGGTTGGTCAGCCAAAACATTGAGCTTGCAACGGAGTAAATTAAAACGTGCAGACGAAAGAGACTTAGTAAAAATATCCGCTATCTGATCTTTGGTAGAAATAAAATTGACTTGTAATTCCTTCTTCGCGACTTTATCACGAACAAAGTGGTAGTCGATCTCAATGTGCTTGGTGCGAGCATGAAACACCGGATTAGCACACAGATAAGTAGCTCCCAGATTGTCACACCAGAGTTTGGGCACAGAAGGTGGTGCAAACCCGATTTCCTTCATCAGAGAGACGAGCCAAGTAACCTTTGCAGAGACATCAGCCAGTCTTTTGTATTCAGCCTCAGTTGATGAACGAGCCACAGTACGTTGTTTTCGACAAACCCATGAGACAAGATTGGTTCCCAAAAATACAGCAAAACCACTAGTAGATTTGCGATCATCAGGATTGCCAGCCCAATCCGAATCAGAATATGCATGAATATCTAAAGAAGGAGAAGACGTAATCTTAAGACCAAGATGTAGTGTCCCATTTACATACCGTAACACCCTCTTGAGAGCCGCCCAATCCGCAGTAGAGGGAGAGTGCATGTGCTGGCACAAACGATTGACTGCATAGGAAAGATCAGACCGAGTTACCGTAAGATATTGCAGAGCACCTGCAAAGCTGCGATACTGAGTGGGATCAGCGTATGGTACCACGGTATCAGTCTCGGCCTTCGTGGTTGAAACCGGAATAGCCACGAGCTTGCAATCAACCATACCTGCTCATTTTAGAATGTACCGTTGTTGAGACAGAAGCATGCCATCAGACAACGGAACAGTCTCAATACCCAGAAAGAACGAGGGCACACCCATATCACGAACTTTAAACTCAAGAGCCAACTTGTCAATAAGAGCAGTCACATGAGCCGGATCAGATCCCATAACCAAAATATCATCCACATAAACCAGAAAATATAGACGAGTATTGCCATGTGAATATATAAATAGAGAGACATCCGTCTTGGAAGGTGAGAAACCAGCAGAAACCAGAAAATCATGCAAACGAGTGAACCAAGCATGAGGAGCTTGCATAAGCCCATATAAAGAACGTTGAAGGAAACAAACGTTCCCGGGCATCGTTTTGTCTTCATAGCCAGGGGCTGGCGCATATAAACCGTCTCAGCGAGATTGCCATTTAGAAAGGCATTGTGTATATCCAACTGTCGAATAGTCCATCCACGAGAAATAGCTAAGGATAAAAGAAGACGTACCGTAGTCGGTTTAACCATGGGACTAAAGGTCTCAAAGAAATCCTCACCAGCAACCTGATTGAATCCCTTGGCAACCAAACGAGTCTTGTAACGTTCAATCGAACCATCAGCTTTCCTCTTGGTTCTAAACACCCACTTACAGCCAACCACATTCATACCTGATTTAAAAGGAACAAGCCTCCAAGTATTGTTGTGCACCAAGGCATTAAATCCAAATCCATTGCATCCCGCCATTCAGGAAATTTGACCGCTTGAGTAAAACATGTAGGCTCAATAGTGATGTCTGTAGATAGAGCAACATGATCATGCGGTCCCGAGCTCCGCGTATTCATCGTATGAGAGCGAACGGGCGAGGGCGCGGGACGGGATCGACCACGAGGTCGACCCCTCAGCCGAGTAGGCGGCTGGTCCGTGACTGTCCGCTCGGACTCGGTCACGGACGGCTCGGCAAGAACGGGCTGCTGGCAGTGTGGCTCAGACACGGCAGGCGGATCAAAGGCCGAGACATCACTCGGCTCACCAGGAGGCACAACCGGCGCAACACCCCATGGCTTCGGGCGTGGTGCAGGTACCTATGAATTAACAGAAGCAACAAAAGGAAAGACAGTCTCATCGAATCGCACATGGCGACAGATAAAAATATTGTTAGTGTTAGTGTCTAAACAACGATAGCCACTAAAGGACGGGGGATATCCTAGAAAGACACAAGGAGACGACCAAAACTGCAGTTTGTTGCGATTATAGGGCCGCAGATTAGGAAAACACAGACACCCAAAAACCCGTAAGTATGAGTAAGAGGGTGGAGACCGATGCAAGAGGTAGTGAGGGGACTTATCAGACAAGACACGAGTGGGCATTTTATTGATAAGATACACAGCAGTTTCGAAGGCATAATCCTAGAAACGTGACGGAACAGAGGATTCGGCCATTAGCGCCAGTCCCGTTTCGAAAACATGGCGATGCTTGCGTTCTACTCTGCCGTTTTGTTCATGAGTGTACGCACAGGACTGCCTGTGTCGAATACCCAATAACGCGAGAGTCGAACCAAGCTTTTTGTATTCTCCCCCTAAATTAGACTGAAAGGACAGAATTTTACGAGAGAAGGAACGTTCAACAAGTGACCGAAACTTATCAAATATCGCATATAAATCAGACTTAGCTCGCATAGGATAATACCATACGTAAAGAGTGTAATCATCCACAAATAATACAAAATATTTAAAGCCATTTGCAGAAAGTATCGGCACAGGGCCCCAAATATCTGAATATATTAATTCTAAAGGATGCGAACTAGTACATTCAACACGCGATAAAGGAAAACGAGACGACTTGCCTAATTGACAAGAGGAACAAATATTGGGCAAATCAATGGGATTAAACGAACTAAGACTAGAAGAGGCTAAAACTTGACGCAGGACACGAGAGTGTGGATGCCCAAGCCGCATATGCCAGACGAAAGAATACCGTGTAACAACGAAAGCAGCGGGAGCCGGACGCGAGGCAGGCCATGCATATAAACCCCCGGACGCATGCCCCTTAAAAGGGTGTTCCTGGTTTGAATGTCCTTCACAAAGAAACACGAAGGCTGAAACTCAAAAAAGACATTATTCTCTTTAGCAAAACGCTGAACAGATAATAACGAAGAAGATAGACCAGGAACATGCAAAACATCAGACATACGAAACGACCTAGAATTAGTGGCTAACGAAGTAGAACCAACAGTAACAATAGGCAATTCTGTACCATTGCCGACCCGAAGTGTCTCCGGACCATCATGTGCAGTAGAGGACGTCAATAATGTGGGATCAGGGGTAGCATGATTTGTGGCACCAGTGTCTGGGAACCACTGATGAGAGTCGTCCATAGAACCATCAACACCAGAAACGACAACATTCGCCTGAGGGTCCGAATCAGGAGTGAAACGACGCCAACACGCCTTAGCTATATGCCCTTGCTTGTTGCAAATCTGACACCGAGGACCCGAGTTGGACCGCCCCCTGCCGCGGCCGCTACCGTCTCGGTTTTGTGGGCTGCCACCGCGACCGCCGTGACCACCACGGCTTACGGCCAAGGCCATCGGTGCGCCGAGAGCCGCACCATCGTCCGAACAGATCCACTCCTGTGAAACAAGAAAATCTGCAACCTCCGGGAGGGGAACTGGCGCACCACGGGCTAGAGTTGCCACCAACGGTTGGAACTCCGGGTGTAAACCGCGAAACACATATAAATTCTGATCATCCAACTCAACATGTCGACCGGCGAGGGCCAATTCATCAATCAACATCTGGGCACGACCAAGGTAATTAGATATCGAGGAATCACCTTGACGGAGCCCCTGAAGTTCGCCGAGTAGCCAGAGTGCATGAGAGCGAGTAGACGAACCTAGGGGTTGTTCGATTACCTGCCAAAGCTGCCGAGAGGTGCCCTTGCCAACGGCGAAACGAAGAGTCTTCTCGGACAAAGAAGAGATGAGCATGGAGAGGATTGCCTTGTCTTGCCGACGCCAAGCGAGCTGCCGGGCGGGGAGATCGGAAACCGCCGCCGGGGCGCTGTCTGCGGTCGACGTTAAGGCCGGCGATGTCGTCGGAAAGGGTGTTGTACCATCAATAAACCCTAGAAGCCCTTGGCCTTCAAGAAACGGAAGCATCTGAGTTCGCCAGAATAGATAATTTCGGGAGGTCAACTTTAAAGAAACGAAGTGATGAGCCGATGACAGGTTACCACTCGCAGGCATCGTAGGAACCTCGGTAACGGTCCATTCCGAAGAACCAAGAACAGAGTCGTCATTAACACCGACGTTTTCCATGAGAAAAGAAAACCTAGCTGATACCATATGAGAATATATTTTCTGTATTCAATAATAATGTCTGAGAGTACAGGGAGCGAATATATAGAGATGCTAGATATAACCCTAGTCTAACACGAATAATATAGTCCTAGTCTAATATGGATAATATAGTCTTAGTCTAATATGGATAATAGAGTCCTAATATCAAGAGAGGCTATCCAATAAGAATCGCTGAAACCTTTTAACTATAATGTGGAATTAGCTTGGAAGAAAAGGGCAATTATTGTGTGGATATTATGAGTTAAAATGTACATTATGAGTTAAAATGTACATTGTGCTAGAATAATATATATTATGCATTAGAATAATGTATTTTATGCGTTAGAATAATGAAACTTCTGTGGTAAGATAATGTGTTTAATGAGTTAGAATAATCTACTTTATTAGTTAGAATAATGTACATTATGCTTTAGAATAATGTACATTATAAGATAAAATTGTATGTTGCAGCGGGCCATGTGACAAAATAATAATAATAAAATGCACAAAACGACGTCGTTTTGGACAGTGGTCCACATAGCTGCGACCACGGTCCACGCAATAACTGATGCTCAAGGCAAATTATATTGTGCCCAAAATGACGTCGTTTTGTATTTTTAAATTCTGTTTCCCGTTTCTGCCGTTAACTTCTAAAAAAAAAAAAAAAAAAAAAAAAAAAACTATGTTTGATATGTACAGAATTGTATAGTATAATACACATAAACTCTTAACATAATACACATAATCTAACATAATACATAATACACATAAACTCTTAACGTAATGCACATAAACTCTTAACATAATACACATAAACACAAGTGTTAAAAAAAAAATTGTAATGGAATTGGACAGACGAAACGGTGTCCGTCGCGTCAACTCCCCACCAACTTATAGATACGTCATCGTTTTGGACCAGGGTGCACAATTCATTGTACGCCTTGGTGCACTTAAAATGACCTAAGTCCCCTTTATTTAATTTGAAAAACTGCATGTAATTAAGTGATGTTTTATCTGGTTTTCAAAAAAAAAAAAAAAGAAAAAAAGAAAAAAGAAAAAAGTGATGTTTTATCTATTGTATATGTGTTTTGTTAGGGCTAGCCAATACCACATTATCCACATATACTAAGAGGGCAATGAAAGTGTCCGCTGATGCCCTGGTGGACAGGGAATTATCAACTACAGTTTACTTGAAAGTTGAAACCAAGTTTGAGAAGCTGCGCTCTTCACTAAGCTTAGTATTCCATTATCTATTAACTTGCTTTAAGTCATAAAGAGACTTGTCCAACCTGCAAACTTGGTCAAATTTCGATGTGTCAAAACCAAGTGGTAGAACCAAATACACCTCCTCATAAAGATCTCCAGGTAAAAAAATATTGTTAACATTCAACTGGTGAAGTTCCTAACCCCTTGCAACAATAGTGGCTAGGAGAACTCTAATTGTAGTAACTTTGGCTACTGGACTAAAGGTGTCCGGGCAGTCTAATCCAGAAGCTTGAGTACAATGTAGCCTTTGGCCACAAGCTATTGCATGTACCTTGCAATACTTCCACCATTAAGGGTGTGCAAACTTTGATAACAGTTTGATTAACCGATTCAATAGAAGAATTTTATTTAACCGTTTTTTAACTGAAATACTTTGGTACAGTTAAATGGTTAATGGTTAACGGATTTATAGAATTTTGGTTAACGATTAATTTGTCCGAAAATATCGGTTAACCAAAATTCGAGTGAATTTCATTTTTGGTCCTACTGTTATAAGGGTTTTTTCAATTTTAGTCCACCATAATTATTTTTGCCACATTGCGTCCACTCTTATTAAAAGTATTTTAATTTTAGTCCATTTTTAGATTTTTCGTGGACTAAAATTGAAACACTTTTAATAATAGTGGACGCAATGTGACAAAAATAATTATGGTGGACTAAAATTGGAATGACCCCTATAACAGTAGGATCAAAAATGGAATTCACTCCCAAAATTATATATATATATATATATATATATATATATATATATATATATATATATATATATATATATATATATATATATATATATATATATATATATTCTTTGCTTAACTATTATTTATACTTACACTTTTAAAATTTGTGCTTTTATATTTGTAGTGTTGTTATTGTACTGTTTTTTTATATTTGTGTTGTTATTGTATTGTTTTTGAATATTTCTTATAGATTTATTATTATAGGTATTGATATAATTGATGATGTTAATTTTTATTTATAATTTTAAGGATTAAAAATTTAGCTAAAAAACTTCGGTTGATTGGTTAACCGACTGATTAAAGGAAAAAACTTCAGTTCGGTTAATTTGGTAATAAAAAAATTGATTCGGTTAACAATTTAAAAAATTGAGTAAAAGACAATTTTGGTCCTAGACTTATAGTGGCACAGACAATTTTAGTCCTTAATAAAAAAATCAGACAATTTGTGGACACTCTTATTGTGACGAGGACAATTTTCGTCCTCCGTTTATATTTCAGTTAAATGGCCGTCTGAGATGAGGGCAATTGCGTCAATTTACCCTATCTTCTTCTCCAACCTTCAATTCTCTGAGCACAATTGGAATCTCAGCCTGCTAAATCAAAACCCTCACTCACCTTCTAAAACCCGTACCTTCTCATATCGGCTGGCTTTGCTTGCTTTATGGTATGCACAACCCCGAAACTCCTGTGGCGCCTCATCTCTTTCCTTCATCCATCGCCGTCGAACTCCAGCTTCATTCGCCGCTTCTCTCTCCGGCCATCTCAAATGGGCAAGCCCGACAAAAGCTCTGCCGCCAACAACTCCGTGCCGGAGCACCCCAAAGACGATGCTTATCTCCAAAGCGTGATTCCTAAGCGAATTTCTATCTTCAAATCCATCAAATCTCAGCAGCAAATGCAGCGCCTTTCTCTCTCTCTCTCTCTCTCTCCTTATCCCATCAAGTAAAGTACCTGCTATTATCCATTGATGCTTTTCTCAGGAGATAAGAAAGAAGCAGTTATAACTGCCAAAAGCGTCTACTAAAGACGTCTACCAAGCGCGTCTACGAAAGGTGTCTACCAAAGACGTCTATCAAACGCGTCTACCAAAGGCGTCTACCAAAGACGTCTACCAAGCGCGTCTTCTTCATTCTGTTGCTGCACTTGATGTTAAGCTGTCATTCTTATCTCCTGAGAGCTTTCACATAGAAAATGCATAAATGATGCTTGTTTTTTCGGTTTATGATTTCATTCAATTGACATTTTCTAGTTTCCAAGGATCGAGTTAACGAATGGGTCAGTGATTCAGTGAAGGAGGGGAAGAAATGGAATACAACGCCCCTTGACATTGCGAAGGAACTATCCAAGAGCTTGACATCGAATGCTTTGATTTCAAAGGTCAACAGTGTGCTCTGGGATATGTCCAGGCCACTGGAGGGTGACTGCAAGCTCGAGCTATTCACATTTGATAGTGACGAGGGGCGGGGTACTTTCTGGCACTCGAGTGCGCATATTCTCGGTCAGGTCCAGTGTTTCTTTCAACTCCATTACTGATTTAATAATACATTTCTGATTTTTTGAGAATTCAGTGCAATATAAGTTCTGAATTTTGAGTGCTTTGTGTTTGATTAGCTTTCCTATGAAGTAATTTAGTTTTGGTGCGTCTTAAATTGCAGTCTGTGGAGATGAAGTATGGCTGCAAATTGTGCATTGGTCCATAGTACAACAAGAGACTTACAGAGATTGAAGGTTGGAGAAGAAAATAGGGTGAATTGACGCAATTGCCCTCCTCTCAGACGGCCATCTAACAGAAATATAGACGGAGGACTAAAATTGTCCTCGTCACAATAAGAGTGTCCACAAATTGTCTGATTTTTTTATTAAGGACTAAAATTGTCTGTGCCACTATAAGTCTAGGACCAAAATTGTCTTTTACTCTAAAAAATTCGGTTAATTCAGTTTGGTTAATCGAATGCACACCTTTAGCACCCACCTTGTGTTTACTTTTGTATAGTTTACATGAAAGTTGTATAGAAGTGGTGATGAGATGAAGTATGTGTGAGAGGGTATCCTCACACTAGATATCGTCTCAAGGAGTGGGCCGAGATGGGGTCAGGGATGCGTCTAGATCAACCCCCGCTGCTCAGATTGTTAAACGGAGTGTTCCAGAATTGGAGGACTCAGTTGCACAGCCGGCGGTGTCCCAGCGGTCGGAGGGCAACGACAATGAAAAGGATGACGATGACAATGGTGGAGGCAGCCTCTGTCGTTGCTCACTTCTCCTGCGTTTAAGCCATTGGTGAAAATAAGAAGTAATCATATGGTGTGATGGGGGTTCAGAGTCCTCCAATTCTGGAACACCGCCTTTGTGATGAGGGTTCATCCTTTGGTGAAAATAGGAAGTAATAATATGGAAATTCTGGTTCAGCCTATGGCAGAGGATGGACTGCCTTCATCGCTACCTGCTCTGATTGCTGATGGGGATGGTGGTTGAGGCCGGACTGAAATGAATCTAATTCCCTCAAAATGGAGATTGAAATGACTATTATGCCCTCACAGTAGACGGCCATTTAACACCCCAATTGACGGAGGATCAAATCGGACACAAAAATCAATACTTGATGACTTAATTGATTAAAAATAATAGTCGATGATCAATTTGGTACGTTCGTTATAGCTGATGGATCATTTTGTTAATTAGTCATACATATCTATAAAATTGTCCGCTTCCTAATTGCAATGCCCTCAAACGTATTTACGCACTTCAACTAACCCGAAATTCACAGTTCTCAACAATTCACAGTGGATACTCAGGCATGCTAATCAAGCAAACTTTGACAAATAATGATCATACTTTTTAATCCTACAATTAAATAATTGGCATGCTTCTTAAACAAATAGCCAAGACCAAATACTTCACATTTTCATTCTCTGCAAATGTTCACAGACTATTTCTATAATATGAATCACCACAATTTCTACTGTAAATAACTCATTTCTACTCCAAATTCAATGAAATCAAATTCTACTAGTGCGTCGTAACGATCCCGAATGTCCGAGCCTCAAGGGCCCGCAAGTCCCGGTCCGAAAACACGTAGCTGAGCCATAAGGGTCCGGCCACTGCACTGCTTTGGCCTGGCGGGGCTTGAGGAGCCCCGTCGCCTGGATCCGCCAAGCGACGGCCTAGGGCCATGGCTCTAGCTGTGAACCGTGCCCTAGGGCCACTCCTCCACGAGGCTTGCCAACGATCCCTGCCTAGGGCCGTTGGCTAGCTCCGTGACTCCATCTGGTGCACACTATCTGTGCGCCAGTGGGGTTCTTCTTCACCTGCAATGCAAATTCAAGCAATCTAACACTCCCAAATCCTCAACAACACATCATGGATCAACAATAGATCACTTAATAGCTCAAACACCCCAATAATCTAGTATTTCTACACATTGCAACATCTAACTTGACTTCACAGAGTCTACAAAAAGATGTGGGAGTCCATGGGTTATACCTTTGTTGTTTCCTTTTCTTGTTGGGATTCCTCCTTCTTCCAAAGTCAACTACAACCCCCTTCACCACCTATAATCCTCAAACAAACCATACAACAAGCCTTAAGAGCTAGACACTCAAAGATGGATGCTAGAATTCAAGGAAGCTAGAAGAGGAATGGATGAATGGTGGAAATGTTTAAACTTACTGTGATTTCTTTGGTTTCTCTTGCAGAGCTTTGAGATGGGGAAGACAAGGTTGAAAATCAAGAGGCAAAGGCGGAAAACATTTCATTTTATAGGGCTCTAAATCCTAGGAGAATCAACAATGATTGGTGGAGGGTAAAGTGATCATTTGGCTTAGCTTCCAAAAATATCAGGCAAAGTGATGGAGTCTAGTGGTTCACCAAGCTTCATGGACCAAGGTCTAGAATCATAGTTTAAAAATAGTTTTGGGGTCAAAAATGCATTTTTTCAGAAATACTTTCTAGACAACCACTTAGTTTAGGTTTCTCAAATTTCTCCCGGTTTCACTTATATTGACTTTTGGATCAAAAACTTGGTACGCGATGTACCCGAAAATTTAGGATTTTAGATTTAAAATAAGTCCCGGTGTTGAATTTATTTAAAAGTGGCTAAAAATAATTTTACTCAAACACCGATTTTATCGCAAAAATTTTTATAGAGTGAAAAATGGTTATTTTGAAATTTCTTAAAACTGCATTTATAAAATTAAATTTTGGGTTTTCATAGTCTTCGCCGCGAGAGGTTTTTCCGACGTTTGAGTCCTTGCATGGACAATCGGGGGCATAGATGGGGTCAGGGATGCATCTTGATCAACCCCCGCTGCTCAGATTGTTAATCGGAGTGTTCCGGAATTGGAGGACTCTGTTGCACAGTCGGCGGTGTCCCAGCGGTCAGAGGGCAACAACAATGAAAAGGACGACATCGACAATGGTGGAAGCAGCCTCCGTCATTGCTCGCTTCTCCGTCGTTTCAGCCATTGGTGAAAATAGGAAGTAATAATATGGTGTGATGGGGGCTCAGAGTCCTCCAATTCTGGAACACTGCCTTTGTGATGAGGGTTCAACCTCTGGTGAAAATAGGGAGTAATAATATGGAAATTTTTGTTCAGCCTATGACAGAGGAGGGACTGCCTTCATCGTTGCATGATCTGATTGCTAAATGGGGGTGGTGGTTGTGAGGTCAGGCTGAAATGAATCTAATGCCTTCAAAGTGGAGACTGAAATTACTATTTTGCCCTCACAGTAGACGGTCATTTAACACCCCAATTGACGGAGAATCAAATCGGACACAAAATCAATACTTAATAACTTAATTGGTCAAAAATAATAATCAATGGCCAATTTGATACTTTCGTTATAGTCGAAGGATCATTTTGGTAATTAGTCATACATATCTATAAAATTGTCTGCTTCCTAATTCCAATGCCCTCAAACGTATTTACGCACTTCAACTAACCCGAAATTCTCTCCCAGAAATCAAACAAACAAACAATTCCAACCCTACAAAGAAATCGTTTACGCGAATTCCCCAAAATTATCAACGACCAATTCCGCAAGAATGTTGAAGCTTGCGGGCAACAGAGTTCTAGGGCTGGCGCCGCGAGTTGCGGCGGCGGCGGAGAGGGCCACGGCGGGGCTGCCGCGGCTCTACCACGAGAGGGTGGTGGACCACTACAACAACCCCCGCAATGTCGGCTCCTTTGACAAGAACGACCCCACCGTCGGTACTGGGTTGGTCGGCGCCCCGGCCTGCGGCGACGTGATGAAGCTTCAGATTAAGGTCGATGATGAAAGTGGGAAGATCGTTGACGCCTGCTTCAAGACCTTCGGCTGCGGTTCCGCCATCGCCTCCTCCTCCGTAGGTTCGTTTCCTTTGACCCTCTATCCAATTTCGATACCGATAAATATATTTTCTAGTTAATACTCAATTTAGTCTTTGACTATATTGATTTGTTTTTATTTAGGCACGGTTTGCTAATTATTAGATTAATGTTTATCAGTTAATTTTAACTTATTTGACCACCTTGTTTGATTTGGTTAAACAATCGAGTATTTGATTAATTAATTTTCTGTAACAACTTATTTTTTTAGGAAGCTTTCCCTAACAACTTATTACTCTAAAATACTAAAATTCAAAAAGTTGTTCAAAATAACTTTTTGACTTTTTCGATAAACTTTTTTGAGAAAATCATTTTACATGTAATCGGCTATCAACTATTCGTTAATTTACCAAATACCTGTCTACAACAACAGCTAATGCTATCAACTAGTCAAACCCAGTTATTTACTAAATACCCTCTTAATCCTAAATAACTTTTTGTGTTTAATTAGGTCTTAGACTTACTCAATTGAGTCCTCTATTAAGGACATAAGGCTTGGTAATTTCACCTCTATCAATTTAGTCTTTGATTAAAATGGTTTTATCCAATTTAGTTCTTGACTATAGTGAATTTTTTCGATTTAGTCCTTGATTCTAATAGCCAATGATTCAATTGGATAAAACCATCAAATCAAGTACCGCACAAAAATTTGTTTAAAACTAAATCAAGAAAATTATTATAGTGGAGGATTAAATTGGATATTAACTCATATATTTTCCTTTTGTTAGTTCGTTTAAATAATCTGTTTATTCTCTAATAGTTTAGGATAATACTTGGATTGTTTCTAAGTTCGAGCGTATATCGATAGTATGATTCGTTTTTGGAGAACCCCATATGTTTCCCTTATGGAAATGAAAAGCAAAAGGAATTTATATTTTTATAACTACTAGAGATATGAGAGGGCAAATTTTGGAAGATTAATTTATCAGGGAAACACCCATCTCTTGTCCCAACTCCCAAAAACACTTCTCCTATAAAAGCCTTAAATTGAGGATTTTTCAAAATAATATGGAGTTAATACCTAATTTAGTCCTCAACTATATTGATCTTTCTGGATTTAGTCCTAAACGACTTTTTATGCTTAATTAGGTCTCGACTTTGATGGGTTTTACCCAATTGAGTCCTAGGCTATTAAAATCAAAGACTAAACCGAGAAAATTTAGTATAGTCAAGAATTAAATTGGGTAAAACCACTATAGTCAAAAACTAACTTGGGTAAAACTACTATAGCCGAGGATTAAATTGGGTATTAATAGAGATGAAATTACAAAGTTATCTTAACAGAGGACTCAATTGAGTAAAACCATCAAAGTCTAGGACCTAATTAAGCACAAAAAGTCATTTAGGACTAAATCGAGAAAAATCACTATAGTCTAGGATTGAATTGGGTATTAACTCAAATAATATGATTTGTCACTTATTTATTCCAAGAAGCCTCTTCTAAAAAACATTATTTGGCCCAACTTATAGGTCTTGGAGTTGAAAAGAGGCAAGAGGCTATACACTAAATAAGCACCAACTGAATACCTGTATTATGTGAAATTTCCATTGGGTTTTTGTGGATCTGCAAACCAAAGCCAGAGTCTAGGATTGTACCTGCTTTAGAACCTTGATGCCAAGAGTTTCAACCATATTTCTTAGAGGGTGTATTTGTAGATAGAGATGAAAGAAAGGAGGGTATATTTGTATGAGAGTCACCTTCTTCAATGGTTCACTGTTGATTCTTTATCCATTGCCTATTATAAATTTGTAGACCCATTGTTTATGTTCTGGGTCCAGTGGTCTAATAGTGAGGGCGCTAGTGACCTCTCAACATGTGGCTTATGTGGCTCCCAACTTCTGATCTTATGTTAGCTGAGTTAATTTGGTTCCTGGTAAAGGTTGATTCATCATTGTGGACTAGCATAAGGTTTTAGAGGATCTGTGATATATGGTTCTTTATTGCCAGTGATCTGTCAATTGTTCTCTGATGAAACAGAGTAGGCTGTTCTTGCTATGTTAGAGGCTATAACTTGAGGGTGAATATCAGGAGGGAATTTTTGTCACGTGTCTTGTACCATGAATCCTATATCTAGCGAGTTAATAGTTAATACCCAATTTAGTTCTCGACTATAGTGGTTTTTCTCGATTTAATCCTAAACAATTTTATGTGCTTAATTTGTTCCTCGACTTTGATGATTTTACCCAATTGAGTCCTTGGCTGTTAGAATCAAGGACTAAATCGATAAGAACACTATAATCGAGGTCTAAATTGGGTAAAACCACTAGAGTCGAAGACTAACTTGGGTAAAACTACTATAGTCGAGGACTGAACTGAGTATTAATAAAGGTGAAATTACCAAGCTCTATCTTAATAGAGGACTCAATTGGTTAAAACCATCAATGTCTAGGACCTAATTAAGCACAAAAAGTCATTTAAGACTAAATCGAGAAAAACCGCTATCTTCATTGACTACACACCAGTATCTTTGTTGCTGATCAATTTTTCTGTTGGTTAGCTGAATGCATGCTGTCCAGATTATTTGCACTGTTCATCTGCTAAATTCCTAGGATGATCTTTCATTTCTTTTCTTTTCCTCTTTGTGGGTAATTCGTTATTATACTTACAATTCTACTACTCTGAATGATATGTAATTTTACCAAATTTTTTATTTTCCATTTTACCAAATTCTTTCTTTTTTATTGTTTTAAAATTTATATTGAACTTGCAATTCTACTCTGAATTTACCAAGTTTTTTCTTTTCCATTTTTATTTTGTTTTACAGCAATTTTTAACCTTGTTTTCTTTTTTTTTTTTTCTTTCAGCAACAGAGTGGGTGAAGGGGAAACAGATGGAGGAGGTTCTAACCATCAAGAATACGTATGTGCCTAAGGGTCTGTTTGGAAACTCGAAAAATGACTTCTGGAAAATGTTTTCCGAGTTTTCAGTGTTTGGATGCAGTAGGAAAATCCAGTCAACGGAAAATATTTTCCGTTGACCGGTGAAAATGTAGGCATTTTTGCGGAAAATGACTTATGCCAAATTTTGGTGTAAGTCATTTTCTGCCAACACTCAAAACATGGTTGCCTTCGCTGCCATTGTTGCCTTTGATTCCTCAGTTTTCATCCATTCCTATATTTTACAGAATGCAACCAAACACGGGAAAGGAAAATGTTTTACGAAAAATGACTCATTTTCCGGAAAATATTTTTCAAAAGTCATTTTCTTGCTTTCCAAACGAACACTAAATCTTAAATGACCTTCTAGTCTTGATATTTTGTGTTAATTGAGAGTAAAACTTGCGAATAGGCATTGATGGTTGGTGTTGCAGGGAAATTGCCAAGCATCTTTCCCTCCCTCCCGTTAAGCTCCACTGTAGCATGCTGGCCGAGGATGCAATAAAGGCGGCGGTGAAGGATTATGAGGTGAAGCGAGCAAAATTATCTCCAACAGAACAAGCAGTGGCACCGGAGAAAGCTGCCGAGTTTGCCTGAATGAAGGACATAGTGTAAATATTTATGTGAACCATAGTTTCTGGTTTTTGGTTTGTGTTGGGTTGTGCATGTAAAATGGATGGATGTTTTGGTGTTCCAAAATGTGAAAATTTTGTGCACAGGACCAGTGTTATTTATCTGTGATGAGATGGATTAATTTGTTACTTTATTATAAGATGTTTGAATTATTTATAATTTATGATTAATGATTGCAAAACAAGGACGGACATGAACACTCCAACCCCACTGTCAAATGTATTTTCTCAACTTTCCACCCGGAGAAAACCGACATTGTTGTCATTCTTATTCAACGGAAGGCTTGAATTCCTTGGTGTCATTTAGGTGATTTGGATGCATTGATTGTAACATCATGTAAATTGCAGTTCAATTAGATGTGTTTTGAAGTCATTTTGGCACAACGACGTGTTCCTAGAGTCATGAGAGATCGAGAAAGTGAAAAAGAACGAGTTGGACGTATTATGCCGGGAACCAAAGGAACAAAGAAAATGAAAAAAATATGCATTTTGGAGTGAAGATTATGGCTCACATTGGTGGTCACGGCGCGACACCATTTTGCTATGTTTTTCTCTATTAGGCGACGTCTCGGTATTTTGAGCATATCTCGGGATAGGAGTGTCCAAATGAAGTTATTCAAGTGGCATTAAAATGGCAACTCAAAGGGCTATAACTTTCATGAAGATCACACAAAGGCTAGTTCGAACGTCTACAAGGTGAAAATGGCCCAGAAACCAGAACTGTTGTGCAGAGTGGTCATGATCAAGGTCACGGCGTGAACTCGATCATGACCTCTGTAACCTGCGAATTATGCTGAAAAGTCACGGTGGAACTCGTTACACATATATCGGTTTAATTACACATTTTAAATGTTTAATAACATAACAGAATAGCATATATCATCACTACTTAAAGCCTTATATATAATATACTTTATATCGTACATTGTAATACTTTATAACAAAACTATAATAGACAATTTGCATAAAATAATGTAATAACATACATGATATAATCAATATTTCAAGCTTTATATATATATATATATATATATATATATATATATATATATATATATATATATATATAATATTTTATAGCATAAATGTAATAATTTATAGCATAAATGTAATACACATTATATCATTAATACTTTAAGCCTTATATGTAATATTTTATAGCATAAAGATATTACGGAGTACTTTGTAATAAAATTATAATAGAAAATTTGTAGGAAATAAAGTGTCATTACATAGCAAAATTGAAGATATATTCCATGCTTTAAGTCTAATATATAATTATTTTTTTACGCGCTTTGCGCGAATGGATAATGCCCAATGATTATTTTTAAATAAGTATTTCAAAATATATCAATGCAATATTAATAGGAGATGTTTATGCATAGGTAAATAAATGTTAAATTTGTTTATTTAAATTGGTAATTTAAAGTATATAAATTCAAGATAATATATGAGAGATTGATTATAATTGTCACTAAAATAAATGTTTGCAACTTTGTAATAACGCTAGTCTAAATACTTAGTCAAAGCGATAGTCTAAATAAATACTGCTTTTGGTTTAAATTTCTCTAATTCTTCTTAATTCTCTCTTGGGTAGCATTGTTATTGTTTCATCTTCAGTACATATGTGCTCTCTCTTTTTAATTTTTTATTGGTAGTGTGTCATGTGCAATTAGGTTATTGGTGGGCGCATAGAGGGATTGATCATGCAATGATATTATGGTGTAGGAAGCTTTAATTTAGATTTGCCTTGCAGTGTATATGACTGAGATTTTAGTTGTAATATGAACTCTTTATCTTACAAACACCTATTGATGTTTAGTAGTGGTAGTTTTTTCTCTACATGTTTCATGTGTTGTGAGATGTGTGTCATAGGTTATCATGTGAAAGTATTGAACAAAATAGTAATATTTATTATATTTGTATAAAATACTTGGTAAATAAATATATAACATATTTTGTATTTTAACTTTGTTGATATTTAATTACAAGATAATGTAAAAAGAAGACAATTGACAATGTAGTGGTATAATAAATTAATAAATTTGAAGGTAAGGAATCTTTGAATTGTAGAAAATAAAGATAATATAACTAATGAAATTATATTTTTTTTAAAATTTTTTTATAATGAATATTTTTTTAAAAAAATAAAGCATTATAGAAATCTAATTTTAAATTAATTAAATGCATATGTATTACTTTTTGTTATAGCTACTAATTTATTTAAATTAATAAGATTAGTAAAGTGTCGTACATACTTTTCATCAACAATAATGAAATTATGATTTTTTTTTTTTTTAAATTTCTATTCCTTGTTGAGACAAATTGTTTTGAGAGTTTATCAATAACAATTGCTACAATTGGTCTATAGAGGATGATAATAAATAATTCAAAATATATGATTACGATAGATATTGTTATAATGATATAGTAAAAATTAATTTACAAATTTTTTTTAGAAGTTTTCATGCATTGATAAAATTCTAATGTGTAAGCTTGTTCAATTGGAGCTAGTAGGATGTTAACATTGTCAATTATTTGGAAAATGGTCCTACCGTTTTAGAGTCCATGTGTTATTGTATTTATGATCAACAACTTTGCAGTTAGGTTGTGCAGGTCTGACAATGATGTAAGAACAATTTTGTCCGATAAAAAAAATAATAGTTTAATATTTGTAAAGTAATATACAATTGTACCATTATAAAAAAACACAAAAAATATTAATACCATAATGACCTAAATCATTCCAATAACGCAAAAGCATAATTGAAATATTAAGTTTTGTTCTAAATAATAAAAAAAAAGGTTAATTAAACATTAAAAAAAACATCTAAATTTGTTTGTTTGTTTGTTTGTTTGTTTGTTTGTTTGTTTTTTTGTTTTTTTTTTTTTTTAAATTCAAGAAAATCAAATGATTTTTAAAGTTCCTGATTTATCTTTGAATGCTATGTATTTAGTCGGGCTAATTATTTGACTAAAGTTTATGATAAATTTTATATTATATATATTTTTAAATACATTTTAACATATTCATAATATATGTTTAACAATTATGCCAACTCTAATTGGAATGAGGTTCGAACCTAAGACCTTTCTTATATAAATTAATAAGTATGTTAAGAATAATAAATAGTTAACGGAATATTCTGTTACTAAAGTTTATACTAACGGAATTTTGGGTTATTTAAGGGAAGAAAATAATATAATAGAGGATAAATAAGGAAAATCATTAAAAAAAAAATACTAAAATCAAAATAATATGAAGCATTCATTTTAAGAAACAACTACTACCACCGACATTTTTTGAGATAATATGAAGCAAATCAAATTCCAACTAGAAACGAGATCGAAAAGGCTTGATTGCCCAGCACCTGCGGGCACGAATGTCGTCCGAAAATTGGGAGGCCTTGCGGGCTAAGTTTTCAGTCTATTTTTCCAACACACGCCATTGGAGGATGTAGTTTCGACCGAACTGAAGGTTTCAGCCTGATGGTCGAAACTAGAAGTTTCTGCCTGCACGAACCTGTCATATTGTGATCATTGGGTGTTCAATTCTGCTGTTACGGAATTAATTCTCTGAAATTAATTCCAATTTTAATTTTTTTTTTTGAATTGAAACCCGTGTTAATGGTTGCTGTTACAGGAAGGTGGAGGGGTGCCCTTAAGTGCCTATTAAAAGCTATTTAATCTCCCACCCCTATATAAGAAGGAGTTGGGCAGTAGAGATTTACACACAACAAGAAAGTATCTTTTTTTTTTTGCCTCAAAACTCTCTATTTCTACTCCTTTCTTAAGCGTACTGTGTTCATAACCTTGCTCATGTTCCCCGGATTCCTTGTTTGGGTGCTCAAACATTGAATCATAGCAAGTTTTATCCTGGGAAGCCTAGGCCACAACGCTCCTAGCACTTTTGGAAGGTGACAAATAAGGTTTTAAGGAAAGAGTGATCGCTTGACTCTTGCTAAAAACCCAACACGAAACACTAGCCAATTCTCCATCTTTCCTTCTCTTTTTTTCCAGAAAAATAATAATCTTATTTTATTGGATTATTATTTGTTTTTCACCAACGGAATATCCTAAAGTCTTAAAACCTTATTCCTTGTTTTTCCCATTGGTGGTCTTCTCCGAATTTCCTTGAAGAAAATGGAGCATCCCGTACTGCCAATCGATGGGGAGGAAAATGTTATTGTGGACAACAATGGAGGAAACGGCAACAATGTTGCTAATTCCCAAGCTACACTGGTGAACGTTGGTTCACAAGATGGTGGGAGCACTGAGGGATATATTCCTATGACTCGGGTACCTTCGGTACTGAGCGGATCTGCTGAAAAGCCAGAGAAGTTCACCGGTGCTGGATCGAACTTCAAAAGGTGGCAACAGAAGATGTTGTTCTACCTAGCAACTCTCGGCTTGGCAAGGTTCTTATCCGAGAGTGTTCCTGAGTTGAAGGAACAAGATGCACAATCCGTGATAGCAGTTGGCTATTGGAAGGATTCGGACTTCCTTTGCCGGAACTACATCCTGAACGGATTGTGTGACACGCTATATGATGTGTATCGAAAGATTATCACATCAAAATCGTTGTGGGAAGCCTTGGATCATAAATACCAAAGTGAGGATGCCGGCTCAAAGAAATTTAATTTGTGGTTGGTCGATTCCTCGACTTCAAAATGGTTGATTCCAAGACCGTGCTAAGTCAGGTAGAAGATTTGCAATTAATCTTCGATGAGATCTGTGACGAGGGCATGGTGCTAAGTGAAGCCTTCCAAGTGGGATCTGTGATCCACTTGTTGCCTCCAGGTTGGAAGGGCTTCAAGAACTGCCTTAAGCATAAGCGAAAGGAGATGAACCTGGAAGACATGATCCAGTGACTCAGGATTGAGGAGGGGAACAGGACGAATGATAGGAAAGTTCCTATAGTTGTTGGCGCTAAGGCCAACGTTGTGGAGCATGGTAAGAGCTCCAAGAGGAACAAGAAAGACAAGCGAAAGCTAGGTCCGAAAGGTGGTGTTGCCAAGAACAAGTTTCTTGGTGAATGCTACAATTGTGGCAAGCCTGGCCACAGAGCATCTGAATGCAAAGCTCCAAGGAAGAAGAACAAGAGTTCTGAAGCCAATGTTGTTGGAGATAGCAGTCAGAAGGAGGTCGAGATTAGCCTTTCGGCTATGGTGACCGAGGCGAACCTCGTGGGCTCTAACCCTCGTGAATGGTTCATCGACACTGGTGCAACCAGGCATTTGTGTTGCAACTGAGAGATGTTCAACACCTTTGAGACCATTGAGGGTGAAAAGGTGTGGATGGGAAACTCTGCTCAGTTTGCTGTGGAAGGCATGGGCAAAGTGGTTCTGAAGATGACTTCCGGGAAGGAACTGACGTTGAACAACGTGCTGTATGTTCTTGAGCTCAGGAAGAATCTTGTGTCTGGCTCGTTGTTGAACAAGCATAGCTTTCGCATGGTGTTCGAGTCAGACAAAGTAGTTTTGTCCAAGTTAGGGATGTTTGTTGGTAAAGGATATGTAACTGATGGGCTTTTTAAGCTCAGTGTAATTCCTGTTATCAATAAAAGCAAAGTTAATTCTGTTTACTTGCTTGAGTCTTCCAGTTTGTGGCATGGTAGACTAGGTCATGTTAATTTTAATTCTATACGTAGATTAATTAGCATGGACCATATTCCTAACTTTCAAATTAACACAAATAACAAGTGTGGAATTTGAGTTGAGGCAAAACTAACAAAAGTACCTTTCAAGTCGGTTGAAAGGGAAACTGAACCACTAGAATTAATCCATAGTGATTTGTGCGAGTTTAGATCGATACAAACGAGAGGTGGTAATAAGTATTTTATCACATTTATCGACGATAGCACACGATACTGCTATGTGTATTTGCTTAAAAGCAAAGATGAAGCCGTTGATAAATTCATTCTTTATAAGAATGAAGTGGAAAGCCAACTTAATCGGAGAATTAAGAAGGTTAGAAGCGATCGAGGTGGTGAGTACGAAGCACCTATCGGTGACTTCTGTGCTAGTATAGGTATAATACACGAGCGTACTGCACCTTACGTACCTCAATCGAACGGTGTTGCCGAACGAAAGAATCGTACATTGAAAGATATGATGAATGCGATGCTTATAAGTTCGGGCCTACCTCAAGATGCGTGGGGTGAGGCGATTTTGACAAGTAATTACCTTTTGAATAAGGTACCCCGCAAGAAGCTCGATAAGACTCCTTATGAGCTGTGGAACGGTAGGAAACCTTCCTACCAATACCTGAAAGTGTGGGAGTGTCTTTCCAAAGTTTTGGTGCCAACACCCAAGAAAGTAAAGATAGGTCCTAAGACGGTGGACTGTATGTTTATTGGCTATTCATATAATAGTAGTGCTTATCGGTTCTTAGTACACTAGTCCCATAATCCGGACGTACATGAGAACACGATAATAGAATCAATGAATGCATATTTATTTGAAAATATATTTCCTTGTAGGTCCTACGAGGGACCAAGTACGTCAAAACGAACTTTTGACAAAACTATGGATAATGATAGTGGGGAATCCGTGAGAGAACCCAGGCTCGAGCCGTGACGCAGTAAGCGGGCAAGAGTTGAAAAATCATTCGGTCATGATTTTCTAACTTACTTGTTAGAGTATGATTCAGGTACTCTAACTTGTTTATTAGAAAATGAACCTGATTTTCTATCTTGTTTGATAGAGAACGAGCCTCGAACGTATGTAGACGCCGTGACTTCTACAGAAGGACCAATGTGGAAATAGGCTATAAAGAGTGAAGTGGATTCTATCCTACAGAATCACACTTGGGAACTTGTTGATCTTCCTCCGGGTAGTAAACCCTTAGGATCCAAGTGGGTCTTTAAAAGGAAGATAAAACCTGATGGTTCTATTGAGAAGTATAAGGCTAGGCTTGTAATCAAGGGTTACAGGCAACGCGAGGGCCTTGATTACTTCGACACGTATTCTCCCGTGACGAGAATAAACTCCATTAGGATGATACTTGCCATAGCCGCGCTGCGAAACTTGGAAGTTCATCAAATGGACATTAAAACCACTTTCCTAAATTTGCGAATTAGATGAGGAAATCTATATGGAACAACCCGAAGGGTTCGTGGTTCTGGGCCAAGAAAGGAAAGTTTGTAAGTTGGTTAAATCGCTCTATGGTTTAAAACAAGCGCCTAAGCAGTGGCACGAGAAGTTTGACCATGCGATGTTAACTAATGGGTTTAAAATAAACGAAAGTGACAAAAGTGTCTATGTTAAGGAAACGATAGACGGCTACATCATTCTTTATTTATATGTCGATGATATTCTCATCGTTGGTAGTAATGATCGAATGATCAAGTCTACCAAAAACATGTTAAATTCGAGATTTGACATGAAGGATATGGGTTTGGCTGATTTAATCCTTGGGATTAGAATCATTAGAAGACCTGATGGTCTCGTGTTGAGCCAATCACATTATATTGACAAAATCCTTGAGAAATTTAACAAAGATGATGGTCAATTGGCTAGAACACCGTTTGATACAAACGTTCATCTAACCAAGAACCACGGAGAAGGTATTTCACAAGTGGAATATGCTCGGGTTATTGGTAGTTTGATGTATCTTATGAGCTATACTAGGCCGGATATTGCCTATGCGGTTAGTAAACTCAGTAGATATACGAGTAACCTCGGTGCTATGCATTGGAAGGCAGTAGTAAACGTTATGAGATACTTGAGGTATACTCGTGATCTTGGACTGCACTACGGGAGATATCCCGCTGTACTTGAAGGGTATAGCGACGCGAACTGGATATCTGATATTAAGGACTCTAAGTCCACGAGTGGCTACGTGTTTACACTAGCCGTTGCATGGAAATCCTCTAAGCAAACTGTGGTAGCTAGATCCACGATGGAATCTGAGCTGATAGCCTTGGACAAAGGTTGTGAAGAGGCTAAATGGCTACGCCATTTTATAGAGGATATTCCTAATTGGGAAAGACCGGTACCTCCAATATGTGTGCATTGCGATAGTCAAGCCACAATTGGGAGAGTACAGAGTCATATGTATAATGGTAAGTCTAGACATGTGCGTCGAAGACATAATACCATTAGACAACTGCTCACAACTGGTGTTGTCTCGATTGACTACGTAAAGTCAAAAGACAATATAGCGGATCCGCTGACCAAAGGGTTAGGCAAAGAAGTTGTGGAGAAGTTGACACGAGGAATGGGTCTAATGCCCTTGGACTAAAAAGTTCTATAGTGGATACCCAACCTAGTTGGCACCTAGGTTCAATGGGACAACTAAATTATGGAACGAAGCGCGTCACTGTGGGGATCTCGGATTCCCGACCACTCCTCGTTAAAACAATGACTCCCGCACGAGGCTAGCATGTTGATGCTTTAATGATTCTTGAGTATGCGGGATACTCGAGAAAGAATCACCTATGTTAGAGAAAAGTGAGGGTCGCTTCAAAGGAGAATTGTTGGGCACAATTCTTTAGAAACTCTCGCAGAACCAGGAACGGTGACCCACGACCAAAACGGGCACACTCGTGAGAACATAGCATGATTGGGAGGTTCCTATGTGAGATATTTTATCGTCTACACAAACGGCAGTCGGTTCAAAGACATCGCGTTCTACCGTACAGCTAGTAGAGTAAACATGTCTTCACAAGGGAAGGTTCAAAGGGTATAGTGACTCCCTACCTATCCTATGCAGGGATTGACCATTTGAATACAGTTGTTTCCGATTTCAAAACACCCCGAAAATCAATTTTCATTCATGTGGGGGATTGTTGGAAAAAAATAGCTTAAAATGGCATGTTAAGTGGCTATTTTGTGGTACAATTATTAGTGGGGTCCACTTCTGATTTGGGTCGGGTCAAAGTGGATTCGGGTTCTTCGTTGTGAGATGAAGAGATTGATATATTGTACGCTTAAAACAGATAATGGGTGAATGAGATATTGATTCTCAAAGTAGACCCATTTGAGTTGGAAAAATGAAGGGAAAAAGTGAGCTTTTATCCCATATTGGTTTGGAAAGAGGATTTGCCCCCCTTTTTATACAAAGGGGGGGGGGGGGGGGGAGGGGGTGCAAATCAAATTCCAACTAAAAACAAGATAAAAAATGCTTAATTCAAACCTAATCTATGTCGTCCGAAAATTGGGAGGCCTTGCGGGTTAAGTTTTCGGTCGAAACTACACTTGCTGCTTAATGTAGTTTCGGCCTTGTGTAGCCGAAATTGAAGGTAGGTTTCGGCCTGATGGTCGAAACTGGACCTGCACGAACCTGTCCTGTTGTGACCGTAGGGTGTTCAATTCTGCTGTTACGGAATTAATTCTCTGAAATTAATTCCAATTTTAATTTTTTTTGAATTGAAACCCATGTTAATGGTTGCTGTTACAGGAAGGTGAAGGGTTGCCCTTAAGTGCATATTAAAAGCTATTTAATCTCCCACCCCTATATAAGAAGGAGTTGGGCAGTAGAGATTTACACACAACAAGAAAGTATCTTTTTTGCCTCAAAAGTCTCTGCTTCTACTCCTTTCTTAAGCCTACTGTGTTCATAACCTTGCTCATGTTCGCCGGATTCCTTGTTTGGGTGCTCAAACATTGAATCATAGCAAGTTTTATCCTGGGAAGCCTAGGCCACAACACTCCTAGCACTTTTGGGAGGTGGCAAATAAGGTTTTAAGGAAAGAGTGATCGCTTGACTCTTGCTAAAAACCCAACACCAAACACTAGCCAATTCTCCATCTTTCCTTCTCTTTTTTTCCAGAAAAATAATAATCTTATTTTATTAGATTATTATTTGTTTTTCACCAACGGAATATCCAACAATAATTTAGTAACGATCAGTTTGAGTGTTTGTCTTATCAGTAACCTCGTATAAGATTATTCAATTAGTCAGTGTGATAGAGATAACACTAGGTGTTGAAATTAAGACTAGAAAATAAATGACACAAGGTATTGTTTACCAGTTCGATACAACAGTATCTACGTCTGGGGGGTCCGCCATCACTTAGTCCAATCCACTATCTCAGCAAGTCAATCATACAGATGATAAAGAGATCACAATCTCAACCTAATGTGTGATATACCTCACAAGGTAAGTACCAAATCTGATGAAGCTTATAGTGGACTGTTGAGTTGGAGATCCATGCAATCAACAGTCCGAAGAGTCCCTCGTTTGGAGATCCACGTTGTCGCTGTCCGTCTCACTAACTTACCCAGCACTGCACCACAATTATATGGAGTACGTCCACAGATAAACACTTGAAGAATGTCTTCTCAATAGGTCGCCTTAGCTCTAAATATCAATGTATTGAGAAGAAGATTATTCGAAGAATAGACTTTCAGTTGCACATAGAAAGAGCCTCTTGAATAAATGATAATCTCTCGTGTGTAAAGTCTATAGGGTTCAACATCCTTCTATTATATATAGGATCTCCAAATCTTTAATCACAAGTAATCTTCTAGGGTTTCCTTGTAGACAAAGATTACTTGAATTGCTATGCCTCCGATTTGGTAATTCTGACTTCACCAGGAAAGGTTTCGTAATTCCTAAATACGGTAACTGCTCTGTCAATCTTGAAGGAAAGTAGGTGAAGACATCAGCTAGTTTTCAACTCTTGACTGGTCTAGGATCTGTTTTGTCAGAGTCTTCTTCAGCACCATAAGACCTACACCTATCTAATTTGTCATAATATAGCGAATCATAAAATAGGGTTTACAATAATATTAAACACAAACATTATTAAATATGACGTGTCGTCTGTAGTATAATGTTTATGTACATTAAATTTTACGTTTATTAATATTATAAAAAAAAAAGCATTATGAATCTACAATATAGTGAATAAAAATATAATACATATAATGTACATTTAATTTAGTATTTATGGACATTAAGGATTATGTTTATGGACATACATGCATATAGGTGCTATAGTGTTCCTAGGATTAAGACTGTGTAATGGTTCAACAAGGGAAGTAGGGAGACGCTACTAGATGCCAATGCCACTCTCATAGGCATTGGACTCTCAATTAGGTTGTAGCCTCATTCTCATTGCAACTTAAATCAATTAAAACAATTAATCAAACACATGGTATTCACATATCATTTCAACTCCCTTTTCTCAACGAAAAGTTGGACTAGTGAGAGGGGCGGCTATGGCGTTGCTCTATTCTTATAGTTATCCATGTAGCTCTTGTATAATTGGACCCTAACTAGGCATGAACCTATTTAAACCACTAAGCTCACAACTAGAACCATCATTGAGTTATTACATTGTCTAGCATTGCAATTCAAATCACATAGCAACCATCATTCACAAAGCAATAATTGATCTTGAATTTTTTTAAAAATAAAAGACTAATTCATTAATCATAAGCAAAAATGTTTACCATGTAGATCGTTAGAATACAATGCATTCTTTACAGTCAGACATAGAAAAAAATTTCCTAGAAATGTTATAAAAAACTTTGTTAGGAACACTTGTATTAGAATTTTGATGATACCAATGTAACCTAGAAAGTAGACCCCTAACCGTTATTACTTTTTGATCGCTGCTTTCGTCCTAGACGAAAGTTGCCATAACTCATATGTAATTTGTGTTAAGATAGCCAAACACACGAAGGCGAGTTATGATTAGTTGTTAGGGTTATCAAGACCAAAGAAGACACGAAGCATGAAGCAAGTTCAGCGAGAGTTTAAGAGGAGTTGTCATTTAACACGAAAGGATGGTTTTATTAACGACAATTCTTTAAGACATCTCTTCCCACCAACAGCAAGAAGAATGTCTCCTCTGTCTGACTTGACAACATCCTAGGATAAAAAGGACCTCAACTTGTGGGACACGCATATCAAGGGACATTAAATGAAGATGTACTATTTCCTGGAGCTAAAGGATAAAACCCTAAGGCTCTCCATGCCATCAACGGCTACAAGGTACAATCTCATTAATGGTGCATTTAATGCAAGAAGCTCCCAGGTCCTTACCCACTGGTTAATAGGTTTGAAAATTTCATCTCCCTCCAACGGGTGGAATTTTCCTCACCTATAAAAACCCACCTTCATCAACTTAGAAGGTGTTGGTTCTTATCACTCGATCTATCCATACGCAAAAGCTCTTAAACGCTCTCAGCTCTCTCAAGCTTTTGTGAACCAGTGTTAAGGTGGAAAGATACTTGAAGAAGCTCATTGACCTCATCTTACACCTTAAGGAAGTCTTGCCATTTGAACGAAGCAATCATTCCTCTCAGTCAAGACTTCATCACGTTGGAGAAATCCAACTCTGAAGAAGAAGTTGATAGAGGCGGAGTAAACTCGAGGAGTTGAAAAACCTACGAAGGCTGTCCGGCTTAGTGATCAAGGAAGTCTTTGCGTAATTGTACTAACGAGTGATAGTGCAATCCTTCCATAAGTTGTGGAAGAAGAGTGGAGTAGGCAAAGTTGGCCGAACCACTATAAAAATCTCGTCTCCCTATCTCTTTACTTTTGCTTTCAATTTCTGCATCATCTCATCTTTCGCATCACCACCAAAACTCTCGTTATAAACAAAAACGTCCAAAGTAAATAAACGAAGTTAACATTTCCGCTGCGTCAAAAACACCGAAAGGTCATTTTTAGGGCAAAACACGAAAAGAGTCTATTTACCCCCCCCCCCCCCTCCCGCCCGCTCTAGACTCTCCTACAACTCTATCGGGACCAACAAGTGGTATCAGAGCCAAATACCTTGAACGGTAAAGGCTTTGCATTTACTGCCTGGTAGATCCCCTATCAAAATTCTGAAATCTGCACATTTTCAGCTTTGCACGAATTTTTTTTAAATGGAAAAGGATCATGCTAACCGCTCTAAGCAGCTTGCTTTTAGCCTCTCTAAATTTGTTGACTGGAAGATAAGAATGCAGGCCCTCCTCTGCTCCATACATGACGAAATGTGGGACGTCATAACAACTGGACCAATTACAGTTATGATGGCGAACACACAAGCGGCAGCTTAAGGGGCCGGTGCTGAGCAAATGATACCGAAGCCAAAAGATTCATACACCTCGGAAGAAAGGACAAGAGCAAACCTGGATAATGTAGCACGAAATATCCTCTACAACTCCCTTGACGACTCCTTGTTCCCAAGAGTCCGAAAGTGCAAGAATGCCATGGAAATATGGAAAGTTCTGATGGACCTAGGAGAAGGTGATGAACAGGAGAAAGACAACAAATTGACTGTAGCTATGAAGAAGTTTGAAGACTTCAAAATGCTTCCAAATGAGACAATCATGGACATGGAGCTGAGGTTCACTAGACTCATGGGAGATCTGACAGATCTCGGAAGGAACTATCTGAAAAGGAAAAGAATCTGAAGATACTTCGTGGTCTGCCAAAATCTTGGGAAATGAAAATCATCGCAATGAGAGACAACCGAGACATGAAAACAACGAGCACAGCAAAAATTTTCAGTGATCTTAAGGCATACGAGTTTGAGCATGAACCGAAAGATGTCGAAGAATCAGAAACCAGAAATGTAGCTCTCATGGCCAGCCAACAAACAACATCATCTAACAGGTCAAAATCTAATTCTTGTGATTTCTTATCTGATGAACAGTATGCACTATTTATTAGGAAAATGAAGAGGTTCATGAGGAAGAACAACTTCCAAGACTCACACCGTTCGGGCCACCGAAAGCAACACGAAAGTTCACCTCAAACCGCAAAAGCGGAAACCTCGGACTCGCAATTGCTGTGCTACAACTGTCGAAAACCAGGACACTTCAAGGACAATTGTCCTCATCCAATAGTGAGCAAGCATCAAGACAGCAACACTACCAAAAGCCCATCCAAGTAGACTGGAGAAAGATACAAAAGAAATGACAAGCCAGAATCATCAAGCTCCAGAAACGAGAGAAGAAGAAAGGCGATGGTAGTGAACGAAACCTCTGACACAGTTGAGGCCGAAAGTAGCTCCTCGAGCTCGAGTTCAGATGACGAAAGCACTGAAGAGGAAAAAGGACTACTATGCCTGTTCAGCCAAGAATCAGAAGATCTATGCTTTATGGCTGACGAAGATGAGGTAAAATCTCACTCATCCTCTTGTTATTCAGCTGAGTCTAGTTCTGTAGGGAGTCAAACCTCCAATGAATCTGTTACAGAAATGATGAGGAGGTTCAAAGTGATCAAAAGCACATACTCCAAACTTAAGGAGGAGAACTCTCGGCTCATGATTAGCTACAATGCGCTAAGGCAAGTTCGGGTTGAGAACATAAAGCTAGCCATTGCTAAGGAGCAACTTGAGAAAAATGTTCTCGCTCCGAAGGAACAGTGCATAGCAAGAGAAAAGAGAGAGCAAGAACTCCTTGAAGTCTTAGATAAATTCAATAATTCGTCCAATCTAATGGACCGAATGTTAAATGAATCTAGACTGCCCGGGGAAAAAACGGGAATTGGTTTTGACCCCAGCTCCTCTTCACAAGTCGGCTTGAACAAACCCACGAATGCATATTCTCACGAAAGCTTTCAAGCTGCGTTTGTTCAAGGTCCAACCCAGTTGTCTGAGCCTATGACGGAGGTTAACAATGTCGCCACACCACAACCAACAAGCCTACCGAAAGGAAAGGCTGTACAACGAATTGTGGACCCTCGAAATGAAAATTCTTACAAAGGCAATCCTAGACAGAAATATGTCAAAAGGAATGGACCAAATGGCAATGGACAAAATCTAAACCATAAGAAAGGTCAGCCTAGTAAGAATATTCAATCAAGGAATAGGCAGAATATTGACCAGAGGCAATATCGTCCAAAGCTAACACAAAAGAATCCTAATCAAGGAAACCCGAGAAATGGACGAGTCAGACAAAACGAAATATCTTTCAAAAGATCTGGTTATGGCAATGGATGGACTGGGCCATCAGAGGAAGATTGGTTTGATTACCCAGAACCTCTATCAAGAGCTGAATTTGAGATAATTCATCTGCGTAAACAAAACAATTATTCCAAGTATTATGAAAACCCTCTTGAAGAATATTTTCACGAGAGATATAATGCTAAAACCTTTGCCAGTATCCATTATGATTACCGCACATCTAATGGATATAAGGGACCAAGGATGAGTCGAAGAAACTCTAGGTTCATGTGGATTCCAAAGCTGACATCTAACCCTCAAGGACCCGAAAATCAAGGGGTACCTAAAAACACATAATCTTTCTTGCAGGACAAACAAGTCATATAGTATGTCGATAGTGGGTGCTCAAGAAATATGACTGGTGATAAAACAATGCTGAGCAATTTCAAGGAAGTTGATGGACCTAAAGTTATATTTGGAGGAGAAAACAGTGGCAAGACTCGTGGAAAAGGAGACATCATCAAACAGGGAATAACCATACAAGATGTATCATATGTTGATAGACTAAAGTTCAATCTTCTAAGCACAAGCCAATTTTGTGACAAAGGATACAAAGTCGAATTCTCTAAAAACGAGTGCAAAATCGTGAACACGAAGGATGGAAAAACGGCACTGACTGGTCAACGAAAGAAAAACATGTACGTAATCTCGTGGAATTCTTCCAATACTAACGTTTGCTTTGTGGCAAAATGTGATGCAGATCTTAGTTAAGAATGGCACAACAAGCTGAGCCATCTCAATCTGAAAACAATCAACAAACTTGCAAGGAATAATCTTGTGAGACATCTGCCTGAAGCATCCTACATAAAAGATAAAATCTGTGAGGCGTGTCAGAAGGGAAAACAAATCAAATCATCCTTCAAGTCCAAAGATGTGGATTCTAACTCTCGCTCATTAAGTCTTCTGCACATGGATCTTTTCGGACCAGTTGATCCAGCAAGTCTAAGTGGAAGAAAGTATACTCTCGTCATAGTGGATGATCACACGAGATACACTTGGGTGCTTTTCTTAAAGAAAAAGAACGAAACAGAAGTCGCTCTCCCCAATCTCCTGAGACAACTTCAGACTGAAAAAGAAGTCAAGATCATTCGGATAAGATCAGATCAAGGAACAGAATTTGTAAACAAAATCATAAAAGAGTACTGTGCACAGAATGGAATCTTACATCAACTCTCGGCAGCACGAACTCCTCAACAAAATGGAGTAGCCGAAAGGAGGAACAGAACTCTGAAAGAAGCAGCACGAACAATGATCGCTCACTCAGGATTGCCAAAGCGATTTTGGGCCGAAGCCATAAATACAGCATGTTACACACAAAACAGATCCTTGATCAACAAATCCCACAACAAGACGCCATATGAACTATGTAAAGGTAAAATACCGAGTATTGGTTACTTTCATGTTTTTGGTTGCAGGTGCTTCATACACAACAATGGAAAGAATCATTTGAGAGCTTTTGACGAAAGAGCAGACGAAGGATTGTTCATGGGTTATTCCTCAGTCAGCAAGGCCTTCAGAGTACTAAATAAGCGAACAATGGTTATTGAGGAATCTATTCATGTCAAATTTGATGAACTATCTGAGAAGAATCCAGCTGGTATTATACCATCAAACAATCCTCAACAAAACTCTAAATCAAATGAAGAAGAACTTTCAAATGATGAAGAAGATATACTATCCTCCTACACGAAATATCAACTGAAGATTTCTGAGCCCGAAAACACAATACAGGAAATGAGCAACGTACAACAAGTCAACCCTAACGTTCAAACACCATTCGAACCTATGATCTACGTACAGCTCCCTGATATTCCTAAAATAGATGCGCAGGCTCAGCAAAATACTCTTGAACCCGATCTTAGATGGTTAAAAGATCATCCTCCAATCAAGTGATAGGAAATATTCAAGAAGGTGTACGAACAAGAGCCTCTCTACACGAAAGCATGATGGCATGTTTCTTATCACAAATGGAACCCAAGACCATAGAAGAACCATTAAGTGATCCTAACTAGGTAATCGCCATGCAAGAAGAGTTTCATCAGTTTGAACGAAATGATGTGTGGGAACTTGTGTCGAGACCAACTCATTAGAATGTCATTGGAACTAAATGGGTCTTTAGAAATAAAATGAGTGAAGATGGGTTCATTGTTAGGAACAAAGCTCGTCTTGTAGCCAAGGGATACTGCCAAGAAGGAGGAATCGATTTTGATGAAACCTTTGCCCCTGTGGCGAGACTTGAAGCCATACGAATATTTCTGGCCTTTGCAGCTTACAAGAACTTCAAAGTCTATCAAATGGACGTAAAAAGTGTTTTCTTAAATGGGCTCCTTGAAGAAGAAGTGTATGTTGAGCAACCGCCTGGTTTCGCAGTTAATAATGAACATGAAAAAGTCTATCATCTCAAAAAGGCCCTATATGGCTTAAAACAAGCTCCAAGAGCCTGGTATGATACACTATCACACTTCCTTATCAACTGTTGATTTATGAAAGGAGCTGTAGACAAAACACTCTTTCGTATCAAAGACAATTATCACATTCTTCTAGTACAAATCTATGTTGATGACATTATTTTCGGGAGCACGAATCCTGTGCTTTGTGAAAAGTTCTCAATCCTCATGCAAGGCAAGTTTGAATTGAGCATGATGGGAGAACTTAACTACTTTCTGGGATTGCAAGTAAAGCAATGCTTAGATGGAATATTTATTAGTCAAGCCAAATACACTAAGGATCTAATTCGAAAGTTTGGCGTTGATGGAAAAACATCTGCCAAAATTCCAATGAGAACATCTCTCAGAATGGACATTGACAATGAAGGGAAAGATGTGGATCAGAAAAACTTTCGTGGCATAATTGGATCTCTCCTATATCTAACAGCAAGCAGACTTGACATTTCGTTTGCTGTTGGTGTATGTGCACGATTTCAAGCGAAACCAAAAGAAAGTCACTTAAGTGCAACTAAAAAGATCTTGAGATACCTTAAAGGGACGCAAAGTGTTGGACTTTGGTACCCGAAAGGAGGATCTTTCGATCTTGTTGGCTATTCAGATGCCGACTTTGCAGGATGCCGAATTGATAGAAAAAGCACCTCAGGAACGTGCCAGTTCCTAGGGGGAAGACTTGTGTCATGGTTCAGCAAGAAACAACACTCTATTGCTACTAGTACGGCTAAAGCCGAATACATAGCAGCTGGAAGTTGTTGTGCCCAAATTTTATGGATGTCACATCAATTAAAAGATTATGGCATAAATGCACGAGAAGTGAGCATTAAGTGTGACAACACGAGTGCAATTGCTATCACACATAATCCCGTCTTACATTCACGAACTAAACATATTGATATCAAGTATCATTTTATCCGTGATCATGTTGAGAGAAAAAATATATCTCTTGAGTATGTCAACACTGACGATCAACTTGCGGACATCCTCACGAAACCCTTAAGTGAGGCAAGGTTCTCCACTCTGAGGCATGAGATAGGAATGATTGAGATGACATAAAGCCTTGAGAATCAAATCTGCAAAGATTTTCACAATATTCCTCGATATTCTAGCCAAAAAGATTTGTATTCATATCACACGAAAGGTCTCTATAAAAGGAGGAACATATTGTCATCAAATTCTTATAATTAACAAGAAATCGAGTTTTTGTCTTTGTATGTGCAGATATGAGTACTGGAAGTGAAACGAAGACAACAATCACTGAGAAAAGAAGGGAAGAAACCGCAATATTTAATGATCCTTTGGTGAATGAGGAAGATCTAAACGACTTTCTTGCATACTCTCAGAACATTCAAAATATGTTACGAAATCCTACGGAAGATGAATCGCGAGAATCATTTCACTCCGTCGGCAATACTATAGGGTATGCAAAGGAAGATAGCGTGTTGGAACGAAGTGACAGTTTTGACTACTCACCATCTAGCACCCCTCCAAGACTACCGTCTCCTCTCAAATCCACAGCAAGTAGCAAAAAGAAAAAGGCCTGAAAATCCCATTAGGCCTCAATGATAAGCTGTGCCTTTGTTATATCTGTTTACATCACGTTTCTTAAATAAATCGCTTTACTTTCTCGTTTTTCATGAACTTTCTGATATCGTTTCCAACACGTAATGAGGCTTCAGTATCCATAATAGTTTAACAAGTTACACACGCAACATTTGTGCCTATAAATTGAAGTCTCTTGTCGCAATTCTTTCTCACATATTCGATTCTTTAGTAAGAAAAATTTCTCAGGTATGGATAAGGGTAAAGAGAAGATGGATGAAGCCGAGGTTCAAGCTATCCATCATCTTCGAGAAGCAAGCAAATTGACAAGTGCTACAATAACAAAGATAGTAGAAGATGGTGATAAGGTCCACGTAACGTTCACTATGCCAAACTCGGCCACTCCGAAAGATGAGGCCGAGAGAAGGGTCATTCGTCTAAACCATTATCTCCAGAAAGCAAGTTTGCCCAATGCTACCATTATCAAGCTGGAGGAAGACGGTGAAAGGGTCAATGTGACATACTCCATGCCCAACACAACAAATCTTAAGGAAAAAGAGACAATGGACAATGTTGTCAACGAATCTCGGGCAAAGAAGGCATATTACCTGGAGCAAGCCAAACGGCTTGCCAACGAAAGGATAATGATGTTGAAGAGCGCTAACAAGCACTCAACAAATCCACCTAACTTTCGTTGGTACCCTATTCCTGAAGTTCCACAAAGTGATGAAACCTACGAAGACTTCACTTTGGCTCACTCTCAGTCACCCACCAACCCAAACACGCCTACCCTCACACTTGAGGAACTGGACGAATATTCAAATAGGGCTAATCTGCCCGATGTGACTGATGAGTTTTCCCGTCTGGAACTTCACGTGCCTTATCGCTTTATCTGAATATTGCTTGTCTTATTTGTATGGTTTGGAGTACCTCTGCACGAATCTCTTTAATGAAGTTTCCTGTTTATTTGTGCCATTACTAATTACTCTCTTGACCTTGATACTTTTATGTCATATTATCTCTCTCGGGTCAAAGATGGAATTATGTCTTAAAGTATTATACATGAGTTTAATGCTAATTGACTCTTCAGAAATCATAGACTCCCCCTATTGATCAATGATAGGAATATTTTTGTAAGTTTTGATGAGCCAAATGTACTTTAGATCCCCTTAGTTTTTAGGTCTTTTAGTACAAGCATCATAAATCAGAATATCGAGTCAAAAGGAATCTACCATAGGAAGAACAAAATTAATTTGAGAAATTAATTTTGGTCCTACAAGTATTCATCCGAGAAAGAAGCATAAAGGAATGACATTGCAAAGAATGATTGGATGAGCCTAACGGTGAAATGGTAGAAGTCCTTACTCAAAATGATCACACCTGAGATCGATTCCCCCTAAGGACTTATTTTTACATGTCAAGTTTTCGGACAAGCAAAATGTCCAAAAGAACACAATGTTCTTAAAAAGAGCACAATGTGACAAGGAGCACAATGCTACCAAAAAGAGCACAAAGAGCACGATGTATGCTGACAAGCACAATGTATCAAAAGGAGCTCAATGTTCAAGTCAAGGAGTCAAGGAGCACAATGTGGCAAAGAAGCAAGATGATCAGAAATTGGATAAATTCGAAGGAATTTATTCTAATTCTACCCACATGCCACAAGAAGCCAAAATTGCCTGAAAGACATTTGATTAGAACGGAAAAAAATACCTATGAAGAAATGAATATAAAAACTTATCCTAGAAATAAATTCTATCAGATGAATTTATTTCAAAGATACGTTGGATATTCAATATGACAACAAAATAATATTTTGAACAACTAGAAAATCAATTGGAGATAAGATATTATTTTGTCAGGCAAGTTGACTATCAAATCAAAATTGAAGACCTACTATTGTCAACAATATCAGGCTATGAAGATTCAAATTTCAAATATCAAATTATCCCACTCCAACGGATATATTTGATTGCCTATAAAAAGCCATGAAGACTTGAAGACAAGCAGAGATAGAGGTGCAATACAAACGGATAAAACAAAGTGCAAAATTCAAAAAGTGCAAGTGCTCAAATATTCTTAGAGACTTAGTCTGAATAGTCTCAAATCTAGTTGGAGAGAGAAACAATTACCTTTGTATTTGTAATTGTAGAAAGAGTATAGCTGTGTGCAAAATACTCTAGTGAGTGTAGCTGTGTGCAAAACACTCGTAGTTGCTAAGTGTAGCTGTGTTCAAGACACTTAGTTGGCGTTGAGTATAGCTGTGTGCGAAATACTCGGAGTTGAGTGTAGTTGTGTGCGAGACACTCGGACTTGGGTGTAGCTGTGTGCAAAACATCCGGAAGAAGTGCTTGTGTAGCGCTTATTCACTATTGTAACTGTGTGTGGAAAATAGTGAATTTCTCCTAGACGCGAAAGGAGAAAAGTGGACTAGGAAGATTACGCCACTTCTGAACCACTATAAATTGTCTCTCTCATTTACATACTGCACTTACATAATTTGCTCTATCTATCTATCTTATTCGACTAACCCTTTTACTATTCACAGTCAATCCTAATCTTTCGGGTTTAGTGTGTTTTCACGTGTGCATGTGACTCAAACTTCACGAGCTTAAATATTGAATTGTTCTAAGCAAGTTTGACGTGTTGCATGTAACATTCGTTACACGGTCGACGTGATACGATATTTATTTACAATCTTGAATATTATTATATATTGAGTGTACCATCTCCTTTAAATATTCAAGATATCTCTGTCACTTTACATATTATCTGTACCTATCTTACATGCGCATTTAAATTATTGATTGGGCATAACTCTTTACATACTACTTATTCCGCTGTGCATGTAACACCCCGTGTTACGACCCCTAAGATCAATTAAATCATTTAATCAATTACCCAAAAGAAAGAATTAAATCACAGTAATTAATTAGGAAGGCCCACCATAGTCCACGGGCCCTTACCCCTAAACCCAATCCTTAGTCCCAAAAGAAATAGAACTAGCAAGCCCATAATATTAGTTCCTAACTAGGACACCTAAATATATAAATAGGGGACTTAAGAGGCACCTAGAAACCCCCACAAGATTAACGCCCCACCTCCCCAAAGAGCTCCAAGAATCCCCCTAGAAGAAATCAAGAAAGCTTAAAGAAAGACCCTTCATAGCCAAGGAATTAATTAAGGCTAAGAGGTAACCCATGTCTCAACAAAACCTATTTTCATAGTTATGATTCCCCCTTAGG
This sequence comes from Ipomoea nil, assembly GCF_001879475.1. NCBI lineage: Eukaryota > Viridiplantae > Streptophyta > Magnoliopsida > Solanales > Convolvulaceae > Ipomoea > Ipomoea nil. The sequence goes on along the minus strand of NW_017616696.1, from coordinate 1,802,244 downwards.
GTTTCCCCATATTATTGTGTATTAATGACTTGTGATGATTATTATTGATGATTGATGTGATGATCCCATGGGGGATCTTGATAATCTTGATACTGGGAGATTCTTGATAATTATGATGTTCTTGATGATTATATGGAGTTCTTGATGATTATGTGTTGTTATTGATAATTGTGTGATGCCCGTGATGCTTATGTGTTATTCTTACCGAATCTTGCAAATAGAAGGCGAATCGTATTCTTGTTGATATAAAAGTGATTAGAACCCTAGGTTGTATTGTATGATATTATTCTTGGATTATCGGGTGGGGAAATCGCATGTTTGGGTGTTGATTATGTTTAGAAAAGCATGATAGGTTATGTGCCGTTCGTTTCTCGTATTGATCCGTTAATTGTCTACGTGTTGTCGTTGATTGCGTTGTAGCGTGTCTAAGCATGGTTTCGGGTTCCACAATGGTTCCCGGGGCGAATTTGTGTGATAAGAGTCAGTGGGGGGTAGGTGGGGGGGTAGGGGACCCGCTACCTACCCACGGCCAGAAAGTGTATCTCCGGCAGCGGGCAGCCGACGGGCGGGCAGCTACCCGCCGGCGACCCGCTGCCCGGAACAGTGTTACCGGCGGGTGGCCCCCCACCCACCGGCTACCCGCTGGAAATTCCCCCATCTCGGGTTCCCGGCTTCCCCGTTTGATGTTCCCCCGTTCCCCGTGGTGTCCCAACGGACTCCGTTTATCGTGCATGTGTCTAGTTTGATATTTCGGGTACCGTTCATAGGTTTATGAGTCTATTACATTGCATGCTAGTTGAATTGGTATCCCGTTGACCTAGGTGGAAGAAGTATGAACCCCTTAGGACTATTCTTAGTATGTGATGGATCACGCATAGGTTTTGTTATACGTTTTCTCCCCCTTCCCAATGTGTTAATGTGGGCTGCATGTACTTGCTATGTGATATGTGTGCATGTAACCCCGAGTTGGTTAAGATCAATCGGGCTATACGGGCAGTCGGGTGGGCTGAGAACCATACCGGCTGTTAACCAGGCTGGTAGAGACCGGTCAGGTATTTAAATATTATATAGGACTAAGTTCCACTATACGGGCAGTCGGATGGGCTGAGAACCATACCGGCTGTTAACCAGGCTGGTAGAGACCGGTCAGGTATATAAATATTTTATAGGACAAAGGTCCACTATACGGGCAGTTGAATGGGCTGAGAACCATCTCAACTGTTAACCAGGCTGGTAAAGACCGGTCAGGTATATAAATATTATGTAGGACAAAGGTCCATCAGCCGGTTGCGATCGGCTCCTCCGTAATGTGAGACGGGGCAGGGTGCTGCGGGGCCGTGTCAGAGCTATATGCGCTGACCCTCATGTATGGGCATGCGATTGGTCCTGTGGCGCCAACAAAGTGTGCTATTTGATGAAATATGGATGAGTCGTGTTTATGAGTATATTGGGGGATTTGACTATGAGATTTATGCTAGGGATTGTGTATGATGGGTTATGATTATTATTCGTGATCAACTTTATCTGTCTTGCCTGTTGTGGATTGTATACGCTTGATTATAACTGTTGCTTGTGTCTAGCCTTATCTGTCGAGTCATTCCCGGTTTTAAAAGCTAGAGTCTCGTAGGATATATCTTCATGCTTCAAAATGGTTTTCGTATATCTATATATATCTCTATATGTAATGTATTTCCACGCGTTGGAGTGGGTTACCAGCATCTCTCGCTGAACAGATATATTTGGCTTTAAGGCACAGAAGAATAAGTCACTGGAGCGCGTTAGAACTTGGAGCGTAGAAGTAGATAGTTTCCCTTCTGGCCTGCGTGCCATGTTTATGCATTTACTAAGGATATTAGATAGTTAGCCTGTGCACCTGAGTTCTCTAGCTCAGGTGTGGCATAGCACCCTGCACTCTTGTATTATGTTTTGGGATTTAATGGGATTTCACCTTTATTTTATAAGTTTTAAGTATCTTGAAAATCTGGGGTGTTACAGTTGGTATCAGAGCCTAAGTTTGACCCTAGGATAAGACTCTTAAGACCGGACTTTAGGACATTAGGCTTGAACTCTAGGTATTAAGAAACATAGGATTCAGGAATCTTAGGACGCGCGGTGAGATTGTGAAACCTACACATAACCCCCCTCCTCACTTTATCCCTCTCTAACTTAAAGGAACTCTCCCCTTCACTTATTGCATCACGGTAAGAACACAAAATAACATCGACCTATGAACTCCAGGATGGCACCGAGAAGAAGACAGGTAGGAATGCCAAAACTCCCCACGGAGGAATTCCTGACTCAGAATCTGCAACGCCTGGCCCAAATTGCCCAGGCACTAAGTACTACCGTACCCCAGCCTTTACTGAACGAGAACTTGGAAATCCACCACCAAGTCTCGTCACACCAACCACCCACCCTCTCAGGAAACGAAGACCCCACGACCCTCGAGGAGTGGATCGGGACTTTCGACAAGATATTCAGGGCAACTAAATGCCCCGAGGGCCACCAAGTAAGAATGGCCTCCTTCTACTTCAGACACGAGGCAGACACCTGGTGGGCTCACGAAGGACCCACCCTTGAACAAGACCCCGGATTCAGCTGGGAAACCCTAAAAACGCGACTACGAGAACAATTCTATCCCAGCCACCTAAGAGCCACCATATACGAAGAATTCCTCCACCTAAAACAAGGTGCAACCTCGGTCACGGAATACTACCAACAATTCCACTGACTGGCTCGCCTCATCCCCGAGCTAGTACCCACCGAGAGGGTCAAGACCGAAAAGTTCGTAACGGGTCTTGACCCCGAATATCAAAAAGACTTAGCCACGCAAGAGCCAGGAACCCTCAGGGAAGCCTATGCCAAGGCATCCCAGCTACAACAAGTGTCAAACCAACCCCGGGAAACACGCCTGGGAAACAAAAGGAAATCAGAAGGAAATCACATGAACCCCACCCGCGGCCTTAAAAGCCCCAGGGCCGCCTCACCCCACTTAGTCACAACGCCAACCGCTCAAGGAAGAATCCTCACTCTAAGCAAAGCCAAAATTGGGGATAGCAACATAGTCTCCGGAACCTTCCTAGTACACGCCACCCCCGCCACTGTGTTATTTGACTCAGGGGCTACCAACTCATTTATAGCAACCGAGTTTGCCACTCGGCTCGGCCTCAACACCAGCACCAAGGTCCGACTCCAGGTCAAAGTGGCCTCTGGCGAAATCCTAGAATGCGACCGCATGTACAAGGATATAATGATCACCATACAAGGGATGGAATTTCCCAGCAACTTAATCCGATTCAAACTGGATGGGGTACAAGTGATTTTGGGCATGGATTGGCTAGGAAAATACCAAGCACAAATCCTATGCGGAGAACAAAAAGTGGTCCTACGAGGACCGAACGGTAAGAGGGTATCTTACCATGGAACCCACCAGGAAGCCGGGATCAAAGTGGTGAACATGATGAAAATGAAGAGATACCTAAACAAGGGAGGCGAGGCCTTCCTATGTTCGGTCGAGGACCTCAGCACCAAAACCCCCGAACCACAAACCATCCCAGTGGTAAGCGAATTCACCGACGTCTTCCCGGACGAAATCCCCGGGGCACCCCCAGTCAGAGAAGTCGAGTTCACCATAGATCTCGTACCGGGCGCTGCCCCAATTTCTAAACCTCCCTACCGATTAGCACCAAAAGAAATGAAGGAACTAAAAACGCAACTGCAAGAATTGCTAGACAAGGACTACATCCGTCCTAGCACCTCCCCATGGGGAGCGCCAGTGTTGTTTGTTAAAAAGAAGGACGGGAGCATGCGCCTATGCATCGACTACAGGGAACTTAACCAAGTCACGATAAAGAATAAGTACCCCCTTCCCCGAATCGACGACTTGTTCGACCAACTTAAAGGGGCAAGGGTATTCTCAAAAATTGATCTAAGATCCGGGTATCACCAAATACAGGTGGCCAAACCGGACATTCAGAAAACAGCCTTCCGGACACGTTACGGTCACTATGAATTCACCGTAATGCCCTTCGGACTCACCAACGCGCCTGCCATATTCATGGACCTCATGAACCGAGTGTTCCGACCCCACTTGGATGACTTCGTCATTGTATTCATTGATGACATCCTAGTCTACTCCCGAAACAAAGAAGAACACGAAAGACACCTCCGCATAACCCTGCAAACCCTAAGAGAGCATCAACTATACGCCAAGTTCTCTAAATGCGAATTTTGGAAGGACAGCGTGGCCTTCCTGGGTCACGTGATAACCAAGGAAGGGATTAAGGTGGACCCCGCCAAGATCCGTGCCGTTAAAGAATGGACCACACCAAGCTCACTCACCGAAGTCCGAAGCTTCCAAGGCTTGGCGGGCTACTACAGGAGATTTGTACCCGACTTCACCAGGATAGCCCAACCCCTCAACAAACTCATGAAAAAGGAAACCCCCTTCCAATGGGACAACGACTGCGTCATGGCCTTTCAAGAATTGAAGGATAAGTTAACCACGGCACCTGTACTCGCCATCCCCTCCGGGGAGGAAGGATTCGAGGTCTTCAGTGACGCATCCAAGAAGGGGTTGGGGTGCGTGCTAATACAAAAGGGCCGAGTAATAGCCTACGCATCCAGGCAGCTCAAAACCCATGAGGAAAACTACCCCACCCACGACCTCGAGCTAGCCGCCATCGTGTTCGCACTAAAAATTTGGAGGCATTACTTGTACGGGGTGCAATGCAAGATTTACACGGACCATAAGAGCCTAAAGTACATCTTCACCCAAAAAGACCTAAACATGAGACAACGGAGGTGGTTAGAACTCATAAAGGACTACGACCTGGACATCCAATACCACGAGGGAAAAGCTAACGTGGTGGCAGATGCACTAAGCAGGAAGACTAACCACTCCCTCAACACCACTTGGGTCCTACCGGACCAACTGTACAGGGATTTCCAAAGACTGAATTTGGAAATAATAAAACAAGGTCAAAACCACCCCGGCACCCACATATTCAACACACGAGTCGTGCCTACGCTCTTCGAAGAAATCAAAATAGGGCAACAGCAGGATCCGGAACTAGATAAAATCCGCCTCGACCTAACCCAGGGGAAGGAAGGACCCTTCAAAATACACGAAGACGGCAGTCTCCGTTACCAAGGTAGGTGGTGCGTGCCCTCGACGCACCCCCACTTGAAGCAAAAAATCCTGGAGGAAGGACACAACACCCCATACTCGATTCACCCAGGGGGTGACAAACTATACCAAGATGTAAAAAGGTCGTTTTGGTGGCCCAACATGAAAAAGGAAATCGCGGATTTCGTGGCCAGGTGTCTGAATTGCCAAAGGGTGAAGGCCGAACGATGCAAGCCCAAGGGACTCGTACAACCCCTTGAGATACCACAAGGAAAGTGGGATTCCATATCCATGGATTTCGTCGGGGGACTACCCCCAACAAAGACCGGCAAGGATAAGATTTGGGTCATAGTGGACCGACTAACCAAAACAGCACGATTCATCGCCATGAAGGAAACGTGGACAATGACACAACTGGCCCAAGCTTACTTGAGCCGAGTAGTGAAGTATCACGGAGTCCCCCGAAACATCGTATCCGATAGGGACTCCAGGTTCCTCTCGCAATTTTGGAAATCACTGCAAATGGCCTTGGGTACACAACTAAAACTAAGCACTGCTTTCCACCCCACCACGGACGGCCAAACCGAGAGGACCATTCAGACCCTCGAAGACATGCTAAGAGCATGCGTGTTGGACTTTCAAGGGACATGGGAGGAACACCTAGACCTCATTGAATTCTCGTACAACAACAGCTACCACGCGAGCATTCGCATGGTGCCCTACGAAGCTCTATACGGACAAAAGTGCAGAACCCCCTTATGTTGGGAAGACATGGTCGACCCAATATCACTAGGGCCCCAACACCTACAGGACACAATCACCAAGGTCAAACACATCCGGGAAAGGATGAAAGCTGCCCAGGACCGCCAAAAGTCCTATGCCGACCAAAAGAGGAAACAAGCCGAGTTCAACACCAGGGACAAAGTCTGGTTAAGAATCTCGCCCACATGAGGGGTAATGAGATTCGGAAAGAAAGGAAAGCTCAGCCCTCGATTTATCGGCCCCTATGAGATCATAGAAAAAGTTGGGAACCTAGCCTATCGCCTCGCCCTACCCGTCGAACTAGAACGAGTACACAACGTATTCCACATATCCCAACTAAAGAAATACGTACACGACCCGAGTCACGTGCTTCAACCCGAGGTCGTGAACCTCGACGAGTCACTAGTATACGAAGAAAGACCCGTGAGGATCCTGGACACCAAGACAAGAAACACTCGTCGCCGAGCCATAGAAATGGTGAAAGTCCTCTGGACCAACCATGGGACCGAGGAAGCAATATGGGAGCTCAAAGACACAATGAGGGAACGCTACCCCGAACTTTTCACACCAGGTAACTAAGAAAAAGTCACACGGCAAAGACCAAGCTTCGGGGACGAAGCTTCCCGATAAGGGGGGGAAGAGTGTAACACCACGTGTTACGACCCCTAAGATCAATTAAATCATTTAATCAATTACCCAAAAGAAAGAATTAAATCATAGTAATTAATTAGGAAGGCCCACCATAGTCCACGGGCCCTTACCCCTAAACCCAATCCTTAGTCCCAAAAGAAATAGAACTAGCAAGCCCATAATATTAGTTCCTAACTAGGACACCTAAATATATAAATAGGGGACTTAAGAGGCACCTAGAAACCCCCACAAGATTAACGCCCCATCTCCCCGAAGAGCTCCAAGAATCCCCCTAGAAGAAATCAAGAAAGCTTAAAGAAAGACCCTTCATAGCCAAGGAATTAATTAAGGCTAAGAGGTAACCCATGTCTCAACAAAACCTATTTTCATAGTTATGATTCCCCCTTAGGGTTTCCCCATATTATTGTGTATTAATGACTTGTGATGATTATTATTGATGATTGATGTGATGATCCCATGGGGGATCTTGATAATCTTGATACTGGGAGATTCTTGATAATTATGATGTTCTTGATGATTATATGGAGTTCTTGATGATTATGTGTTGTTATTGATAATTGTGTGATGCCCGTGATGCTTATGTGTTATTCTTACCGAATCTTGCAATTAGAAGGCGAATCGTATTCTTGTTGATATAAAAGTGATTAGAACCCTAGGTTGTATTGTATGATATTATTCTTGGATTATTGGGTGGGGAAATCGCATGTTTGGGTGTTGATTATGTTTAGAAAAGCATGATAGTTTATGTGCCGTTCGTTTCTCGTATTGATCCGTTAATTGTCTACGTGTTGTCGTTGATTGCGTTGTAGCGTGTCTAAGCATGGTTTCGGGTTCCACAATGGTTCCCGGGGCGAATTTGTGTGATAAGAGTCAGTGGGGGGTAGGTGGGGGGGTAGGGGACCTGCCACCTACCCACGGCCGGAAAGTGTATCTCCGGCAGCGGGCAGCTACCCGCCGGCGACCCGCTGCCCGGAACAGTGTTACCGGCGGGCAGCCGGCGGGTGGCCCCCCACCCACCGGCTACCCGCTGGAAATTCCCCCATCTCGGGTTCTCGGCTTCCCCGTTTGATATTCCCCCATTCCCCGTGGTGTCCCAACGGACTCCGTTTATCGTGCCTGTGTCTAGTTTGATATTTCGGGTACCGTTCGTAGGTTTATGAGTCTATTACATTGCATGCTAGTTGAATTGGTATCCCGTTGACCTAGGTGGAAGAAGTATGAACCCCTTAGGACTATTCTTAGTATGTGATGGATCACGCATAGGTTTTGTTATACGTTTTCTCCCCCTTCCCAATGTGTTAATGTGGGCTGCATGTACTTGCTATGTGATATGTGTGCATGTAACCCCGAGTTGGTTAAGATCAATCGGGCTATACGGGCAGTCGGGTGGGCTGAGAACCATACCGACTGTTAACCAGGCTGGTAGAGACCGGTCAGGTATATAAATATTATATAGGACTAAGTTCCACTATACGGGCAGTCGGATGGGCTGAGAACCATACCGGCTGTTAACCAGGCTGGTAGAGACCGGTCAGGTATATAAATATTATATAGGACAAAGGTCCACTATACGGGCAGTTGAATGGGCTGAGAACCATCTCAACTGTTAACCAGGCTGGTAAAGACCGGTCAGGTATATAAATATTATGTAGGACAAAGGTCCATCAGCCGGTTGCGATCGGCTCCTCCGTAATGTGAGACGGGGCAGGGTGCTGCGGGGCCGTGTCAGAGCTATATGCGCTGACCCTCATGTATGGGCATGCGATTGGTCCTGTGGCGCCAACAAAGTGCGCTATTTGATGAGATATGGATGAGTCGTGTTTATGAGTATATTGGGGGATTTGACTATGAGATTTATGCTAGGGATTGTGTATGATGGGTTATGATTATTATTCGTGATCAGCTTTATCTGTCTTGCCTGTTGTGGATTGTATACGCTTGATTATAACTGTTGCTTGTGTCTAGCCTTATCTGTCGAGTCATTCCCGGTTTTAAAAGCTAGAGTCTCGTAGGATATATCTTCATGCTTCAAAATGGTTTTCGTATATCTATATATATCTCTATATGTAATGTATTTCCACGCGTTGGAGTGGGTTACCAGCATCTCTCGCTGAACAGATATATTTGGCTTTCAGGCACAGAAGAATAAGTCACTGGAGCGCGTTAGAACTTGGAGCGTAGAAGTAGATAGTTTCCCTTCCGGCCTGCGTGCCATGTTTATGCATTTACTAAGGATATTAGATAGTTAGCCTGTGCACCTGAGTTCTCTAGCTCAGGTGTGGCATAGCACCCCGCACTCTTGTATTATGTTTTGGGATTTAATGGGATTTCACCTTTATTTTATAAGTTTTAAGTATCTTGAAAATCTGGGGTGTTACAGTGCAGTTTAAACTTACTCTATTTACTTGTTACTTAGAGTTGAAGTTACCAAAGAGTTATTTATTTTGAAAAAGCTTGAAAGTCTATTCACCCCCCCCCCCTCTAGACTTTCACCACCCTATCGGGACCAACAATTGGTATCAGAGCGGTTGTCTATTTGAGTCAATTTTGACTACTAGACAGATCTCGAAAAATCAAGATGATGAAAAGAGATATGGCTCTTGCCCAAAATTTATTATTTTCCTTAGAAAAATTTGATGATTGGAAAATTCGCATGCAGGTACATTTATCAGCATTACATGATGAAATGTGGGAGTTGTTACGAGTGGTCCTATTGAGATTTTGCAAGTCAACACCTCATCCGTACAAACAAGTGACACTCCACAATACATTCCAAAACCAAAAGAGGAATGGTCTCGTGAAGATAGAACAAGAAATAACTTGGACAATATTGACAAGGATATTTTGTTTAAATCTATCGATGACACGATATTTCCAAAAGTTCGAAAATGTCAATCCGCGAAGGAAGTTTGGGAAACGCTCATTCAAATTGGTGAAGGAGACGAGCAAGAAAAGGATAATAAGCTCACTATAGCATTAAAGAAATTCGAGGATTTCAAAATTCTAAACGGCGAGAATATTACCGACATGGAAACAAGATTTGCCAAAATCTTAGGAGAAATTAATGATCTTGGAAAAGATATTAATCAAAAAGAAATCTCACTCAAAATTCTACGTGGTCTACCATCTACATGGGACATGAAGGTCACGGCCATGAGAGATCATAGGGATCTAAAAACCCTATCGACTGATAAGCTCTTCAGTGATCTAAAAGCTTATGAATTTGAGATGAAATCAATATTAGAGGAAGATCATGAAGAAAAGAACAATGCACTTGTAGCCGAGCAACCATCAACCTCAAGGTCAGTACAAAATGTTGAATTATTGCCTAATGATCAATTTGCTCTTTTTGTCAAAAAATTTAGGAAATTCATGAAGAGAAGCAACTACAAGAAAAATCCACAAGGGAAATCGTGGAATGCAACAAAGAATTCAAAGAAAGAAATTATTGAGTAAGATTCGAATTTATGCTACAACTGTAGAAAGCCTGGACACTTTGCAGCAAGTTGTCCACACCCCAAGGTAAGTAAAAGTCAATATACAAATGTTTCTAACTCAAAACAGGAAGAATACAAGCCCAAAGATAAAAGGTTCACAAAGGAGAGAAGAAAAGCACTCATTAGTGACCCACTTGAGATAAGTGAGTAAGAAGAATCTTCAAGTGATGAAAGTGACACCTCAAAGGATGACAATGCAATGTTTTGCATGAGCATCTCCAACAACTCACCCTACGAGGACATGTGTCTTATGGCAAATGGAAATGAAGAAAATGAGGTAACATCTAACTCTTATGATTCTGTCAATTCTTCATTTTCTAGAGAGTCCTTCTTTCACTTAATGGAAGAATGTCAAACCGTAATGGACACTCACTCTCAACTCAAAGAGCGCAATTGTCTTTTGATTCTCGAAAAAGATCAAATAAATGAAAAATTGCAAAATGCTCTACTTGAAGTGAAAGACTTGAAAGATAAAATTATTTGTCTTCAAGAAGAGTGTAAATTAAGGGAATTGAGAGAACACAACCTTAGAGAGGTTATAGCAACATTTACACATTCATCCAAAATAATGGACAAAATGGTAAATATGCAAAAACCCTCAAGTGATAAAACCGGACGCGGTTATGATCCATCGTGTTCTCAAGCCTCCAAAAACTTGGCCAATTCTACTACTACTTTAAATAATAAAGTCCAAGTAGTAAAATTTGTAAAAGGTCAAGAAAGCGCAGCGAGACAAGGAATTGGTTATCAAACTAATGTCAAAATTAATACTGTTAGGCCGAAGCCTCAAGGAAATAATATTTCGCCTAAACAGTATACAAAAAGGCAAAAGTTTGTTCCAAAATGGAAATACACCAATGAGTCTAGTGCACAAAGCCCTCATAGGAAAATGGGAAGGAATCCAAGAATTGAGGCAGGGAGATTTTATCCCTCCAGACAAGATTGGTTTGATAATATTAAACCACGGACTAAGTCCAAATTTAATGTCTATCATAGGCTCTACCAATCTACCTCCCACGTGCCAAAAAATCGAGTAAATTTTCAAAAACCGGCACAAAAATTGTTTTCAAAAATTAAATATGATTATAATGTGTTTAATGGTTACCAATCACCTAAACTTAGATCAGTGAGTACAAGGTGGATTTGGGTACCAAAAATGACTAACACCCAAGGACCCAAATCAAGTTGGGTACCTAAAAATGTGTAATTTATTTGCAGGAAGTTTGGTACTTCGATAGTGGATGTTCTAGACACATGACTGGAAATAAATCTAGTCTTGTGAATCTAAAAAATATCGAAGGACCAAAAGTTGTATTCGGTGGAAATGAACGATACGGCATAACAAAAGGAATAGGTACAATATTTCGAAATGGTCTGAAAATCGAAGATGTATCCTTCGTTGAAGGTCTAAAATTCAACTTGTTAAGTACAAGTCAATTTTGTGACAAAGGATATCTAGTAGAGTTCTTCAAAGACAAGTTCCAAGTGAAGAATAATTCCTCGGGAGAAGTTGTGCTCGAAGGAATAAGGAAGAAAAATATGTATGTTGTGGATTGGAACACAACAAAAGAATCAGTGTGTCTACTAGCAAACAACTCACACGCAACAAGTTGGGAATGGCACAAGAAGTTGAATCATCTAAACTTCAAGACTATTAACAAGCTAGCAAGAAACAAACTCGTTGAAGGTCTACCCGATATTGTCTACAAGAAAGATCAAATATGTGATGCTTGCCAGAGAGGAAAGCAAGTCAAGTCATCTTTCAAATCCAAAGCTCAAGAATCTACAACAAGACCGCTAAGTCTACTACACATGGATCTATTCGGTCCAGTAGACCCAGTAAGTCTAAGTGGTAAGAAATATACACTAGTTGTTGTTGATGATTTTTCCAGGTACACATGGACAATATTTCTCAAAAAGAAAAACGAAGTCGAGCAAAAGTTGCCAGAACTACTCAAGCTACTACAAAACGAGAAAGACTTGAAAATTGCAAAAATCTGAACTGATCGTGGAACAGAGTTCGTGAATCAAGTAATTGAAGCCTACTGCAATTCTCAAGGAATTCTATATCAATTATCTGCCGCACGTACACCGCAACAAAAATAGAACGCTAAAAGAAGCCGCACGAGTGATGATTACGTCAGCCGAGCTACCTAAAAGATATTGGGCTGAAGCAATCAACACCGCTTGCTACACGCAAAATCGAAGCTTGATACACAAGTCTTACAATAAGACTCCGTACGAATTATGGAAAGGGAGAAAACATAAACTCAATTATTTTCATATTTTTGGCATCAAATGTTTTATTCTTAATAATGGTAAAACATATCTAAAGACTTTTGATGAGCGTGCAGATGAAGGAATATTTTTGGGATATTCATCTACCAGCAAATAATTGAGATGGCTCAAAAATCATCCTCCAAAGCTAGTGATTGGAGATCCACGAGAAGGAGTAAAAACAAGGTCCTCAAATATACACACTTTATTTTCTTGTTTTCTTTCTCAGGTGGAGCCCACAACTCCACAAGCATTGAAGAAGCTCTAAGTGATCCAGATTGGATTAATGCAATGCAAGAAGAGCTTGATCAATTTAAAAGAAGTGACGTATGGGAATTAGTTCCAAGACCTAAAAATTACAATGTAATTGGAACAAAATGGGTCTTTCGGAATAAAGCAAATGAGGATGGAATTTTCTTACGCAATAAAGCATGTTTAGTGGCAAAAGGATATTCACAAGAAGAAGGCATAGACTTCGATGAGACATTTGCACCCGTTGCAACTAGAAGCCATCAGGATATTTCTAGCCTATGCCGCGTACAAGAATTTCACTGTCTATCAAATGGACGTGAAAAGTGCATTTTTAAACGGCTTACTTGAAGAGGAAGTCTACGTTGAGCAACCTCCCGGTTTTGAGGTAAAAGGTGATATTAATAAGGTCTACAGATTAAAGAAGGCGTTATATGGGTTAAAACAAGCACCGAGAGCTTGGTATGACACCCTATCAACGTTCCTAATTAACTGTGGTTTCACAAAAGGCCTTGTTGATAAAACCTTGTTTAGAATTCAAGAAAATGATCACATTTTATTGGTACAAATTTATGTCGATGATATTATCTTTGGTAGTACTAATAAAACTTTATGTGAGAAATTTTCCAAGCTAATGCAGAATAAGTTCGAGATGAGCATGATGGGAGAGTTGAACTACTTTCTTGGTTTACAAGTAAAACAACTCAACGAAGGAATATTCATCAATTAGGCCAAATACACGAAAGATCTTATAAAGAAATTCGGTCAAGATGGAAAATCCTCAATCAAGATCCCAATGAGTACATCGTTAAGATTGGATAAAGATGATGAAGGCAAGGACGTTGACGAAACAAAATATCGAGGAATGATTGGATCATTACTATACCTCACTGCAAGCCGACCAGATATATCTTATTCAGTGGGAGTATGTGCCAGGTTCCAGTCAAAGCCAAAAGAAAGTCATCTTCTTGCTACCTAGAAAATCATCCGATACCTAAAAGGAACAGTCAATGTGGGATTATGGTATCCCAAAGAAGGTAATTTTACACTAACTGGTTTCTCAGATGCAGATTTTGCAGGATGTAAAATCGATCGAAAAAGTACCTCAGGGACATGCCAGTTCTTAGGGGGAAGATTGGTATCATGGTTTAGCAAAAAGCAAAACTCCATAGCCACGAGTACAGCCGAAGCTGAATATATAGCCGCTGGGAGTTGTTGTGCGCAAATTCTTTAGATGAAACAACAATTAAAAGATTATGGCGTGAATTGTGAAAATGTCAACATACTATGTGACAATACAAGTGCCATAGCTATAACACACAATCCCATGTTACATTCAAGAACAAAACACATTGACGTGAGACATCATTTTATCCGGGATCATGTCGAAAAGAAGGAATTATCAATCGAATACATCCCGACCGAGAATCAATTAGCTGATATTCTCACAAAGCCTCTGTGTGAATCAAGATTTTCGAAATTAAGACACGAGATGGGCATGATTGAATTGAGCTAAGTTTCTAAACTCTATTTAAATTATAAGCTCAATTTTTCATCTGAAATTTCGTTACTTCATCTGATAGATTATTTTCGTGCCTATGTGTCACACATGCAAGAGTTGTCACATCTTCATATTCAAGTCTACCTATCTCAATTAAATGTGATAAAGCACATAATGCTTGCATGTCTCTTCTATCGTGTATCAATACTTTTATGTACACATATATACACAAATAAATTTATTTAGATCTACACAATCTTACCATTTAAGAGTGATAAGATAGCATGATGATGGTTTTTATCTTAAATGAGAACACCTTTTTATGGTAGTTGTATATAATAAATTGTCTAGAAAGAATCAATTTTCTTTTTCTTTCTCCCAACTACATAAAAACGTGTAGATATGCATATATTATTTTCGGAACAGATTTAGTGCTCTATGAATTTTATTTCAGGTAAAATCAGTCCGAGTATCTAAATTTTTGGCGCCACATCAGCAGACAAATTGGATGGAGAATAAATAACCTAAACTAACTATTAGTTAGGTCAAAGGTTGGAAGCTCTTGGAATATCAAAAATACCCCTCACTTATTAAAAGTCAACATTCAATTGTGAGGATATTTTTGTAAAGGCACCTCCCTTCCACCCAACCGGTTGGAAGAGCCACCATTACACTCGAAACTCTCAAAATCTTTTCACCTTCCATAGCCGAAACCTCTCAATCTTCATCTCTTTCAAAATCTTCAATCCCTCAATCTCTAAAAATACCAAGCACATTATGGCCGAGAACTCTCAACTCGCACAAAGGATCATCCATGCACTTCAACAAAGTAATCTCATGAGGTTATGCTCTTATCCATACTCAGGATTTTATGATGGAGATGTAGCAGATTTTTATGTGAATGCCAAGGTTGTTGGATGGACCATTGAGTCCACCGTGAATGGAACTCTCATCACCATTGATGAACAAGAGTTGCACACAACTTTTGGTTTGCCTATATCTAGTCCAGAACAACCACTATTGGACTTAGATGTTCACACATATGATCACACGGAAATTTGGACAGAAATTCGGAATGAGAATGCTTCTCTCGAACCAAATCTTTCCGGTCAAAAATCTGATTTGAAGTTTGAGTATGAGATGCTAGTTAAAATCCTCTATAAATGTGTATTGTGCAAATTGAATAGTATGGAGGATATATCACCTGTGAGAATTGGATATTTGCATGCTGTAATGAATGATGTTAGGGGTGACTGGAGTAAGGTTATTTTGAGCCGAATTGCACATTCTGTGAAAGGTGCAAAAATTAGGAATGGGAAGTTCAACCGTATCCTAGGGTTCGGTCTACTTATTGGTGAAATTATAAAAAGAAAGGGGTTACCAATGAGATCAAGAAAGCCTTTTGGAAGTAACCGAATACTGTTTAAGGATCACGAGGAATCAACTGGTTTGAACTCCAAGAGAAAAAGGAAACCAAGAGGTATTCCTGCTAGAAAAGGCCAGTTGCAGAAATTCTTGGTTTATCTTCTCAACCCTCAACTCAATCCCATGAAAACCCTACCTCAAGCCAAAATCCAAACACAAGTCAAAATCCTACCATAAGCCAAAATCCAAACATAAGTCAAAATCCCAACAGAAGCCAAAGTTTCATAAATCCTTTTTCCCAAATTGCCGAATTGGAAACAATGTTGAATGAGGAGATTTATCAAGTTGATGGACTTGATTTGGTATTGGTGAATGAATACCGAAGAGTCCTAAATTGGAGAAAATGGAGACTTGGTTCTTATCAAGAGTTGATGACAAAGGGACCGAGTATGCAAGAAGAAGAATTATTTTCCTTGAATTGGATTGGTAATTTTGATGTTGGCCATGCAACTTTGATGTCTACTGTGAATGGAATATTTGTGAACAAATTAAAAGCTAAGTTGGCCGAGACTACTCTTGATGGCACAGTCCAAGGAGATATGCCTACCGAAGATGACTTCCTAGTTGATATTGATGAATTTGTCACAAGGAATGTACAAGAAGAAAATGTCACATGTGGTGCACATTTAATGGACAGTGGCTTATATGATGTGAGTGTTTTGAATTTCACTGAAATAAGTCAAGATTGCAAGTTAGCCAACACATGGAGGAAATTCAATCCATTCATGCAGAAAGTGCACAAGGTGACACGAACGTGTTACACACACCGGAAAGAGAAGGATATCAAGTGGAAAATCAAGCACAATCTCACATGCTTGAAGTCAATTCTGCTCAAGAAGGAGCAAGGTTTGTTCCCACAACCCGAGAAGAGCAAGACATTGATGGCACAACCTCAAATGAAAAATTGGAAAATCTGGAGAAAGTTGTACTAAGCCTTGTTGACCGAATGGAAAGCATGTTTCAAGGCATCTACACTCATGTGGATCATGTTGTTAATACTCAAGGAGGAAAATTCGAAACATCTTTTGATGAAAATCAGAGAAGTCAACAGCATTTGATCGACACACACCAAGCACTTGAGAGACAAGTTGGAGGAGTGAATGCAAATGTCAAGGGGCAACTCAATGAGTTCTACATCCAACTCTCTCAAATCCTCAAGAATTCTGGAAAGGCAAATGAAGCAATTGCCGTGAACCAAAGCCAAGGAATTCTCAATGTTGTTCATCAACATGAGAAGCAGATTAGTGATGTCCACACAGATCTCATCTCCGTCAACACCAAAGTGGGCTGCCTTCGAGGTTCATATGAAAATATTTCCGAATCTATTTCATCTCTTCGTGATTCGGTTTATACACTCCTTGATTACGCCAAAAAGGGGGAAGAGAGATTCAGTCATTTGGAAGGCATGCTTGAGATGATGATGACTGCCATGGCCACCCGAAATGTTGGTACAAGCAGTAGTAGAGGTGGAGGAGGCAGATCTGCTGGCAGAAACGTTGCTAGAAGAGGAGGATTAGAATATTGGTTCGGTGGTGGTGAGGCTGGCAGTCCAGGAGGATCAAGCAGTGCAAATACCACTAACCGTTCTTTTCGTGACATTGTTTGTGCAGGTGGAAATATTGAGCAAATCAATTGGTATAACCGTGCAGCTCTCTATTTGGAATCCACACCAAGAAATGGTAGAGTTGAAATGCCAAAGTTGGTGACTTTGAATGATCTACCAAAGGGAATGAAGAAGAGTGGTCCAAGTGATCAAAATTTGTGGGTTTCGAATGAGAACTTCAGGAGAATCCAAAGCTATGCTAGAGCTTTGATGATCATGGTTCTAAAGGACTATATCAAGGTCAATGATGCCGAGCTACAAAATGGAAGAAGTCTAGAAGAGTGCATCATATGGTATGAAGGAAGTATACTGCGCGGAAGCAACATCATTGAAGCATTCAACTATTATTCGGTTGGGCAGGTATGCAACAATTATGCCATTAGTGACAATTTCATTGATGTTCAAAATCATATAAATCATGTGCTTGAAGAGAGGAGAAACAAAGTCATTAGATGATTTGTATGATTGTCACATTTGTTTTTGTATGGTCCACGAGAACTTGAACCCATGAACAACTTGGAACACTTTATGGTTCGAATTATCTGTTTATGATGCTACTAAGTTTTCCTTGTTATTTATTGTTATTTTATTTGTCTTGAAAGGTAACATTTTTAGCTTAGATTGTATCAAATCGCATAAATTGGAAAAATGCAATAATTCTTTATTATTAAAATCCAAAAATGCGAATAGGAATTTTAGTTGCTAAAAATACCTTTCCTAGAGTCAAAATCAAATGTTAAACTCGTCTTGGCTATGTCAAAGTTAATAAAATCTTTTGAAAAATAATTGTTTTTAAAAGACAAGCCAAATGACTGAGTATAGGTTTTGGCGTCATCAAAAAGGGGGAAAATTGATAGGAATATTTTTGTAAGTTTTGATGAGCCAAATGTACTTTAGATCCCCTTAGTTTTTAGGTCTTTTAGTACAAGCATCATAAATTAGAATATCGAGTCAAAAGGAATCTACCATAGGAAGAACAAAATTAATTTGAGAAATTAATTTTGGTCCTACAAGTATTCATCCGAGAAAGAAGCATAAAGGAATGACATTGCAAAGAATAACCGGATGAGCCTAACGGCAAAATGGTAGAAGTCCTTACTCAAAACGATCACACTTGAGATCAATTCCCCCCAAGGACTTATTTTTACAAGTCAAGTTTTCGGACAAGCAAAATGTCCAAAAAAGAGCACAATGTGACAAGGAGCACAATGCGGACAAGCACAATGTGTGCTAAAGAGCACGATGTATGCTGACGAGCACAATGTATCAAAAGGAGCTCAATGTTCAAGTCAAAGGAGCACAATGTGGCAAAGAAGCAAGATGATTAGAAACTGGATAAATTCGAAGGAATTTATTCTAAGTCTACCCACATGCCACAAGAAGCCAAAATTTCCTGAAAGACATTTGATCAGAACGGAAAAAATACCTATGAAGAAATGAATATAAAAACTTATCCTAGAAATAAATTCTATCAGATGAATTTATTTCAAAGATACGTTGGATATTCAATATGACAACAAAATAATATTTTGAACAATTAGAAAATCAATTGGAGATAAGATATTATTTTGTCAGGCAAGTTGACAATCAAATCAAAATTGAAGACCTACTATTGTCAACAATATCAGGCTATGAAGATTCAAATTTCAAATATCAAATTATCCCACTCCAACGGATATATTTGATTGCCTATAAAAAGCCATGAAGACTTGAAGACAAGCAGAGATAGAGGTGCAATACACACGGATAAAACAAAGTGCAAAATTCAAAAAGTGCAAGTGCTCAAATATTCTTAGAGACTTAGTCTGAATAGTCTCAAATCTAGTTGGAGAGAGAAATAATTACCTTTGTATTTGTAATTGTAGAAAGAGTATAGCTGTGTGCAAAATACTCTAGTGAGTGTAGCTGTGTGCAAAACACTCGTAGTTGCTAAGTGTAGCTGTGTGCAAGACACTTAGTTGGCGTTGAGTATAGCTGTGTGCGAAATGCTCGGAGTTGAGTGTAGCTGTGTGCGAGACACTCGGAGTTGGGTGTAGCTGTGTGCAAAACAACCGGAAGAAGTGCTTGTGTAGCGCTTATTCACTATTGTAACTGTGTGTGGAAAATAGTGAATTTCTCCTAGACGCGAAAGGAGAAAAGTGGACTAGGAAGATTACGCCACTTCCGAACCACTATAAATTGCCTCTCTCATTTACATACTGCACTTACATAATTTGCTCTATCTATCTATCTTATTCGACTAACCCGTTTACTATTCACAGTCAATCTTAATCTTTCGGGTTTAGTGTGTTTTCACGTGTGCATGTGACTCAAACTTCACGAGCTTAAATATTGGATTGTTCTAAGCAAGTTTGACGTGTTGCATGTAACATTCGTTACACGGTCGACGTGATACGATATTTATTTACAATCTTGAATATTATTATATATTGAGTGCACCATCTCCTTTAAATATTCAAGATATCTCTGTCACTTTACATATCATCTGTACCTATCTTACATGCGCATTTAAATTATTGATTGGGCATAACTCTTTACATACTACTTATTCCGCTGTGCAGTTTAAACTTACTCTATTTACTTGTTACTTAGAGTTGAAGTTACCAAAGAGTTATTTATTTTGAAAAAGCTTGAACGTCTATTCACCCCCCCCCCCCTCTAGACTTTCACCACCCTATCGGGACCAACAATCAACATTTGGATAAAGGATTAACTCTCATCTCAAATTGCTATAAAAGAAGGGCAGTGGCCTTACTAAAATGCATCCCTCTCATCACCAATGGCTTCTAAGGTTTCAATCACCAAAAAGGTGTCAAGAAAAAATCGAGCTCATCCAGAAGAGGGTGAACGAGGCATTCACATCCCTGGAAACAACCCTATCAATCCTCTGAACATTTCATCTGACTCTGAAATTGAGGATTTTGATGAATTCATCAAGAGAGATGCTGATGGAGATGCAAGATCTTTTGATCCTATGAGGAACCCCCTCTAATCATTAAAAAGGGGTTCTTGACATTGGAAGCTTGGAACGATATCACTATGGATAGAGATCTCAGGTATTTCTTTCGACATTATGATTGCAAATTTGCATTTGTGGGGTATGTTGAAAGAGAATCTGATGAAGAAATACATCTTGACGGTGGACCATTGCGCCTAAATGCTCCCACATCAAAGAGAGCCACTAAGGTCACCAAGGGCGAAACCAGTAACACGAAGAAAGGAAAGGGAAAGAAATGAAAATTTCTTTGTCGTGTGTTCAAAAATTGTCCTTAAGCTATGTATTTCTGTTCATCCATGTTTCGTGATTTGTCTTTGAATTAATGAAGGTTTTTCGTCATGAATCTCTGACTACCTGACATTCACACATCTTGAAATCATATCTCTGATCCTAAAATTATGACATTCTTGAAAATGTTCATTCAAAGTCTTCTACATCATTAATGGTCAGTTGAAGAAATACATGGTCATTAATTGCAGCATTGAATGCTGAGAACAGTTTCACAACGTTATCTCTTCTAAATCTGCCTATAAAAGGGGACTATATCTCGCTTTTCTCTACCATTCTCATCTTCACAAATGGCTCCTAAAAAGCCCTTTACAAGGGGAGATTCTCGTAAGCTCCGTGAACTCGCCAGGCAAATAAGAGAAGAGCAAAGAGACATGTATCCAGGCAATACCCTTCAAGCACTATTGGAAATCTCGTCTGATACTGAAGAATCATCTCTGTATGATGATATGGCTGGGTTCATTGTTGAAGAGCCCGAAGAAAACCCTCAGAGAGAAGCTGTCTCATCACTCCCGAAATCCCCTGATGATCCTAGTAAGTACTATGATCAAGACTACATGGACTATCTGAAAGAAGAAGAACTCAAGCATGTACCGAAAGCTGATGAGTCCAAAACTGAAGAAGTACCGGAGTCATCCACGGACTCCAACTTTCTGTGTACCGGAAAATGGTACAAGCGCATGTGGGCTGATCTGAACAAGCCGAAAGTTGGACCATCTAAGGGAAAGGGAAACGGGAGCAAGAAAAACTAATCCTTTGGATTATGTGTCTTATTATCTGTATCTGTTTCTCTCGTTTTTAATGAATAATAATTTCTTGGTGTTTATTATCTTGAATCTACTAATGTGATGGACGAAACTTTATTTGTTTTGTTCATTCCTATCACAGTACATCTCGGGCTAAGTTCACTCTTCTTGGAAATGAAAATATTCCCTCAAGCGTGATCTTTATATCTATGACTAGTCATTCGGGTCACATCTTTTGATAAATTTGTCACTCTATATAAAGGACTCCCTCGGGAATTATGGATTCATTCTTCTCAACTGAGAATATCATGGACAAAGGGAAGGAAATAGCTCTTATAACTGGAAGTTTATCCGAATTCTTCTCCCTTGTACAACTTGCACCACAGCTGAAGCACGACGAACCATATCGGACCTTTTATGACGGGGCAAAAGCTAAAGTCATGGCTGAACTCGATGACTTGGAGAGACGAGGTCTCTCAAGGGACGCAATGGGAACGGATCACGACACCATCATTGCTGAAGTCTTTGCACATGTGGTACGCAAGAAGGAGTTCTTTATCAATGCTCGAAAGAAGAAAGATGTCAAGAAGTGAAATCCCATGTTGGATTTATTTCACGAGAGATGCAGTCACCACTCTTACAATTATCATTTCGTGCACTTGAGTGGAATTCTCTCTCCTCATTTAATATGGAATGATCAAAACTGATCTGAGCGTGATCTTATCACTTTTCCATAAGCTGATCAGTTACCATTTGAGGAAGAGAAACCGGTTGATTATTTGGAATTCAAATCCTCCATCTCAAATACGGTTGACCCGTATTTAAGTACCCAGCAACGAATGAAACCCTACATAACCTCCCCATTCTACATCTTTCACCTCTTTCATTCACTATCCATCTCTAAAGCATTCTACCATCTCAGTTCATACTACACTTAACAATGGCGGAGAAAATCCAAGAAACCCTCTCCAATGAAGAACCAGAAACACCAGCCCCCTTGGAAATTCCTTCTTTTCCTACCGAAGATATACGATTCATTGAATCTAGGGCTCCACTCATTGTCGGAGGAAGCATGTGGGATGCTCATGGATTCCTAGAATATGTCCTTGATCGCAAGTTTGGAGAAGACATCATCGCTCTACTTACAGAGACTGGGTTATACAGGTTCATCACTCACCTTTATACATTATGGTATCCCATTGATGTTGCGCAATTTTATATGAATGCAACTATCTCTTCCGACTCTCTAACCATTACTTCAAGAGTTCATAACCATCAAGTGGTTATAAATTCAGAGGACATACCAGCAGAGTTCATAACCATCAAGTGGTTATAACTTCAGAGGACATACGAGCAGCACATGGATTTCCTCAGAGAGATGACACATACATGGGAAACCTCTCGTTCTACCACTATGACTCGAGTGAGTTTTATGATACCATCAAGAACGCTCATGCATCCTCAAAAACGGAGATTACATGGCCCTTGAAGAAGAAGTGGTTCCGGCTAGATTATGAATTCACTGTAGACATCTTCAATAAGATCGTCGATCACAAGACATCTGGAACTGATGATGTGACAAAGGAGAAGCTCAAGATGCTGCATGCATTTCTTAACAAACACAAAGTTGATTGGTCGAAAGTCATCTTCAACAACCTGGTTCATACAGTCATCTACCACAGACAAAGCCCCGGTGATATCACAAAGAAAATGGGCTATGGATTTTTGGTCAGTCACTTACTTGTCTCAAAAGATGTTCTTATGAGACCAGGAATCCGTCCAGGCCAAAAAGCCTGCCACATGAAGCAGAAACCCTCCGGTTATGACAAGAAAAAAGCATTGGAGTTGGGTGTTCCTTTAGAAATGGTGAAATCTAAACGGAAGTCAAGGACACCGAAAGGATTAGAAGATGATCAACCAAAGCCGAAAAGACAGAAGAAAGAAAAACGCTCCTCTCGGATTAAGTCAAAAGAGGAAGCCATCAGTGCACCAACACCCACTCCCCTCTCACCAAAGTCTCCCGCAGAGAAAAATGTTCTTGCCTCAACTATTCCTCCTCCAGACACAATTGTCGTCGAAGATTCCTCTGATGAAGACAAATTGATTTTGTCAAACCTTGGCAAATCAGGACACTTTCGTTCTCCCATCAAACCGAAGATTGGTGCATCTTCGTCCCCTAAAGAATACGAAACACCGAGAGAAGCACTCTCTCAGGGGGAAGAAGACACGAGAAAAGCATTTACTCAGGGGGAAGATCAGCATAAAGAACCCGCTCCAGAGAAACCTTCTGATCAACACGAGCCAAACCTTGGCCTCTCTTCTCCTCAAGTCCTTCATACACAAGAACCCATTACAGCAGAGCGAATCATTCAAGGCTCGACACAAGAACCTGCTGCTATGGACATGGAGGCCGGTCACTTAAGTCTTCCACAAGAACCTGGCTTGCCAGCAAAGACAAAAGAAGTGACTGCTGAATTGAGTGAAATTTCATCTCTCCCACAAGAACCTGCCAATGCAGAACAGATAACAGCACATTTGACACAAGAACCTGAATTGGTAGATGAATCAGCCATTGTACCAGTTGGAAGTCATGATCTTCCGAAGACATCAACACCTGTCCCCGAAGTCACAGCAAAACCACCAGTTGCTCCATCTCCAGATCAACTGCTTCGCGAATCCATTGAAAATGACTACACCAGAGTATTGCAGTGGCAAAAATGGCGCACAGCCCCTCTGACCACATTCATCGAAACCTTTGAAGTCATGAAAGATGAAGAAGAGTTTGCTCTTGGGTGGCTTGAGACCAAGGACCTCAATGAAACACTGCGTCTTGAGAAAATTAGACGAGTGTTTTCTTACAAAATGACCAATCGTTCTCTTTGAAAGGAGAAAGCTCCGATTTGCATAAAGCTCAACAAACCACCTCTGGACCCAGTATTTGAAGAAGAAATGAAAATTGTTCGGTATGCCATGCTGATTTCCAAAGTCAAGACCATCCTGGAGAAAGAACATCAAAATGATCCTAACTGTAGTGTCAGTGGATTGAAAGGTGAGCTAGGCCGAGAGATTGACACGACCGAAGATGAAGATGACAAAGACAGAGATGATGATGTCAAGGATGCAGATGACGAAAACGATGACAATGATGATGAAAATAATGATAATGACATGATGGTAACAATGGAGCAAATCTAATGTATGACAGTCCATCTCCTCTATTGGTAGGTCCTGATTATGACACTGTTCCTGAAAGATCTCCAGCTCAGAAATCACCTTCCAACAGTGATGGCACAAGGGAAGCATCACAAGAAGATGAGGTAGTCTCACCTAATCATCCTGAAGATTTGTCTCGAGCTCTCGTTCCACATGTTCAACCTATGGACGAAACTCCAATAAAAAAAAGAGGAAGCAGTTGTAAATGAGGGCAAACTGGAAGCCTCCCCAATCCTTCTAAGTTCGGGCAGTGGTGGCAAAAAGGATGCACCACTTCAAGGAGACCAGGTTGAGACTCCACAAACCAACATCGAAGAAGATTCTCCCCCAGTCTCCCCACTAGTAGTCATGAATCTCATGAGGGAAACCGTCCATGCAGTCGAAACCATACATCAGCAGTACTTGATTCTAAGGCAAAGAGACACCAAGGTCTTAGAAGACTTGTCCAAGAAAGTGGATCAGTTGATGGCTGCACAAGCTCAACCTCGACCACCACCGCCAGAGCCATCTCAACCTCCACCGCAAACTAATCCTGATCGAAAATTTCACGAGCGCGTGGCCAAGGAGCTCCATGAACTTCACACTGCTGTCAACAAAGTGGCTCGTCACCAGCACGAACTCAAGCATTCTCACTTCAGTCTTAAAGAACGTGTTGACTTAGCCTGCTCCAAGATCGACACTACCCAGGACAACTCATACCAACTAGGACAATATGCTCTTCAATCTCTTGGATATGCGCAAGACATTCTGACTACAATTAGACAACTCCCCATTGTTCCTCCTACCACATGTGCCGATGATGCCAAAAAGGGGGAAAAGCGACATCATGATGATGATAAGGATGACGATCATCCGAGGGAGAACACGAGAGAACGAGAACGATCTCCATCTCATGCACCAGGAAAAGATGAACGAAGAAGTACAAATCCGCCATCCAGATCTCGTGGCCACCATCCTTCTCAGTCGAGACATTATTCAAATCGTGGTCATTCTCAACCCAGATCACAGTCTCTCAAGCCTCGTCAATCTTATGGCTCTGAATCAAAATTTGTATTTGCTGGTCTCTCCAAGAGAGAAAAGGCAAGCCGAAGGCAGAAATTCATGAGGGACAGAAAGATAACTATGGATGGAGTTGGTAACTTTGTTGAATACAAACCTTATGAAGAAGGTAGTGGAAAACGCTTTGAGGGTTGCAATGTCCCTACTTGGCTGAAGACAAGGGACAACCACACCAGACAAGATCATATCAGCACCCAAAACGAAAGAATAAAGAGACAAAACAGAGAACTATGGGAGAAACATGAAGAAGAAGCCCGGATAAGAGAGCACGAACTGAAGGAAATAGAGAGGGTAAAGAAGCTTATTGAAGATCTGTCGAATGTAACCAAACACTCGGAGGATGGTGTTATCTACAATGCAGCTTTCAAGGTGCACACCGAGTCTGGAAAAAGTTACAAAGAAGGAATGAATTCTTTTGAACTCATCTCATGGTGGAAAGCTGGAATAATTGCGGGTACAGATATTCGGGAGGCTTACAAAAATTACATAAGTCTCAACATTCGAGGAAAATATGAAGATCTAGTCAAGACAAATCCAATCAAGATCTTCAGAGCACGAATCAACAAGGATATCGACACCAACAGAATGCTCAAGCAGCAAGAAGAAAGGGAGACTCGTGTAAGAGAAAAAGCCAAGCCATAAAAGCATAACCTCTAGATCAGTAAGCAGTTCTTCTTTTTGTCTATCTTAAAAGTTTTTGTAATCTTCATTATCCATATATAAAGTACTCGTTGTTACACATCTCGTGTCACTTGTCTGAGTTATTGGTCCTTGTCTTACTTATTATTGGCTTTTATCTAGAAAAGACTTGTAAACTCTCGTGTAAGGCTGACTTGCAATAGAAAATCCGTTATGGAACATTTTATCGGCCTTATAAGAAGAGTATAGGTTTCGGCATCATCAAAAAGGGGGAAATTGTTAGGAACACTTGTATTAGAATTTTGATGATACCAATGTAACCTAGAAAGTAGACCCCTAACCGTTATTACTTTTTGATCGCTGCTTTCGTCCTAGACGAAAGTTGCCATAACTCATATGTAATTCGTGTTAAGATAGCCAAACACACGAAGGCGAGTTATGATTAGTTGTTAGGGTTATCAAGACCAAAGAAGACACGAAGCATGAAGCAAGTTCATCGAGAGTTTAAGAGGAGTTGTCATTTAACACGAAAGGACGGTTTTATTAACGACAATTCTTTAAGACATCTCTTCCCACCAACAGCAAGAAGAATGTCTCCTCTGTCTGACTTGACAACATCCTAGGATAAAAAGGACCTCAACTTTTGGGACACGCATATCAAGGGACATTAAATGAAGATGTACTATTTCCTGGAGCTAAAGGATAAAACACTAAGGCTCTCCATGCCATCAACGGTTACAAGGTACAATCTCATTAATGGTGCATTTAATGCAAGAAGCTCCCAGGTCCTTACCCACTGGTTAATAGGTTTGAAATTTCATCTCCCTCCAACGGGTGGAATTTTCCTCACCTATAAAAACCCACCTTCATCAACTCAGAAGGTGCTGGTTCTTATCACTCGATCTATCCATACGCAAAAGCTCTTAAACGCTCTCAGCTCTCTCAAGCTTTTGTGGACCAGTGTTAAGGTAGAAAGATACTTGAAGAAGCTCATTGATCCTCATATTACACCTTAAGGAAGTCTTGCTATTTGAACGAAGCAATCATTCCTCTCAGTCAAGACTTCATCACGTTGGAGAAATCAGAAATCATTTTCTACCAACCTCAACTCTGAAGAAGAAGTTGATAGAGGCGGAGTAAACTCGAGGAGTTGAAAAACCTACGAAGGCTGTCCGGCTTAGTGATCAAGGAAGTCTTTGCGTAATTGTACTAACGAGTGATAGTGCAATCCTTCCATAAGTTATGGAAAAAGAGTGGAGTAGGCAAAGTTGGCCGAACCACTATAAAAATCTCGTCTCCCTATCTCTTTACTTTTGCTTTCAATTTCTGCATCATCTCATCTTTCGCATCACCACCAAAACTCTCGTTATAACCAAAAACGTGCAAAGTAAATAAACGAAGTTAACATTTCCGCTGCGTCAAAAACACCGAAAGGTCGTTTTTAGGGCAAAACACGAAAAGAGTCTATTCACCCTCCCCCCTTCTAGACTTTCCTACAGCTTTATCGGGACCAACAAACTTGGATCGCACACTTGTTTTACAAATTTGAATTTTAATTCACAGAAAGTAAGACAACAAGTAAAGTACAATTTCGCTTCCTATTTCGTTTAAAGTCAAGAATTGCGAGTTGATGTAGCCACAAAAAACAACTTAAATAATATGGAGCGTTGTTTTTGAAACATTATTGACTATTTTAAAGCAATCTATATGTGTGCCATCAACATAAATATTTATAATGTCACCAAAAGTAGTTGACTACATACCTACGTAACTTATTTATAACAAACGACAAATTTGTCTGAACTTGTGGTAATCGATATCTTCTTTTCATGGTGTTGATCAAGTTTAATGCAAAATTTCTGAACTATTTGATGTTAGAGTTTATGGCTGCTTTAACACTGTCTCATTTTATCATGATTTTCGGAAAAATAAAAAATCTTATCTAAAACTTTTATTTTAGGCCTCACCTTGCCTTATCCGAAAGGGTTTTTTTTTTTAATATATATAAGTTGACAGAGCTGCTACGATATATATATATATATATATATATATAGGGAAGAGATAAAGTGCAGGAATGGCATCCCGTGCGGTTGTGCGGTAGGGCACACATTAAGCATTAAATTGACACACTTTAAGTACACAACACACGCACCTTAAGAACACAAACAAAACACCTTAAAAACACTAATCTCACGCACGTTAAGCACAAAACTCATGCACCAACACAAATCTCACGCAGTTTCAACAACTACTCAACCGCACAAGAACGTTTGTGTGTGTGTGTGTGTTCCGAGTCTTTCTCGATCCGTTTTACGGTCCAGGTCCACCCGACTAATTTTTGCTCGCTCCGAGAGGCACAGGAGCTGACCAAAGGGAATTGTCACTTGTGGGAATCGTATCAGAATTATCTTAAAATTCTTCCTCACAAAGAGAGCTCATTTGCACTTGAGCTACTCCATTTGGTAGTTTGTTTGGTGGAATAAATTATTTCTAGAATGCTCCACTTCGCCAATCAATTATTAAATGTCTGACTTGAAATCCATTTTTGGAAATTATTTCTAGACTGGTCCCCACTCCACACTTTAACCGTCATTTCAATTATGTGCACTTAATTATATTATCTATATTATATTAAATTTCATTTATCACGACATGTATCATAATGCGGTGTATGAAATATAAAGAAGAAACAAACATATAGCACCAGAAGGTAAGTTCAAATTTAATCTGAAGAAGAAGAAGCCAAATGAGCGGCGAGGGGAAGGTGGTATGCGTGACCGGTGCTTCCGGCTTCATAGCTTCTTGGCTCGTCAAGCTTTTGCTCCACCGTGGTTACACCGTCCACGCCACCATTCGCAGCCTCAGTCAGTTTCCTATTTCTCTCTTTTTCTCCGCATATATGTGCTTGATTATGGTCTTTCAATTCTCTCTCCCTCCCTCACATATATTTATGAGAAAAGTTGTTATGATATCTCACTACTGAAAATTATGGAATTTCCGACCATCTGAAAGTGATCTTAAATCAAGTTGAAAGTAAAAAGTGATCGGAAATAGCAATAAAGGTTTTTACGGATACCAAAAGTGGTCGGAACAAGACTTTCGACTTGATTTAAGATCACTTTCAGGTGATCGAAAATTCTATAATTTTCAGTAGTGTCTTTATCTTTTAATAATACTAACTCAAGAGGACCACAGCCGGTTAAATTTCTAAAGTTGAAGGACCATGGATGAATTACTTGGATCACGAATTGTTAAATTGGAATGTCGAAAGAGCACAGATGGTGAAGTTGAAAGTTTAGGACTAAACGTGACAAAATCACTATATTCGGAGGACCACATGTGGCATTAATTTTATTTTTTTAATAATAAAAATTTTAGATATACTAATAAATTTATTATGATATAAAATATTTTTTATGAAAATAAATAAATAAATAAGGTATTATAATTATTATAGGAAAACTACACTTTTCGTCCTTAAGTTATTAGGTAATTGTACGATTCATTCCTACTTGTTGGTCGTGCTCACTTCTCGTTCCAAAGCTATAACTGAAGTTGTAAATTTCATCCTTTTACTAACAGGTCATGCTCACTTCTCCTCTTTAAGTTATAACTAACGTTGCAAATTTTGTCTCTAATGTTAAGTTAGAAAATGGACAAAATTTACAATGTCAATCATTATAATTTATGGACGAGAGTTTATATTTATTATTGCAAATGTGCTAATATATAATTTATTAAAATTGAACGTTTATAATATTAATTAAAATATATTAACAATTTTAATTAAGCCAACCTAATAAGTTCGATAACTTAAAATTTTAATGTTATGACCAATAATTTTAAACTTGACCAAAAACATGAATAAGCTCCAATCAATAAGATTGACAATCTGATAGTATAGGGTAACGAGGTGGCCGGTCTAATTGATATATCTAATCATAAATGGTTTTGTTTATATTATATTATTGCAGAGGTTCCAAGTAAGGTGTCACATCTTCTTGCATTAGATGGTGCTAAGGAAAGATTGCATTTGTTTGAAGCCGACTTACTTAAGGAAAACTCTTTTGATGATGCAATTAATGGATGTGAAGGTGTTTTTCACACAGCATCACCTGTAGATTTATCACCATCAGCAACTAAGGTCAACCGTACCCTTTTGTTTTTCTTACGTTAATCCCCCTCCCCCCACCCTTTTTTTTTTTCTTTCTAAATCATATATATTTTAGGCAGAACTAGTGGATCCGGCAGTAAAAGGAACACTAAATGTTCTTAGATCATGTGTGAGAACACCTTCTGTGAAAAGGGTAGTGGTGACGTCCTCAACGGCTTCTGTTATGTTCAAACCAAATCCTCTAAGTCCAACTGATGTAGTTGATGAGACTTGGTATACGGATAAAGAATTTGCAGAAGAAGCACAGGTAATGCATATATTTGACAAGAGATCCACACAACCTGAATATAAGCAAAACACTTCAATTTGTGCTAATTTATGTGACTTTTTTTTTTCTTTAATTTGTAGCAATGGTATGTCTTGTCTAAAGTCCTTGCTGAGGAAGCTGGATATAAGTATGCTGAGGAGAATGGGATTGACTTGGTTTCATTACATCCCGCTTTTGTTATTGGCCCTCTTTTGCAACCCACTCTTAATTTGTCAAGCGAAGTCATTTTAGATCTCGTAAAAGGAGGTAATATTTCAACGAAAAATGAGTCAACTTAAATTAACAGTTGTTAAAATTTTAATGAATTTTTCCATTATTATTATTATTATTATTATTATTATTATTATTATTATTATTATTATAAAATTGATGAATGTTATGTCACATAGGTAAGGAAACAATGCCTACTGGAATCTATCCTCTTGTTGATGTTAGAGATGTCGCAAATGCACATATTCAAGCATTTGAGTTACCTTCTGCCAGTGGAAGATACTGTTTAGTTGGGATAACAATACACTCTTCGCAAATTTTGAAGATGGCAAGCCGGCTTTTCCCTTCTCTTTCCATTCCTGACAAGTAAGATTTTTAGTTAAAGACATTAGTGTTTATGTGAATGTTCTTAGTGAAAAAAAAAAAAAAAAAAAAGAAGAAGAAATAATTATAGAAAGGGAGAATCACACTTTTGGTCCCTCAATTGTTCCTAGATATGCAATGTAATCCCTCATTGTCAATTTTGTAAAATTAGTCCCTCAAATATTTAAACCGTAGTCAATTTGATCCTCCGGTCAAATTTCTCTCAAACCAGGGTTAATACCATGGATAGTTTGGTAATTTCATAATGTCCTTAGTTACCCCATTCTCCTCCCACGCCATTTACCCCTAATTCATTTCTGCCCTAGCTTTCATCTGGGATTAAATTTGTTTACCCCCAAATCCTTGATCCTATTGCTGCGAAGAGGAGCCGGTGATGTTGAAGACCTGGAAGGCGAAGGCCATTTTCTGGTTTAGGTTGTGAGGGAGGGCATTGAGCAGCGCCGACGTGTAGATTCCTAAGCATGAGTTTACGAGGTGGGCGGACATGGCTTCCGAGAAGTACGCGGCGACTCGCTGTACGGAGGTTCCGTATGGGGTTGAGAGCTCTGAGACTTGGAGGAGCATTCTGTTTGCTTCGTCTAAATTGTCGGCGGCGACGACTTCCACGCATTGTAAGTAAGGTTAATAGATGGAGGCCTTCTTCGAATTTTTTCTGTTGTTCAAGATCTTCCTTTTCTCTCCTGATAATCAGGGACATCTGACAAAATTGGAACGAAATGGCCTAAATGTTTTGCTAAGCTGTTGCGGATTCCTGGTTCTCTTGTGAAGTTTTACTAAGCTGCTTTTGAATTATGAATTTCCTTAAATTTTAATAGAATTGAATGTGCAGCAAATAGATTCTTTACCTCTAATTGAAATCCAGAGTGGATTCTTTGAAAAGTGTTTCATGCATTCTCTTTCTACTTTGGCTACAATGAGAACTTGTTCTATAATTGTGCGTGTCTGGGTTCTAGCCTTCGGCGACAAAGTCTAGTGGTGAAGCAAATTAATTTTCAGCATCGCAATTCCAGTCGGCGGCGGAATCCATTCGTCGGCAGCGACAACAGTCTTCATTCGGCGCAGTAGTGGGAATTAACTCTGATCTGGTTCTCTTTCTTTTTACATATTGTTTTTTATTTCTTTTCTTTGGAAGAAGTGTATTCATTTAATATTTTTGCCATCTGCACTTCCGAACCGCCGCCGGTCGCCCTCGACCACGGCGGTGCTGCCGTCACCATGGATTCCGGTATGAGACAAATCTGAAAAGCCAATGCGGGAGGGAGGAGGAATTTGGGGATAAAATTTAGTGGGTTGTGAAATTACCAAACTGTCCATAGTATTAACCCTGGTTTGAGATAAATTTGACCGGAGGATTAAATTGACTACGGTTTAAATATTTGGGGGGCTAATTTTACAAAATTGACAATGAGGGACTACATTGCATATCTAGGAACTATTGAGGGACCAAAAGTGCGATTTTCCCTTATAGAAATATACATTTTAAAAAATTTATTTTCTAATCACAGATATAAAGATGACTTGCCTGCCGTAGCAACCTACCAAGTATCCCAGGAAAAGGCAAAAAGCTTGGGGATCAACTACACTTCTTTTGATGTGAGCCTTAAGGATACTATTGAAAGTTTAAAAGAAAAAAACTTCCTCAACTTCTAATTCTTGAGCTTTTTCACTCACGTGGTGCCATTGAGAGGTGGATGTTTTAATTATTTAGGTGAGATGATTTGTTGGAGACTTTTGTATCTTATTATGAGATTTGATATCCATTATTATATTTGTTTATTTACTTTGGCTATGCTATTATTGGATTTAAATTTTTAAAAAATTGTAAAACTCATTATCCATTTTCTCCCCTACTTTTGAACAATAGAATAAAAAATAAAGAAAAAATAAAAATAAAAATATTATTGTCTATGCATTCGATATATAATTTCAATATATATACACATTTATGTATGTGTATATATATGTATCATATATACATACATAGAAATTGGATCAGAAGTTGCGGAGGCCTTAGGTGTGGCGGTGTGGACTGATTTGGATCGTGCACCCTAGTTCTGTAAGACTTAGTTTTTGAACAACGATTTATTTCTTTAATTTTGATAGAAACTGTTTGGTTGTCCAATTCATGTTACAGATTTTTATTTCTATAAAGCATGTGTATATCTTGTGTTATAAGTTTTTTTTTTTTTTTTTTTGTCATATATGTGTTATTAAATTCTGTATATTAAAGAATATGAATTCTGACATTAAACAAGAGTTAATTCCACCAAAGGTCCTTGTCTTTTGTGGCAATTTCACATTTAGTGCCACACTATCGTTTTTGTCACTTAATACTCCAAACTATCATATTTTGGACGCTTTTGGTCCCTCCGGTAACTTTTTTAGTGAAACTCTGTTTTATGCAACGGTATTTTTGTCAAATCATATTTAATTTTTTTTATTATTATTTCCGATTTTACAGTTAATGATCAGGCTACTTTCAATTTCAAAAGGCTCAGAAACATGCCGACACATAGTTCCTTGTATTAGTTCATCATCGACTACAACACTAGAAGTTGCAATGACTGAAATCCAGTGGCTATATGTATTTATTTATGTGAACAACATAAGATGAAAAACCTACAAAATTGAGAAACATTTCAAGAAAATTACTATTAATGATCACAATTCGTTGACAAAATAATTAAAAGAAAATTTACCAATGCTCACCAATTTCTGCTCTATCATACTCGCCATTATTGACACGCCGAAAACTACTGTCGTCGACAGCGAGCAGGATGACCTCGGTGGCTGAAGTAGGTGGCGGCTCTTTTTTGTCCCGTGGCGTTGCAAGATGCGTAAAATTAAAAAAAAAAAAAAAAAAAAAAAAAAAAGTGATGTGACGAAAATACCCTTGCCTAAAATAGAATTTCGACAGAAAAATTACCGAAAGGACCAAAACGTCCAAAATATGATAGTCTGGGGTGTTCAGTGGCAAAAATGATAGTCTGGGACTAAATGTGGAATTGTCACAAAAGACTGTTGGACTTTTTAGCTAAAAATGGCATTTTGAGTGACTATTTTGTGGTACAAATATATGTGGGATACACTTCCGACACTACAAGAAAAATGCACATAGACAACACTAGAAAGACAACAGTTTTTAAGAAAAGTGTTGTCTTTTGTATAAAAGACAACAG
This sequence comes from Ipomoea nil, assembly GCF_001879475.1. Classification (NCBI taxonomy): domain Eukaryota; kingdom Viridiplantae; phylum Streptophyta; class Magnoliopsida; order Solanales; family Convolvulaceae; genus Ipomoea; species Ipomoea nil. Next base: position 1,767,993 of record NW_017616696.1, on the reverse strand, counting down.
TTTGGTCCAAAACCGTTGTCTTTGATGCAACACTTTTGTCAAAGACAACGGTTTTTACTTAACCGTTGTTATAAGTGTGTTGTCTTTGTGCATTTTGTGAAAAGACAACACCACAACGACAACGGATTTTTAAAACTGTTATCTATGTGCGTTTTTTTTTTTAAAAAGACAACGGTTTTTTTAACCGTTGTCGTTGGTGTGTTGTCTTTAAGAGCATTAGAATACACAACACTAGAAAGACATCGGTTGTTTAAAACCGTTGTCTTTGTGCGCTCTTTTTTTTTTAAAAAAGACAACGGTTTTATTTAACCGTTGTCGTTGGTGTGTTGTCTTTAAGCGCACTAGAATACACAACGCTACAAAGACAACGGTTTTTTTAAACCGTTGTCTTTGCGCATTATTATTTTTTAAAAGACAACGGTTTTATTTAACTGTTGTCATTTATGTGTTGTCTTTAATAGCACTTGAATACACAACACTACAACGACAACAGTTTTATATAACCGTTGTCGTTGCGCGTTCTTTATTTGTTTAAGACAATAGTTTTATTTAACCGTTGTCTTTGGTATGTTGTCTTTAAGCGTATTTGAACACACAACACTACAAAGACAACAGTTATAAAAAATCGTTGTCTTTGCGCAATATTATTTTATAAAAGACAACGGTTTTATTTAACCGTTGTCATTTATGTGTTGTCTTTAATAGCACTTGAATACACAACACTACAACGACAACGGTTTTATATAACCGTTGTCGTTGCGCGTTCTTTATTTGTTTAAGACAACGGTTTTATTTAACCATTGTCAACCGTTGTCGTTGCGCGTTCTTTATTTGTTTAAGACAACGGTTTTATTTAACCATTGTCTTTGGTATGTTGTCTTTAAGCGTATTTGAATACACAACACTACAAATACAACGGTTATAAAAATCGTTGTCTTTGCACATCATTATTTAATGAGTTGTATAAAGCAAAGATAAGAATGTTAATAACAAGAGTTGAACCTTTAACCTCAAACTTAACAAATAAGGTTTAACCAACTAAGCAACATAAACTCTTGTGTTTAAATGTGCAACATTTAGTATATAACTGGGTTGCTTCTGTGTTGTTTGTGAAAACCAAGACAACAATTTTAGAAAATAATTAAAGGATCCCTTAGGAAGAATAGAACCCAAGACCTCTAACATAATAAACTAAGTTAAACCGACCAAACCAAATCAACACTTATGTACTCAAGTAAACTAATATATATACTTGATATAACCAATTTTCTTATGTGTTGTCTTTGAGACCCAAGACAATGATTGTATAAAATAGGTTAAGGATGCCACCACAAAAGATAGAACCCAAGACCTTTAACATAACAAACAAAGCCAAATCCACCAAACCACACCAACTCTTGTGTACTAAAGTGTTACACCTTATCTTTTAGCTATTATATCCTGAGTGTTAACAAGAATAAAAATGTAATTAAAATTTGTTGTCCAAATATATTGCATAAAAATTTAACAAATAAAGAATACAATTCAAAAGTTAATTTAATAGTTATATTTTCGTTCATATTTAAATATAAAATTATTCACCAAAATTTCAAAGTCAATTCATTAAAGTTTTATTTTCATATTATAATTAAGACCAATCTATGAATTCAAAAAAAAAAAATAAAAATATCAAGTATAAAAAACAATAGATTATATCTATAATATTTTTTTAAAAAAATTTGGGCACCCAAAATTGAGACACGTGGAGAATGAATATGAAAGAGTAGTTGATCGATGCCGTACAGTTAGCTATCACAAATTATGTCGTACATTGATCAAAGTCCACCAACGGCACCGTTACCGTGTCCACACTACAGTGTGGACACGGGTCCATAGCATAACGATTGGTTAGCTATATCCCATTTCTTTTGCCATGATCTTAGCTTTGTAATATAATTGGGCCGCGAGTTGTCGGTAATAAACCTCGGGGTATTAAAGGGCAAATTATGCTGTGCAACTGTTCTATGTTCATAATAGCTGAACAATGCATTGTGAACACGAGTCCAAAACGTACGACGTCGTTTTCACAAAATTATATGTTCATAATTTGATAACTATACAGTTTAGAAATTATGAATCAACAATACAGAAATTATGAATCTGTAGTATAGAAATTATGAATCTACTACATAGAAATTATGAATCTACTGTATTTAAATTATGAATCTACTGTATTTAAATTATGAATCTACGATTTAGAAATTATGAATCTACGCTTTAGAAATTATGAATCTAGAGTAAAGATTTTATGAATCTACAGTATAGAAATCTGTGAATCTCGCGTTCTGTACCTATATACCCGGTACTATTTTAATTGGGTCTAGTGACCCGGGTAATAAAACTAATATTTTCTTACCCTGTTCTATATCTATATTGTCCGGTTTAATTGGGTCTAGCGTTCCGGATGCCGCGAAAAATTTATTATTATTTTATTAGAGAGCGCGAAAAATCAACCCAAAATTTAGCCCTACCCGCCCAAACTTAGAAAATTTTCATTTCGCCCAATTTTATTCCTCGATCAAGAGAGTTCTACCCCCAATATTCCAAAATTTCATTTCGCCGATCAGGAGAGTTCTTCACTGCCATCCCTCTGCCGACGACGACAACCAACAGCCATCGCCTCAGCCTTAGCCACACTCGCCGCCGCCCTTCCTCTCGCCCTCTCATTTCCGAGACCTCCGGCCGCCGCTCTTCCTTCGCCGACGACGACGGCCGACAGCCACAGCCTCAGCCTCAGTCACACTCGCCGCCGCTGCTCTTCCTTCTACAGCTCTCTGTTAAGTGCACAGGCCTCATTGTAAGTCTAATCTTGCTTGTCTTTCTATTTTTTTTTCATTCCAGTCTAATCTTCCTTCTATACAGCTCTGTTATATGCATGCTATTTAGGTTTCACTCTTTGTGGTTAAAGAAAAGGTCTCAATTTCTTTAAAAGATTCGTTTGTGTGAATTGTTGTTGCTTTGATTTGCTTTTGAATTTTGCATTTGGATAAAATCTGGGCTAGTCTCATATTGTTTTAATCTGCTTTAATTTTTAAGGTTTTGCTTCTGTTTTTGCAATGATGAACAAGATTAATTCATATTTCTTAAGCAAATTTATTATATGTGTGTTAAAAGATCTTCTATTATGTGATGTTAATTAGGCTGCATTGATTGTATGGAAATTGTTATGTTGTGGAACCGTATCCACCTTGCAAGGTGGGCATGGTTCCACAGCATAATTTGCCGAGATGATAGGAAAAGGGATTCCCCCGAATACCATCACTTATGCTCCCTTAATTAATGGTGTCTGTCTGGATAATAGGATTGTGGAGGCTGTAGAACTATTTAGAAAGTTGGTGAGGGAGAATGTGTGCAAAATTAATCAAGTTATGTGGCATTCTTATAACTGGGCTTTGCAACATGGGTCAACAAGCTTGTTGGATATGATACTATTCTGATTAATAGTTTGTTGAGTTCTCCGGGTCAATGTATTAAGTAGTTCTCTATATCTCATTTTACAGTTATTGCATACAGGACAAAATATGACGCAGCTTTTTGTGCTTTCCTCTTCAAACCTTGTGTTCTCCTTTCGTTGTACCCTAGAATAGTCACATCATTACATATGCAACAGGTTGACATGCATTATTCTGAATGCACATTTTATTTTTATTTCTGTAGTGCAATTCCTTAACACTTCTTTATGGTCCCTTTTCTGCAGTTTTGCCTCAGGCTTTCACAATTTCTGACATGCATTACTAGCCATTACTTATTTGGTTTTATGATTTTGCTTGGGAATTAGTGTTCCTATTAAAATGAGCCACATCTCATGCTCATTTTGAATTTGATTTTTTTTTTTTAAAAAAAAAGTACTTATTATGAAGAGTATATGGTATATGTTGCATATGGTTCATATTGTTTTTTCCATGATTCTGATGGTTATTTGGAACTTGCATGCAGGCTATCTTTATAATCACCAAACAAAGGAGTTCTTTAATCTTACTTATGCACATGAGTAACTTGAAAGAGATGGTTTGTTACTTGAAAGAGAACTTCAAGTTCTGAGGTAAATAAACAAGCTAAGTTCTGAGGATTCTCACTACCAAACCAATCATTGCATGTCTAGTATTATGCTTTCCTTACTTAGTGAAACACTTTGCATGTTTAAGGAAAAGTTGAAATGGATACACGAATGGGAGCTGCTCCTGCACCAAATCAAGTTCTGGTGAGTTCAGGTAATTGCATTTTCTTGATATTCAACTTAGTTTAATCATGCATATAGTGGAGTCTTGTTGATACGTTCGTTTCTTGTGCTTTAGTGAAATTATGCCTCGGATTAAAGATTTAAAGCTAAAAAAAATAGCTTTCTCCTTCTTTCTTTACTTGAGTTTCAAGTTCAATGTTGGAAAAGTTGTAAACCTTTAGTTCTAATAAAATGCTCTAAATGTTATTCTGTGGTGAGGGAGTCTACATTATATTAGTATTTGAATCCTTGTTGTGCTTGCATCATTTGAAAATTTATGAGTCTGTGAGTGGAACACAAGTCATATGAGTGTTTGTAGGGAAGTTTGTCATTGTCTTGGAATGGTAGTCTATAGCAGGCACTCATATATACAGCCATACAGGATGAGCTCATACCTCCTATGAGGTTGTTGTCATGGAAATTGTCACTGCAAAGATGGACATTCATAATGGGTGTCCAAATCTGCATTCAATATAAATAGGACACAAGCTGATTGAATGATTTAGTGGTGATGCAGTTGTACATTATATGCCTTGTAAAATGAACTGTTTGATTTTTCCTCATGTCCACTTAATTGCTGGTGGATGAATAATTTTGATATGAAGTTACAGCATTCCCATATGTTAGCTTGGATTGAGATAAATGAACTATTTCTAGAGAAGTATTTTCTAGATTTAGTTAGCTTTCCCAGAAGGTGGACCATAATATCAAACAAATTGTCAGATGCTTTGTTGAAGTATTCAGATGCTTTCTATTCTACAAACTGCAGGCGCTCATTTCTAGAGCAGAAGTTGGCAAGCTTAGATTTGCCAAAGTAGGAGCAAAAGGTTCTTCTCAAGGACTTGGAACGTAAAGAGACAGAATATATACGTTTCCAAGTATGTTTAGATTATCTTTTTAGATTTAAATATATTATGCACCTATAAGTTCAATAAATAAATTTTTTTTTTAGCCATTAGCATTATATTTCTTGCAAAAATGGTTGCTAAAGTACATATAAACAACACTCAACTTTACATATTAAAAAACATGTTTACCTCGTAGATATACTTTTCCCAACCAACCCTTATTTCTTCACTATGTAAAGTTGATTGTTGTGTATTTATGTTTTTGATCAACTATAATTGATCCTTAACTTTATCATCAGTTCTCAAACTTTTCCCTTTGAATTACCTAATTTTCAGTTTTGTGTTCCTATTTGAGGCTATACTTTGCAATTCATTAGGCTCTTGAACCTTTCACCATTGGCTCTTGGACCATTTTAATCATTTGGAAATTTCACCAAGGGCTTTATATACAAGGCTGCTTGACAACTGCTCTTCTGGCAAGTCTGATTTTGTATGGCAAATTTGTGTTTCTTTAAATGTTCTTCTCTTCTTTTGTGAAACCACCCTCATCCTCTTAATCTTTAAAGTGATCAAACTCCTTAATGAACTAGTAAAGGCTTGTCCCATATTAGAGAAATATTGTAAGCTCTAATAGTCTAATTACCTCATCTTACCATAGCTGGTTTTCCATACGGATATGATGAATTCAATGTTTCCCAGGCTAACTTTTTTGAAAGTTCTGTTGATACAGATTGTTATTGCATTTCCTTATCGGAGGAATGGCGAAATTGTAAGCTGCAAATACCGGGATATAAACAAAAGAAAAAGATTTTGGCAGGTGCTTGTCAATACCATTTCTTTAGCTAAGAAACACATTGATTTTAAAGCTTGATATAGTGCTACAGTTTATTTTCTAAACTCCACTAGCTGCATTCACACATTATTCATATTATGATTATTATCCACATTTATTGATTCAACCCTTATTGTGTCTTATCTATAAGGCTAACCTCTTCACCTTTGAGTTGGGGAAATTCCCTCTTAATTCTTAAATGATAAAAAGTGGTGACTACTATTCAGATTTTTCATTTTAAGATTTTCTTCTATTTATTGTTCTTGATGCTTTTGATTCTAAACTATGAATATCATTTGCTTTTTATTTTGTTTTTTGGCACAGTGTTACGTTACTAATCTCTTATTGTTGTGCCATTGTTACTTTTAGGAAAGTGACACTGAAAGGATATTGTATGGATTGGATGATATAACGGGAGCAAGTGATATAATTAGTGTAATCTCAAGTCTCTTAAATTTTCCTCTTTATAGAAGCACTTTAGGATTGTGCTCTTTATAAATGCCTACTCTTTTATTGCAGATTGAGGGTGACAAAGCAATTATTGATCTGGTGCGTTCTGAATGGGCCGATATTCTATGAAGTTATTAGAGTAGGTATGATTTGATCATTAGAACGTTGTGATCATTTAGACTTGGTTCGTGGAATTGTTTTTTGTAGTATTATGACTTGGATGATATATGATTCGATTAGAATTGGTCATGGAAGTATTTAGACTTGTTATTTTGAACCTTAGCTTGTGCAAAATTATGTAACTACACTTGGCCATGGTGAATGGATAAATTGATTTTTTATATGATTAAAATTTAAGCAGGTTAAAAACGGTTAAAAACCGTTGTCTATTTTACAATAGACAACAGTTTGAAACTGTTGTCTTTTGTACAATAGACAACAGTTGAAACTGTTGTATTTTCTACAAAACACAACAGTTTATGGGCGTGACTTTTAACAACAGCGATTTCAACAACACACAATAGACAACAGTTAAAAACCGTTGTCTATGTGCATCACTTTTAACAACATCGGTTTCAACAACATTGAATAGACAACGGGTCAAAAACCGTTGTCGTTGGTAGAAAAGACAACGGTTAATAACCGTTGTCTATGTGCGTGACTTTTAACAACACCGATTTCAACAACACTTAATAGACAACGGTTAAAAAACCGTTGTCGTTGGTAGAAAAGACAACGGTTAATAACCGTTGTCTATGTGCGTGACTTTTAACAACACCGGTTTCAACAACACTTAATAGACAACGGTTAAAAAACCGTTGTCGTTGGTAGAAAAGACAACGGTTAATAACCGTTGTCTATGTGCGTGACTTTTAACAACACCGGTTTCAACAACACTTAATAGACAACGGTTAAAAAACCGTTGTCGTTTCTAGAAAAGACAACGGTTATTAACCGTTGTCTATGTGCGTGACTTACAACAACACCGGCTTCAACAACACTTAATAGACAGCGGTTAAAAAACCGTTGTTGTTTCTAGAAAAGACAACGGTTAAAAAACCGTTGTCTATGCGCGGGACTTACAACAACACCGGCTTCAACAACAGAAATTATACCCCTACGACAACGGTTATTAACCGTTGTTTATGTGCATTTTTCTTGTAGTGCGAGTTGGGTCGGGTCAAAGTGGATTCGGGTTCTTTGTAGTGAGACGAAGAATTTGATATAATGTACGCTCAAAATGGGTAATAGGTGAATGAGAAATTAATTCTCAAAGTGAACCTATTTGAGAGAAGTCAAAACTTAAGCTTGGTGCTAGTTAAAATTAGGACGATTCGTAACATGGACGAAAGTTGAGCTTAAGTGGTTTAAGCTTTAATTGAAAGCTTAATTTAAAATTGGGACGTACACAAATTGTTAGAGGGTACAAAATAAGAGCTGAAAAATGCAAGGACATTCTTGTCTTTTCCCCTCCCCTTTTTATCTCTGTTATAATTGTTGTATATAAGCTTGCCAGCTTCCTCTCTGTAATCAACTTTTCAGTTTTGCTTTTTCATTGCTCAATGAAGTTCAGTTCCAAATTCTTCCTTTAACATCTTTGTCATGGTATCAGAGCGGCGGACTTACGCCGCCGCCGTCTCCGGCGTAGGCGAGACAACTCAAGGAGTAAAAGAAGCCTCACCGATCATTCGCTCACCTACTTGTAGCTCTCCCGTAACAGCTCCACAGCGGAGTCTTTTCACTTCAAGGAATCGAGCTCTAGAAGATATGGAGAATCCTCTAGCGTTTGGCATCAATGATAATCCGAGCGCCATCTTAGTCTCTCCTGCTCTAACCGGAAGTCCGAACTACGGATCGTGGAGCATATCTATGAGGATCGCGCTTAAAGTGAAGAACAAGTGGAGTATAATCGACGGAACTATCAGTGCGCCGGCCAGAAATCAACCAGAGTTTGCGGCGTGGAAGAGATGCAATTTAATGGTGTGTTTGTGGATTTTTAAGGCCGTTCAACCGTCGATTGTTCAAAGTATCATGCACATGGACAAGGCAAGGGACGTATGGGAAGATATGAGGAAGCGATTCTCCCAACGCGATCCTCACCGCATCTCCGCAGTTCAGAATGAAATTTAGAGTTTAAAACAGGGAAATATGTGTGTGAATGACTATTACACGAAGTGCAGAACTCTTTGGGAAGAAATGAATGATTTGAGGCCTCTTCCCATCTATAGGTGTGATCCTAGATACGATTGTGATGTTCTAGACATAATCAAAGACGAACGTGAGATTGACCAGGTCATAAGGTTTCTTCAGGGCCTAAATGATGAATATAGCAGCTTGAGGTCCAATGTTCTTGTAATGGATTCAATGTCCTTGCGTTTTTCAGCTCTTATTTTGTACCCTTTAACACAAATGATGCTGGACGAAAGTGCATGCACGAATCAATAAATTGAAAGATTAATTTTAAGCTTTAGTTTCATGCTTTAAGTTGGAGTTGTGGGCTCTTTCGTGCTCTACTGCTCTCCTTTCATGAGCTACTTTTGTGCTGCACCGTTTCGGTGCTTGCGGACCACTCGGGTGTGGTTTCCGGTCTCAATTCGTTAAACCTTCGAGTTTGTACGGACTTCTCAGTCACTCAGATATTTTGAAACGGGTTGTTATGGTCGGTACGAATTAATCGCGTATTAAGTTCGTGACTGTTGGTATTATTACGATAATAAGTACAACTGTTTCAAACGTTATTATCAAATTATTTAATTCTGAATTTATGTTGGTTAATGTGCCATGAATAGGCTAATTAATCCTTTTTCCCCTACAAATACCTTGGATGGTTGGCAGATAGTTTATAACGTCAAATTGAAATCTCTCAAAACCTTTTTGTTTTTCTCTCTACTCTCATCTCGTTTACAAAAGGGAAATTTCTGGCTGCCAACATCTTCTGAAAAACATCGGAGTGCTCAACTTGTGTTCTAGTTCGCCGGGCTTTGGGTTTGAGTGCTCAAACGCCAAAGTCATAGTCCGTTTTATCCTGGAAGACTGACGCCATGCACAACGCTCCTAGCACCCTCGGGAGGCAGCGAGTCGGTTTTAAGGAGTGTGTGTACAGACGACTCGGTTTTCTGCTTCTTCTATTTTCTTCTCGTTGGGTTAAAACCTCAGGTTAGAATCCCTTTCTTGTTTTATCTTTTGTTCTTGGTTTCGTACCAAGTGGTGGGATTAATTTCGTGGAAATTAAGTCTCTTGTACTAGTTTCGTACTAGCTGTGGTGGCATTATTTTTGATAAAATAAATCCCTATTTGGTTAATATATATATATATATATATATATATATATATATATATATATATATATATATATATATATATATATATATATATATATTGTTAGAAAATGTTTAAAATATGTGGCTCAAGTTCATCAGGTTGAATACTTCAGACCACATTTTCTTCTTCAACATTGCAATGCTTGCACGTGTCCCCACTCAAGCATGTCTTCACCGTGAATTGCTCTCCTTCAAATGCTTACCGTGAATTGCTGTCCTTTGATATCTATAAATAGATTTTAATATCATTTGTATTATGTACCTCTTGCATCAATTATCAATTCATTATCCATCCTTAATTCTTTAGCTTTCCTTACGTAGACAAATATATATATATATTATTGTTTCAATTCTCTCTTTTGAGATTAATATATATATTTCTATATTCTCCCAATTTAGTATTTTTATTATTTCGTCATTTATTATATTTTCCCTATTATTATACTTCTATAATTCTCAATTTTTCGATCCTTCGCTTCCGCATTATTCCGCTATATTCCTAACAAGTGGTATCAGAGCCAAGTTTATTTGAGAATTATATTCAAAGATGTCGACTGTCACTAAGTTCGATATCGAGAAGTTCGACGGGAAAATTAGCTTCTCTATCTGGAAGGTTCAGATGGAAGCCGTTCTAACCCAGAACGGTTTGAAGAAAGCCCTAGCTGGGAAGAAGAAGAAACCGGCTGCAATGACAGATGAAGATTGGGAAGATTTGGATGACAAGGCACGTTCAACCATTCAATTGTGCCTGTCTAAAGAGGTTCTACGTGAAGTGGTAAGTGAGAAGACTACGTCAGATTTATGGTCCGAGCTGGAGTCGCTTTATATGGCCAAGTCTCTGGCGAACAAGCTACGCCTGAAGGAGCGTCTGTACACAATCCGTATGACGGAAGGTACTTCGATTAAATCTCACTTGGATGAATTTAATTCTATTTTATTGGACTTGGAAAATATTGATGTCGTAATTGAAGATGAGGATCGTGCTGTTTTATTGCTTGTCTCTCTCCCTAAATCGTACAAGCATTTCAAAGAAATTATGCTGTATGGTAATAGTAGTGATACCCTTACTTTTGACAATGTTAAGTCAAACCTATTGTCCAAAGAAAAGTTTGACTCTGAAATTAAGTCTGAGGACAAAGGTGAAGGCTTGACTGTAAGGGGTCGTTCACTTGAAACAGAGAGTAGCAATAAAAAATCTAGATCCAAGTCCAAAGGACGTAAGTCCAACAAATCCTGCAAGTACTGCAAGAAGCAGGGTCACGATGTGACTGAATGCTTCAAGTTGAAAAACAAGCAAGAGAGAGAAAAGAAGTCTGCTGAAGCTAGTGTTGTTGAAAGTGATTCAGAAGGCGATGTTATGTTATCTGTTAGCTCCGGTGACAAACGGAGCAAGACTGAGTGGATTTTGGACTCTGGTTGTACGTTCCACATGTGTCCTCACAAAGACTGGTTCGTCTCTCTGGAACCAGTTGATGGTGGAGTTGTCTTGATGGGTAATGATACCCAATGCAAGGTTAGTGGAATTGGAAGTGTTCAGATTAAAACTCATGATAATGTTGTCAGGACTCTTACCAATGTTCGGTATATTCCTGATTTGAAACGCAATCTGATATCCTTGGGCACCTTGGAATCTCTGGGGTGCAAGTACATAGCTGAAGGTGGAGTTCTGAAAGTCATAAAAGGCTCTCTTGTTCTCATGAAAGCTTCTCGTTCTGGAAGCTTGTACGTGTTGCATGACAGTACTGTGACAGGTTCAGTAGCGGTATCCTCATCGATGTCTGATGCGGATCTCACTCAATTATGGCATATGCGTCTGGGGCATATGAGTGAGAAAGGCATGCATCTCCTGAGCAAGAAAGGTCTCCTTGGTGATTCAGGTACGGGTAAATTACAATTTTGTGAGCATTGTGTTTTTGGGAAACAAAAGAGGGTTAGTTTCTCTACTGCTACACATCGTACCAAAGATGTACTGGAATATATACATTCCGATTTATGGGGACCGACTAAATTCCAGTCTATGGGAGGCTGTAGATATTTTATGTCTATTATTGATGACTTTTCTCGTAAAGTCTGGGTCTATTTCCTGAAACAAAAAAATCAAGCATTTCCTATTTTCAAAAAATGGAAAATACTTGTTGAGACTCAGACAGGGAAAAAGGTCAAGAAGCTCAGGACAGACAATGGCTTGGAATTCTGTGAGTCAGATTTCAATGACTTCTGTGCGGCAAATGGAATCGCCAGGCACAAGACCTTGCCTGGTAAACCCCAGCAAAATGGTGTTGCCGAACGTCTAAACAGGACATTATTGGAAAGAGCTCGTTGTATGCTCTCTAATGCTGGGTTATGGAAACGGCGTGATTTTTGGGCCGAGGCCGTTTCTACTGCTTGCTATTTGGTGAATAGATCTCCACATTCATCCCTTGATTTCAAAATTCCAGAGGAAGTTTGGTCAGGTAATCCTGTTGACTACTCTATCTTAAGAGTTTTTGGATGTCCTGCTTATGCTCATTCCAGTACGGGTAAATTAAACCCGAGAGCTGTCAAATGCATTTTCTTTGGTTATGCCTCTGAGTCAAAAGGGTATCGTCTATGGTCTCCTGATTCTCAGAAAATCATTCTGAGTCGAGATATCACTTTTGACGAAAATGCACTACTTTCTTCTGAAAAAGATTCCAGTACAGGTGAGACGCAGAGTACTGGTGATAAGGTGGAGTTTGAGTTCAGGCCTAATGATAGTATTACTATCACTAATGGTAATACTAAAGATGATGCATCTACAAGTACCGCACCTCTCGTCGAGCCACAGCGAGAGTACTCTATTGCCCAAGATCGGCCTAGGAGGACAATTAAAAAACCTGCTAGGTACGCTAGTGACGATGAAACCCACTTGGTTGCTTATGCGCTTTCAGTTGCACAGGAGGTTGATGGTGATCCATCCTGCTATTCTGAGGCTATTTCCTGTGCCAACTCGTCCAAGTGGTTGGTTGCTATGCAAGAAGAGATGGAAAGTCTCCATAAGAATGAGACTTGGGAGCTGGTAGATTTGCCGAAAGGTAAACGCCCATTGAGCTGTAAGTGGATTTACAAAAAGAAAGAAGGCATTCCTGGGGTTGAGAAAGCACGGTGGAAGGCACGGTTAGTTGTTCGAGGTTTTGATCAACGTGAAGGTATTGACTTTAACGAGATCTTTTCTCCAGTTGTTCGTCATACTTCTATACGTGTTCTACTTGCTTTTGTTGCTCTTTTTGATTTGGAGTTGGAGCAACTTGATGTAAAGACTGCTTTCCTACATGGAGAGCTTGATGAAGAACTTTACATGTACCAACCTGAGGGATTTGAAGTTCCTGGGAAGGAACATTGTGTCTGCCGTCTACAAAAATCTCTTTATGGGTTAAAGCAAGCTCCAAGGCAATGGTATAAGCGGTTTGATGCGTGTATGTTGGGGCAAGGATTCTCAAGAAGCCAGTATGATAGTTGTGTCTATTTTAAAGAATTTTCTAAAGGGTCTTTTGTCTATTTGCTTCTTTATGTTGATGATATGCTCATTGCTTCCCCTGATATGTCTCTGGTTGATGACTTGAAGTCTCAACTAAGCAATGAGTTTGAGATGAAAGACCTCGGTGCAGCAAAGAAGATTCTTGGCATGGAGATACACAGGGATCGTCAAGCGGGTAAACTTTATCTATCCCAGAAAAAGTATGTTGAGAAGGTTCTTGATCGATTCAATATGTCCAATTGTAAACCTGTGTCTACTCCACTTGGTGCACATTTTAAGGTATCCTCGGGTTCATGCCCTAAGTCTGATGTTGATGTGGCTTATATGTCAAAAGTTCCTTACTCTAGTGCTGTTGGAAGTCTTATGTATGCTATGGTATGCACTAGACCTGATTTGGCTCATGCTGTAAGTGTTGTGAGTCGTTACATGCATAACCCTGGTAAGGAACATTGGAACGCCGTTAAATGGATTCTACGGTACCTAAAGGGTACTTCGTCTTTGGGATTGGTTTTTGATCGAAATTCATCTACATCTACTGATATTGTGGGCTTTGTAGATTCTGATTATGGTGGTGATCTTGACAGACGTCGGTCGCTTTCCAGTTATATTTTCACTCTTTGTAATTGTGCTATTAGTTGGAAAGCTACGCTTCAGTCTATTGCTGCGTTATCTACGACTGAGGCGGAATATATTGCAGCAACAGAAGGTGTCAAAGAAGCTACTTGGCTACGGGGTTTGGTTATGGAACTTGGTGTTTCACAAGGTCACACTATTGTGTTCTCTGATAGTCAAAGTGCTATCCATCTCACCAAGAATGATACCTATAATGCCAAAACCAAACACATTGATGTCAGATATCATTTTATTCGAGATGTTGTAGCTGCGGGAGATATAGTCGTTCAGAAGATTCATACATTGGAAAATCCAGCAGATATGCTCACCAAGCCTCTACATATCACTAAGTTCAAGCAGTGCTTGAGTTTAATCGGCTGTTTCGATTGTTAATTTTCACAGATGAATTTGATCCAAGGTGGAGATTGTTAGAAAATGTTTAAAATATGTGGCTCAAGTTCATCAGGTTGAATACTTCAGACCACATTTTCTTCTTCAACATTGCAATGCTTGCACGTGTCCCCACTCAAGCATGTCTTCACCGTGAATTGCTCTCCTTCAAATGCTTACCGTGAATTGCTGTCCTTTGATATCTATAAATAGATTTTAATATCATTTGTATTATGTACCTCTTGCATCAATTATCAATTCATTATCCATCCTTAATTCTTTAGCTTTCCTTACGTAGACAAATATATATATATTATTGTTTCAATTCTCTCTTTTGAGATTAATATATATATTTCTATATTCTCCCAATTTAGTATTTTTATTATTTCGTCATTTATTATATTTTCCCTATTATTATACTTCTATAATTCTCAATTTTTCGATCCTTCGCTTCCGCATTATTCCGCTATATTCCTAACATATATATATATATATATATATATATATATATATATATATATATATATATATATATATATATATATATATATATATATATATATATATATATATGTAATTTTGATTTTGTACCAAAATTGGTTGGAATTAATTTTTTATAAATTAATTTCCAATTTTCGGAATAAATATATATATCTTATATATATTTTGTGCATCGATTTATTCACCAATATCCATTAAAGACAAGGGACCTTTGATGGAATTAACTACATGAAACAAATTAGTAGATGTGTAACACACAACATATGTGTATCTTATGTTATAATTTGTGTCTTATGCTCCCAAATTCTATGCCAATTAACATAAATTCTTAACCTAAATCAGATTTGAAAACAAGTAAATATATATATATATATATATATATATATATATATATATATATATATATATATATATATATATATATATATATATATATATATATATATATATATAGCATGTGTATGTGTCTTGTGTTGTGAATTTTTCGTCTGCCCCCACGATGTAAAGGCCCGGCGACTTGGTGCTACCGGCTGACGCTCTGATGGAGGGTTGAGCGGGTGGTGCCATTAGTAGACTTCATCCTCTGACTATTTTAGGAATAAGTGTTAGATCTCAGATCATCTCTGACTGTTTTTTAGAGAAGGCTGCAGAGACTCTACAGATCTGACAGGTTTACTACCCTCTTTTCCGTTTATGTTGTTTTCTTTTGGTTCTACGTTATCCCTTTGTTCCTTTGAGTAGTTTGTTTTCTCTCGTCTCTCTGGTGAATGTTTCCCTCTCGTCTCTTTGGCGAGTTTTCCTCCCGTTTCTTTGGCAAGTTCTCCTCATAAGCGTGGAATGATAAAATGGTCTCACCAGAGTCAGGCTTGGCTATGTTTGACCAGATCTGTGAAGAAGCACCGAGTTCAGCCAACAACTTTGGATTCAAATTTGTAAAACAGTCTGAGATCCAAGTTTTCTATAACATTGTTAGAAAATTTGTTTTTATGTCTGACTGTAAAGAATGCATTATCATTCTAACGATCTGTATTATAAACATTTTTATTTATAATTAATGAATTAGACTTTTATTTTATTTTATTTTTTAAAAAGTATGAATTATGTAGCTAGTTGAAATAGATTAATAGCTATGTAGACTCATAACATGGGAAACGAGTAAAACTTAACGGCAGAATTTATTCAAAGTTAAATATCAAAACGTCATCATTTCGATCCAAGATCTACAATGCTTTGTGGATCCTGACCCACAATATAAATGGCTTGCATTAACATGTTCTTTTTGCATAACACGCCAAACATGTACGGTGTTCATATGATTTCACTTACGAGTTCTATTATGGGACTCATAAATTCTACTTAATTAATTATATTTTCTGATGTGGCAATCATGGATAAGACATTTTGTCATTTTTCATTTTATGGGTTCAAGAAAAATTGTTTACCTCTAAAATTTGTGAGAGTGAGTAAAAGTTGAGAGTAAATTTAAAAGTACAAATTATATTTTCCTTTCTCACTGTTGAAGGTCAACCTCAATAATAGTCATGTTTCAATAATCTTTAGTCATCAAATTCAAATGTTTGAATTGGTGAGTGTTGTCGGATACGTGGCATGTCGCAATAATGCACGAAAACAACATTTTTAGCCCTGATTAGTCCTAGTTAATT
Organism: Ipomoea nil; assembly: GCF_001879475.1. NCBI lineage: Eukaryota > Viridiplantae > Streptophyta > Magnoliopsida > Solanales > Convolvulaceae > Ipomoea > Ipomoea nil. Next base: position 1,751,622 of record NW_017616696.1, on the reverse strand, counting down.
GATTTTAATATATTTAGTCCTTTAATTGTCAATATGTTATTCTTTTAATTTAATTATTGATTTTATATAATTATCAAGCTATGTTAGTAAATTTTATTTTACGACGTTATTAATTTTTATCATTTAGAATTAATATTCATAGTTAAAGTTTTATACTCTCAAAGTGAATGTCGTTTTTAACCGTAAATATTGATTATAAATGATAAAAATAACATTATAAATTAGTGGAGTTCAATAATTATATAATACTAAGGGACTAAAATGCAATGTTATCAACATTTAAGAGGGACATATTTGGTTCATGGAAAATGTTTCCCAAAGGAAAATGTTTTCCTTGAATTTGAGAAAAATTGTATTTTTTTTTTGTTTGGTTCATGGAAAACATTTTCCTCAAAGATGAGGAAAACATTTTCCATGGTCCCCCATTGGTATTTTGTTTTTCATGAAAAACAAGACAATTATGTACGTCCTCACCAACTTTTCTTAATTACCATTATTATTATTGTTGATATTATTATGTAGGGGTATAATTGTCTTTATACTCACTAATCCTTACAATTCCAAACTCAACAAAATAATGGAATCGATATTCTCAATAATTTATTTTTCACCAACCAAACAATATAATTAATCTTCCAGGTAATTTCTTTTACATGGAATTTCAATTCTATTTCTCCTCAAATATTTCCTGTGAACCAGACGGGGCCTAAATTTATTTAAATTAACTTACCATGACCAAATTTCTAAAAGTAGAACAGTTAAGGAATTGAAAGTATAGTTGTCCCTATCATATACATTAGCCCAATAGCAAAAATCCCAATCGTAAACTCTGGACCCGTGTCCAGCATGCATGCTGGACATTGTTATTTTATTTTTTTTATTATTATTTTTTTTTAATTTCAGATTCGTTATAGGAGTATATGTTCATAATTTTATTACTATATTCATAATTGTAAGTTTATAATGTCAGAGCTCTATGTTCATAATTCAATAACTGTACATTCATAATTCAATAACTGTAACTTCATAATTTTCGAAGCTCTATGTTCACAATTTTAGAGCTCTATGTTCATAATTTTATCACTATATGTTCATATTGTAAGTTCATAATGTCAGAGCTCTGTGTTCATAATTCCATAACTGTATATTCATAATTGCATAACTGTACATTCATAATTGCATAACTGTACATTCATAATTCCGTAACTGCACATTCATAGTTCAATAACTGTAAAATCATAATTTTCGAAGCTCCATGTTCTCAATTTTAGAGCTCTATGTTCATAATTTTATCACTATATGCTCATAATTGTAAGTTAATAATGTCAGAATTCTGTATTTATAATTTTATAACTTACATTCATAATGTCATAACTGTACATTCATAATGTCATAACTGTACATTCATAATCCCATAACTGTACATTCATAATGGCACAAACGAATAACGCCGTTAACTGCGTTAACGGCGAGACAAAATTAATTTTTTTTTTAACTACAATGACGCGTTTTTCTTAAAAACGACGTCGTTTTAGATTGTGGACACGAATCCAGGGCATAATTTGCCCAAAATCCAAACAAAATTTATCTTAATTAATACTAGCGGCAGGATCTAGAGCTTTGAAAGGAAAGCGAAAGAAGCCATAGGTGGGTAGAATAGTGTAAAGAAGAAGATGAAGGTGGTATGCGTGAGTGGTGCGTCCGGCGGTAAGATTTTCCCTAATAATATATATTATATATTATATATTAGGGCTTTAATTAAGTGGTGCAAGTTGACTAGGCTTATTAAGTGGTTTGGTTGAACTTAATAACAAGTAGTGGTTAGTCAACCAAATTTTGTGCCTAATATAAACCTGGATTGATGGGATACAGGTTTATGGATTAGATAGCACATTCAGTTACGGTACTCAGACTGCTCAGTAAATACCAATACACCATGGGTCATTATGTTTTTTCTTGATTTAGTCCTTGATTGTAACAGAACCATCAAAATCCAGACCGAATTATGCACAAAAAGTCGTTTATTATGACTAAATTGAGAAAAATCACTATAGTCGAGACTAAATTTGGTATTACCTAATTTCTCTATTTGTTTTAATCTTTGAAGGCAACCTACAACTTGTATTTCCAATCATAATCTGCTGTTTCATCATTATATTACCCAGTTTTTTATTTTCATATGTTTTCTGTCTGTTTTAGACAGAACTAGTGGATCCTGCAGTAAAAGGGACACTGAATGTTCTTGGATCATGTGCAAAAACAGCTTTCGTAAAAAAGGGTAGTTGTAACATCCTCAACACCTTCAGTTATGTTTAAACGAAATCCCATAAGTCCGGAAGAAGTAGTAGATGAGACTTGATTTTCGATCAGACAGAATATGCAGAGGAAGCAAAGGTGTGTTTGTATCTCTTTAGTAAATGCTTTTTCTGTGCATATCTTCTGTCATATCCCTAACCTTGAGTACAAATAATCAAACAATTTATGCCAATTAATATGAGGTTTTGATTATCATAGCAATGGTATGTCCTGTCAAAAATTCTTGCCGAAGAAGCTGCTTGGAAATATGCAGGAGAAAATGGGATTGACTTGGTAGTATTGCATCCTACAATTGTAATCGGTCCAATTTTACAGCAAACTCTTAACTTTTCAATCGCGTTGTTTCTTGACCTCATAAAAGAAGGTAATATTTCTTTTAAGGGAAATTATATACCAATTATCAATGTTAATCTTAAATTATTAGTGATGTAAATGTTATCGTTCAATTTTCAAAACGTGACATATATTGTCTCTTCCCGGCCTGCATTATTAGTGGTGTAAATGTGGTTACTCAACGTTTTCCCGTCCGAAGATCATGTTTTTTTTCTTCCAGTTTTCTTTCTTCGTTTGTTCTCCCCCCGTAGACTATAATGTTTCCCCTTCTTCCTATTAGGGAAGGGGCAATATATGTCACGTTTTGAAAATTGAGGGGCAATATTTACAGCACTAATAATTCAGGAGTGACATTGATAATTGACATATTTGTGAGGACATAAATTACAATTTTTCATTTCTTTTAAAAAGGAACCAAATTAAATGTATGTTGATAAAAGTTGTGATGATTTTTTTACCATTATTATCAGCCTGAATAGAATGATGAATGTCATGTTACACAGGCAAGGAAGTAATGCCTACTGGAATCTATACTTTTGTTGATATTAGAGATTTTATAAATGCACATATCCAAGCACTTGAGTTACATTCTGCTAGTGGAAGATATGTTTGCGTTTGCAGCAGAAGAAATAAACAAATCCACAGGAGGCTCAACAACAGAGGCCACTCGACCCGCACCCCAAGGCACCTCATCCACAGCATTCAAGATACCATGTGACACCTGCAAGGAGGAATTTGATGCAAAAGGAAACACACTTTCGTCAAAATGCACATGGCGAAAGATAAAGACTTTCTCAATAGTGAGATCCATGCAACTATATCCCCGATAAGACACAGGATAATCAAGAAAGACATAGGGTGCAGAACGAAACTCCATTTTGTGCTTATTATACAGACGTAAGTAAGGAAAACAAAGGCACCCAAACACAAGAAGAAAATCATAAGAAGGAGAAGACCGAAACAATATGGAATAAGGACTATCAAACTGCAGAACAGAAGACTGGAGTTGATTAATCAGAAAATCAGCCGCCTCAAAAGCAAAATCCCAATATTTGGAAGGGACCGAGCTTTGAGCGAGAAGAGCGATAGTTCAATAAATGTGGGTCTTTCTATGTTGTGTTCTGCTTGCCAATTATGCAAATCATCTCATTTTTCTTTAGATAGGGTTTCGAATTCTAGTACGAATGTTCTTGATTTAATCTATACAGATATTTGGGGTCCTGCGCCTGTTGTTTCTGCTAGTGGTTTTCGTTACATTGTTTTGTTTGTGGATGATCATACTCGTTATTGTTGGTTGTTTCCATTACACTTAAAATATGACATTTATAAAGTGTTTGAGCAATTTCGAGTTATGGTTGAACACAAATTTTCTTGTTCTATTAAATCAATTCAGTCTGATCAAGAGGGCAAGTATCGAAAGCTACATACTGTCTTTGCCTCTCTTGGGATTGTGCACCGCCAATCCTGTGCGTATACGCATGAGCAGAACGGTAGAGTCGAGCATCGCCATCGTCATATTGTTAAGATTGGCCTCGCTCTTCTCGCTCAAAGCCCTCTTATAACTCCAACTGATGTAGTTGACGAGACTTGGTATACAGATAAAGAATTTGCAGAAGAAGCAAAGGTAATTAAATGCATATACTTGATGAGAGATCCACACAACCTGATTATAAGCAAAACACTTTAATTTGTGCCAATTTATGTGAATTTTTTTCCCCCTTTATAGAAATGGTATGTCTTGTCTAAAGTCATTGCAGATGAAGCTGGATGGAAGTATGCAGAGGAGAATGGGATTGACTTGGTTTCTTTACATCCTGGTCTTGTCATTGGCCCTCTTGTGCAACCCACTCTTAATTTTTCAAGCAGAGTCATTCTAGATCTCGTAAAAGAATGTAATATATCTTCGAAAAATGAGTCAAATTAAATTAATAGTCGTTAACATTTTGATGAATTTTTTCCATTATTATTATTATAAAATTGATGAATGTATGTTATGTCACACATGTAAGGAAGCAATACCTATTCGAATCTATCCTCTTGTTGATGTTAGAGATGTCGCAAATGCACATATTCAAGCATTTGAGTTACATGTATAGTTTGCATGAATGGAATTACTGAGAATTTCAATTCTTGTATTTGGTATACATAAGAATTGAAAGAGAATAAGTATAGAAACATAACTAATGTCTATATTGGCTCTCGCATTGGCCAAAAAGGATTTTCCTAATATCAGAGGGGTCATAGTATCTTTATGCATATCTAATATAGCAAAATCAATTGGGAAAATAAATTTATATAACTTAACCAACACATTCTCAATAATTCCTCTAGGACGCTTAACAGATTTATCAGCTAATTGTATGCACATATGAATTGGTTTAGGTTCCCCTATCACAAGCTTGCAAAATAATGAATAAGACATCAGATTAAGAGTTAATTCCAGCGAATGTCCCTTGTCTTTTGGTGGCAATTCAAAATTTTGTCCCAGACTATGATTTTGCCATTTGACACCCTAGATTATCATATTTTAGACACTTTTGGTTATTTCAATGAATTTTCATATGAAATCCTATTTTAGGCAAGTCATGTCTTCAATTTATTATTAATTTTTTTATTTTCTCAATGAGTTAATTCCAAGGGATGTCACTGGTCTTTGGTGGAAATTCCAAATTTAGTCATAGACAATCATTTTTTTCATTTAACAACCCTGACTATCATATTTTGGACATTTTTGGTCCTTACGATGACATTTAACAACCATTTTGGACCTCTCTCTTCGACATGGTATTGCGGTGGTCGAGAAGGGAGCAGCGGCAGCTAGCTCTCCGGCAGTGGGTTGGCTACCCGGCGTGAATGGAGCTTAAGGTGGTTGGTTTCTCTCCAGCGTTGGACGGTCATTGGCTCCGGCGATGTCGGCAGCGTGAGTTAGACGGTAGAGGAAGGTGAGCATTCGTAATTGTTGTTGTTGAAATTGTTATGAGTATGAATAATGGCAAATGGTTATGTCTATGGTTATTAAGTGTTATGAGAATGTATAGTGTACTGTGTACACCACCCTCTTACTCAATTACAGTGCCCACCAAGGTATCTATGGAATCATATGAAGACAAGTAAAGATGGTCCCACCCATTAACTGTTAGGACTCTAGTATTAGTAGTCTAGTAGAACTCTTTTATATTTGTCTTCTATCTCTTCTATATTAGTATTGTACAGATGATTATTCGTTCTAGTTAATCAATACAATCCTCATCTGGTATCATATCTAGGTTTCTTTCCATGGCAGCTTTGGGTAGGAATGACGATTGATCTGTTCGTGATTCTTCTGAACGGACCGTCTCTGAAGTTGCCTCCACCCCCATTTATCCATCTCCGAGCTTATCCAATGTTCTTCACTTTGTGTCGATTAAGCTCACCGCTCATAATTATCTGTTCTGGCGCACCCAGATGCTCTCGTTTCTCGAAGGACAGGGAGTGTTGGGATTTTTTGATGGCTCGCTGGAGTGTCCGGAGGCCGCCTCGCCAGAGTCCTCGACGGCGGACAGTGGCGGCACTGCCTCGGCAGTAGGGTCGCCGGTGGTGCAGTGGCGCCGGCAGGACAAAGCTGTCCTGTCTCTCTTGATCTCGTCCGTGTCGAACGAGATGCTCCCATTGGCGGTGGGCCGGCCGACGTCGCATGAGTTGTGGTTGGCAATTGAGCAAGAGCTCGGCTCGGCAATGCGGTCTCGCGCGGTTCGTCTGCTCAGTGAGCTACAGCGTTTGTCGCAGGGAGCCTCATCGGTTTCTGATTATTTGAATCGGGCGCGGGTTTTGATTGAAGATTTGGCCCTTACTGGGCGTCCGGTTCCTCTTGATGAGCAGAATATTTATGTCTTTCGTGGACTGCGGTCGGATCTCCGCCCGCTTGTTGCTCCGTTGACTCGTGGTGACCCGGTAACTCTCTCGGAACTTTCCGATTATTTGATTTCTCAGGAATATATCTGCGCAGGTGATGGTCCGGTTGGTGCGCCGGCGGTCTTGGCTGTTCATCGTGGTGGCCGAGGCGGAGGCCGGTTCTCCCGAGGTGGCTCGGGCAGTGGGGATTCCGGCGGCAGTGGCTCGGGCAGCGGCAGTCCGGGCAGTGGCAGCCGTGGTCGCGGCGGCCGGGGCCGTGGCCGTGGTCGCTCTGATGTCCGTTGTCAGATTTTGTGACAAGGTTGGGCACTCGGCAGTCAATTGTTGGCGCCGTTACTCTGAGTCATCCGGTCCTCAGGCTAATGTGGTTTTTTCTAGTAGTGAGGGTGGTTCGATTGCCTCTCACCAGTGGTTTCCTGATACGGGGGCTACAAATCATGCCACTCCTGATTCCTCTCAGTTGATGTCCTCGGCGAGTTTTGACGGTCCAGACACTCTACGAGTCGGCAATGGTGAAGGTATGCCTATTTTTAGTGTTGGGTCTACTTCGATAGCCTCGTCTTCTAGGGTGTTTCGTTTAGATGATGTATTGCATGTTCCTGGTTTGTCTTCCTCTTTGATCTCTGTTCAACGCTTTGCTAAAGATAATCGTGTCTTTTTTTGAATTTCATCCTGACTGTTTTCTTGTGAAGGATCTCTTGACCAGGGAGGTGGTTTTTAAGGGGGGTACTTCTGGTGGCTTATATTCCTGGCCCGCGTCTCCTGCTCGTTCTGTTGCTTATGTTGCTGCGCGTGCTTCGTCCTCTACGTGGCACAAGCGGCTTGGTCACCCTCATACTCGGGTTCTTCGTCAGATTTTGCAGTCTTCTGGTGTTAGCAATTTTAATTCTAGTGATTTATCTCGTTTATGTTCTTCGTGTCAGTTAGGGAATTCATCCCGTTTTCCATTGCCTCGTGTTGAAACTAAAACTACTGGTGTACTAGAATTGGTTTATACTGATATTTGGGGCCCTGCACCTGTGCACTCTGTGAATGGTTTTCGTTACTTTGTTCTATTTGTGGATGACTTTACCCGCTTTATTTGGTTTTATCCGATGCGCTTAAAAACTGATATATATTCCATATTTGAACGGTTTCGGTCACTTGTTGAGCGCTCGTTTTCTCAGAAAATACTTTCTATTCAGTCTGATTTAGGGGGAGAGTACAATAAACTTCACTCTACCTTTGAGTCTCTTGGCATTCGTCACAGGCAGTCCTGTGCATACACACATGAACAGGATGGGCGGGTAGAACGCCGTAATCGGCATATAGTTGAGACTGGTTTGGCCCTGATGGCTCAAGCGTCTATTCCCTCTCGTTTCTGGGACTATGCGTTTGAGGCTGCTGTATACTTGATTAATAAAATGCCTCCCAGTGTCTTAAACAATGAGTCTCCTCACTCTCGTTTACACCGGTCCCCTCCGTCCTATTCTTTTTTGTTTGTCTTTGGGTGTCTGTGTTTTCCTTTATTACGTCCCTATAACCGTAATAAATTGGAGTACCGTTCTTCTCCTTGTGTGTTTATAGGATACCCTGACGCTTTTCGTGGCTATCGTTGTCTGAATCCTATCACTAATAAGGTCTTTATCTGTCGCCATGTGCGATTCGATGAGTCCGTTTTTCCCTTTGCTGGCTCTGTTTCTTCGCAGGTGGTGCCTCGGCCTCCAGTGGTGCCGTGGGGTGTTGCCCCCATCGTTCCTGTTTCTTCTTCTGCTGCGAAGCCTGTAGATGATGCGCCGGTTCCGGGTATGTCCTCTGGTCCGGTTGACTCTGTCTCCACTGAATGGACTGTTTCGGCCGTTCCTAAGCCTTCTCGTGGCCGGCCTCGTGGCAGTAAGAACAAGGTGGTAGGTCCGCGCTCTCATGTTATGGCGACGAGGAGTCGGGGCCCGCAGCAGCATGTGGCTCTCGTTTCTGCTACTACTACTCATGAGCCGACATGTTACTCTCAGGCTGTGGCGCATTCGGAATGGCGTGAGGCCATAGATGCTGAGTTTAATGCTCTACTTCAAAACTAGACTTGGAGTCTGGTCCCGTACACTCCAGGTATGAATGTTGTGGGTTGCAAGTGGGTGTTTCGGGTGAAACGGAATGCTGATGGGTCTATTGAGCGGCATAAGGCTCGTCTGGTGGCCAAAGGTTTTAATCAGGTCGCTGGTAAGGATTTCTTTGAGACTTTCAGTCTGGTGGTTAAGCCAACCACGGTTCGTCTTCTTCTATCACTGGCTCACTCCCGTGGTTGGTTCATCGTCAGGCGGATGTCCACAACGCTTTTCTAAACGGTAACCTGGCTGAGACAATGTATATGCGTCAGCCACCTGGTTATGAGGATAAGTCTGTCCCTGATTATGTCTGCCATCTACAGCGTTCCTTGTATGGACTGAAGCAGGCCCCTCGTGCATGGTTTACCCGGTTGCATGATTTTCTTATTTCTGTTGGTTTTGTTCCGTCCAAGACTGATGTTTCGCTGTTTATATATTCTGTCAGTGGTGTGCAGCTTTATTTTCTTGTGTATGTTGATGACATTTTAGTCATGGGATCAGACTCGAGCCGTGTTGATGGGCTTGTGGCTCAGCTTGCGCGTACATTCAAGATTTGGGACATGGGACCCCCGTCTTTCTTTCTTGGCATTGAGACGTTGCCTCTACATGTTGGTATTCTTCTCTCTCAACGGCGTTATATACAGGATATTCTTAAGCGTGCAGGAATGGTTGACTGTAAGCCGGTTTCTACGCCTATTTCGATCACTCGGTCTGATGATGATGATTCTACTCCGTTTGCTGATCCTACCCACTACCGTAGTATTGCGGGTGCACTTCAGTACCTGACGGTGCCTAGGCCAGATTTGTCATATGCAGTTAACAGGCTTTGTCAGCGCATGCAGTCCCCCACTACTGCTGACTGGGCGGTTATGAAATGTGTTCTGCGGTATGTGAAAGGAACTCTTGGTATGGGTCTCTGTATTCGCAAGTCGAAGTCTCTTGCGTTCTCGGATTCGGATTGGGCAGGTAATCCGGATGACCGGAAATCCACAAGTGGTTTTGCAGTATTCTTGGGCTCCAATTTAGTTGCTTGGTCTTGTCGGAAGCAGCGGACAGTGGCGCGGTCCTCTACTGAAGCCGAATATAAGGCGCTGGCTGATGTGGCAGCGGAGGTCACGTGGTTGGTTTCTTTGTTGCGCGAGATTGGCTTTCCTCCAGACTCTGCGCCGGGACTGTGGTGTGATAATCTTGGGGCAACATACCTCTGTGTTAATCCGGTTTTTCATGCACGAACAAAGCATGTTGAAATTGATTATCACTTTGTTCGCGACAAGGTTGCCAAGAAGGAGTTGCAGGTTCATTTTATCTCCACGAAGGACCAGCTAGCTGATATTTTCACCAAGCCACTTGCATCTGCTCGGTTTTCATTGCTTCGGGACAAGCTCAATGTTTCGAATGCTCCACCTTGAGCTTGAGGGGGAGTGTTAGGACTCTAGTATTAGTAGTCTAGTAGAACTCTTTTATACTTGTCTTCTATCTCTTCTATATTAGTATTGTACAGATGATTATTCGTTCTAGTTAATCAATACAATCCTCATCTTAACAACACCCAACCACGGCAAATTATGTTGTGCATCCGTATGCACGGATGCAAAAACGTCGTCGTTTTATTAAAAATGCGCGTCTCCTCTTAAAAAAAAAATTCAGGTTCGATTCCCAGCAACAACATATGAACTAAAATTTCAAAATCGATGAACTATAATTCCATAATCGATGAACTAAAATTCCAGAATCTAATCTATGTACTAAAAATACCAGAATGAATGAACTAAAATTCCAGAATCTATGAACTAAAATTTCAGAATCGATGAACTACAATTCCAGAATCGATGAACTATAATTCCAGAATCAATGAACTAAAATTCTATAATCTATGAACTAAAATTCCAGAATGAATGAACAACATAATGCTGTTGCTAGGAATCGAACCTGAACACCATACAACGCACTCTCATGGGCCTTACCCTGCACCAAAGTAGGGTACCGATGTCTCGTACCAACCCACCCTCACGATACAAATCTCTGCATTTTGACCCGCGGGCGCCAATCAAGTCAGCACCCTAAGCATTAGGCAATGTACCTATTGAGATTTGGACCAAAGAGTGCTAGAAATAAGCAGTCACTTAATTATTAGGCTAAATAATGATTCAAGTAAATACGAATAATGTATATTTTTTAACGGGGTAAAGGCTCTCAATTGTATTAATATTATAGCACAAGGGTTTCAAAATAATAAAGGTAGAATCATTTTACAATTTGCCTTTTTTCAATGTAGATATAGATGTAATCACTTAGTTATTTAATATGTAGATTTTGTCCATCAATTTATTTTAAGAGGTTCTTTTTTTAAGAAATTTATTTTAAAAGATTAATTTGGCCATTTAAGTATCAATTAAGCTTCATTCCTACTCGATTTGGTAAACTTGTATTTGTATTGCAAGTACAGACAACCTCAATGGAGATGCACAGATTTGGAAGTTTTTGAATTGTTTGATACTTTGATGGATCATATATCATAATTAGTCATTTTCCTGTGCTACTTTTGAGCAGTTGTTGCTAAAATTCCGCCTAGGCACCTGAAATTGTGCCGTGAATCTTGAATGCAAGATGTAACTTAGGATTCTACTTATTTTTATATTAAGTAACAGTCATGTCCATTAATTTGGTAATTTATCAATAATAAATAATGGAAATTAAAAGCATAAATATAAAACAAGTACACAAAGAAATTGTTACGCAGTTTGGAGCGCTTCTCCTATGTCTGCGGGGCAACCCACGTCTGCTCAATCCACTATAGATGTTCACCAAAGAGTTATACAATATGTAAGTACAAATGGCTATCAGCCGTTACTACCACAACCCTTCCTAACACCTACTCAGGACTGAACCGTGCAAGCCATAACAATCTTCGAGTGAAGCTTCAGCTGACCCAGGTACAGACTGTGCAGCTCAGATTAAAACCCTAAAGAGATAATATAATGAAAGCAGATTAATATAATGACTTTGTGTAGAATTCCTTTTCTCTCAATATAGCAGTTCTCAATTCGGCAACTTTCCACAATGGAATGACTTCCTTTTATAGTAATAATTAATCCATCACTTTGATCCACATAATTAGCATCCCATAGTCTTCAACGAACCACATCCACACATTTTATTTGAAAGCCTCACATTATGCGCACAACTGACTTCCCTTTCTTTGAACAAGCAATAAATGATATCCATCCAAAAACATACTATATGATAGGAAGTGGTCCAAAGAGTTTTAACCTAACTTAAATCTAATTAAATTAAAACTAAATAAATTAGCCAACACAGGTTTTAATGTGTACTAAATTTGTACACTTACAGCACCGATTAATCGGCGCCTAGGCGCTAGGCACTGGCCGATCGCCTAGTGTATCACCATAATCGGTGGTCTAGGCGACTGGCCGGCTAGGCGGCCGACTCGGTCGTTTAAGTGCTGCCTAGGACGCATAGGCGCTGACCACCTAGGCCTTCTAGGCACCGACTAGGCTTCCTAAGCACCGACTAGGTCGCCTAGTCAGCCATTTAGCTATTGTTCCCTTCTTTTTTAAATGGATTATTTCACTCAAAATAACATCATTTTGAGCGAAAAACACTACTGGAAATTCTGAAATTTCCGACCACCTGAAATTGATCTTAAATCAAGTTGAAAGCCTTGTTTCCGACCACTTTTGGTATCCGGAAAAACCTTTGCTGTTATTTCCGACCACTTTTTCTTACAACTTGATTTAAGATCACTTTCAGATGGTCGGAAATTTCATAATTTCCAGTAGTGATAACCTTAAATTGTTCAAACTCTAAATGTTTTTTAGGTTAATATTTAATATTTTAGTGGATGCTCCACACTGCACTAGTCAATTAATTAATTTGTATGATGATGTGACGTGAATATATAAGTTGACAGAGGTGCTAGATATGATAATTTATAATCTAAAAGAAGATAGAGGATGAGCGGAGAGGGGAAAGTGGTATGCGTCACCGGTGCTTCCGGCTTCATAGCTTCTTGGCTCGTCAAGCTTTTGCTCCACCGTGGTTACACTGTCCACGCCACCGTTCGAAACCTCAGTCAGTCCCCTATTTCTCTCTTTTTCTCCTCATATATGTGTTTGATTATGGTCTTTCAATTCTCTCTCCCTCCCTCTCACATATATTTATGAGAAAGCTTGGATTGTTATGATGATATCTTATCTTTTAACAATACAAACTCAATGTGTTCCCATACACTTTGAGATGGTATCTGATCTCACATATATTTATAAGAGAGGTTGTTGTGATATGTGATCTTATCTTTTAACGAATACAAACTCAATGTTTTCCCATACACTTTGAGATATGGTATCCGCTATTTTGTATATACACACACACACACACACACACACACACACACACACACACACACACACACACACACACACATATATATATATATATATATATATATATATATATATATATATATAGATATAGAGAGAGAGAGAGAGAGGAAGGTTCAAGTGCGGCAGTGCGCTTAGGTGCGGCAGTGCGGTTAAATGTAGGCCATTAGATTAGATAAATTCAACGAATCACATTCATCCAGGCTTTTCCGATATTTTCGCGCACGTTCTCACACTACGCGAACTGCAAGGTTAAAGTCGTCATTGGGCACCTGAATAGATCAAATCATAGTGTTGTGTGTTTTATGTTCGTTATTGGTGCATTATTAACCTTATTGTGGTGTATTTGAGGATTCGTGTTGGTGCCAAGTTTAGGTGCGCCCGCGCCTTCCCATGCGGTCAGTGCGGGTGCACTAATAGTTATACAAATATACACCATCCATGTTAGAAAATGCACACCAAAAAAACATGTCACAAATTAGATATGCATCACCAGAACGCACCATTAGGTATGAATAAAAGCACCACACAGTGTTCAGAAATACACCATTGGGGTGGTGAGTTATATGGTGTATTTTTTGAGTGTGTTGTGTGATTTTTGGTGTATTTGTGCATTTCATTGTGGTGCTTTTTCCTAACACTATTGGTGTCTTTTGTTAACACTGTTGGTGTATTCTGACAAGCGACCGATATAAATGACCACTACAATTACCATAACACCCCCCACTTATCAGGACGCGCTTAAATCTTTAAATCTTCATAAATTAGCCGATGCCGTTAGATTAAGCAAAATGGACGATGCTGATATAGCCGCACCGCCGCACCTAAAGCCACTACCGTATTTGAGCGCTAATATATATATATATATATATATATATATATATATATGATTTTGGTTCATGTGAGGTCAGGTCTTCCCGTGCGGTCAGTGCGGCATACACCATTAGGTATGCATAAAAGCACCATACAGTGTTCGAAAATACACCAGAATGAAATGCCAAAAAATGCACCACACAAACAAAAAATACACCACACAAATAGTATATTTGCGAACACTGTGTGGTACATTTATGCAGGTGTATGCCGCACTGATCGCACGGGAAGACCTGACCTCACAGGAACCTAACCCTATATATATATATATATATATATATATATATATATATATATATATATATATATATATATATATATATATATATATATATATATATGCGAGTTCAGGTGCGGCGCTGCGGCATCCCCAATAGTTCAACAAATATACACCATCAACGTAGGAAAATACACCACAAAAAACAGAGACGTTCGGAAATACACCATTGGGGGTGGTGAGTTATATGGTGTATTTTTTTTGGGTCTGTTGTGTATTTTGTGATGTTTTATTGCATTTCATTGTGGTGTGTTTTTCATACACTGTTGGTGCATATTGTTAACACTATTGGTGTATTCTGGAATTTTGCCGCACCGCCGCACGGGAAGACCCCGCCGCATTTGAACTTTATTCTATATATATATATATATATATATATATATATATATATATATATATATATATATATATATATATATATATATATATATATATATATTGTTGAAATTTTAGCAGAAAATGGCATAAAAACTGACTATTTTGTTGTACAAATATATATGAGGTCCATTTCCGATTTGGATCAGGTCAAAGTGGATTTCGATTTTTCGTAGTGAGATAAAGAGATTGATATATTGTACGCTTAAAACGGATAATAGGTGAATGTGAATTTGATTTTCAAATTAGACCCATTTGAGTTGAGAGCTGAAGGTGGAAAGGTTTTGTAAAAGCACTTATCACACATTGATTTGGAGAATGAGTTTGCGCCACTATATATACAAAAGTCTTTTTAAGAGATATTGAATTGTATAATATAGAGTCTCTCTCCCTTATGCATACAAAATTTGGACAAATTTAGACCTAGACTATATTTTCTGAAGATGTGTGTGGCTGTCATTTTTTTAGTACTTTTGTTGTTTTTAATTTCAGTAGGCTTAGGCAGGGTGGTATGCTAAATGTTGGTTTAAATCAATCTAATATTTTATATGTTTCTTATGAATGATTTTAGGGAAGGAATTTATTTTATTTTAAATTTTGACATTTTTTTTATGTTGATGTTATGCTTGATGGTAAATTTGGATTTTCTTTGTTGATGTACCTTTTTTTTTTTTTTTTTTTTGTCCTTTTTCCATCTTGCTTTGGATTTTTCTTCTACGTTTCTTTTATTCAATCACAGACTCAAGTTTATTTTGTATTATATTTTTTTAATTGTCTATCATTTGAGTATAATATTTTCTATATTTTTGATTGACTTAATGTGCACGGTGACCTCCATAGGTGTGCATTTGCATTGTCATTCATCGCTGTTGGGTTTTTGTCGTATGTGTGCACTTTGTATTCATATAATGTGTGTTGCATTGTAAATTTGGCACGCGTGCATTTTGCTTGTGGTGTGATATGCATCTAATGATATGATGTGTGAATTTAAATGAAGGAATATTAGGTGTTTAATATCTTAATTTAAATTAGAATTTGAAATGATTTAGTATAATTTAATAATTATAATATGTTAATTACTTACACATAATATGTTAACTGTAAATACATAATATGCCGTTAACAAATTATGTGCATGTAATTAACAAATTATGTACCTTTAATTTATTTACAGACACACAATTTATTAACCAATGACACATAATATATTAACTTCAGACACATAATTTTTAGACCACGGTTCACAATGTCAATGTCCACACAAGCTATGTGGACCATATTTTGTATACTGTAAAATAATGTACATTCAATACAAAAATAGTGTACTTTTAGTATATTAAAAATGTACATTGTATTCATGGGATGTACATTATTTGTGTACTGAGTGTACATTATATTGTATAATGTATATACAGTACACAAATAATGTACATTTAGTATATTAAAAATGTATTTTTTGTTATGGTCCACACAATAATTTACCTCACAATGTAAGGTAGACACTGGTCCATGGTATAACAATCGATTATTTGTTTCATTTAAGGGGACAAAATTTTCAATGTCAATTATAGTTTAGGGATGAGAAGTGAGCATGGCCAACAAGTAGGGGGAATCCTATTTTACCCTATAACTTAGGGGTGAAACTTTTCCCGTTATCATATTATAGTCTAAATATATTAATTATTTTTAGTTAAAGTTTGGGAATGAAAGTTTAGATTGATTGAATAATGTATAAGTTTATATTTATTAGTGTAAATATGCTAGTTTATTAAAATTGAAAGTTTAATTCTAATGTTAGCTTAAAAATATTAACAGTTTTAGTTAAGCCAAAATAAGTCCGATAACCTAAAATTTGAAGGTTATGATCAAGAATTTTAAATTGACCAAAAACAAAGATAAGCCCCAATCAATAAGATTGACAATCTGATATGGTAACGAGGTGGTCTAATTGATATATCTAATCATAAATGGTTTTGTATATATTAAATTATTGTAGAAGATCCAAGTAAGGTGACACATCTTCTTGCATTAGATGGTGCCAAGGAAAGATTGAATTTGTTTGAAGCCGACTTACTTGAGGAAAACTCTTTTGATGATGCAATTAATAATGGATGTGAAGGTGTTTTTCACACAGCATCACCTGTACATTTATCACCATCAGCGACTAAGGTCAACCCCATTTTTTTTTCTTATGGATTAACACCCCCCCCCCCCCCCCCCCCTCCCCGTCCCCATTTTTTTTTTTTATTATTTTTCTAAATCATATTCATTTTAGGTAGGGCTAGCGGATCCTGCAGTAAAGGGGACACTAGATGTTCTTAGATCATGTGTGAGAACACCTTTTGTGAAAAGGGTAGTGGTAACGTCTTCAACAACTTCTGTTATGTACAAACAAAATCCTAAAAGTCCAACTGATGTAGTTGATGAGACTTGGTATGCAGATAAAGAATTTGCAGAAGAAACAAAGGTAATGCATATATATAGTTGATAAGAGATCCACACAACCTGATTATAAGCAAAACACTTTAATTTGTTCTAATTTATGTGACTTTTTTTTTTCTTTATAGAAATAGTATGTCTTGTCTAAAGTCCTTCCAGAGGAAGCTAGATGGAAGTATGCAGTTGAGAATGGGATTGACTTGGTTTCTTTACATCCCGCGTTTGTTATTGGCCCTCTTCTGCAACCCACTCTTAATTCATCGAGCGAAGTCATTCTAGATCTCGTAAAAGAAGGTAATATATATTTCATCGAAAAATGAGTTACATTAAATTAATAGTTGTTAAAATTTTGATGAATTTTTTCCATTATTATAAAATTGATTAATGTTATATCACATAGGTAAGGAAGCAATGCCTACTGGAATCTATCCTTTTGTTGATGTTAGAGATGTCGCAAATGCACATATCCAAGCATTTGAGTTACCTTCTGCTAGAGGAAGATACTGTTTGGTTGGGATAACAATCCACTCTTCCCAAATTTTGAACATTGCAAGCCGGCTTTTCTCTTCTCTTCCCATTCCTGACAAGTAAGATTTTCAGCTAAAGACATTATTGTTAATTATGTGAATGTTCTTAGAAAAAAAAAAAGAAATAATTATGGAAATATACCTTTTAAAAAATTTATTTTCTAATCAAAAAGATATAAAGATGACTTGCCTGCAGTAGCAACCTACCAAGTATCCCAGGAAAAGGCAAAAAGCTTGGGGATCAACTACACTTCTTTTGAAGTGAGCCTTAAGGATACTATTGAAAGTTTAAAAGAGAAAAACTTCCTAAGCTTCTAATTATTGAGCTTCTTCTCACTCACGTGGTGCCATTGAGAGATGCATGTTTTTTTTTGAAGAAGAAGAGATGCACGTTTTAACTGTTTAGTCTATGTGGAGTAGTATTTTGTAATGTAGTATTGAAGTGTGTCTTAAATTCTTATATTAGCTAAAAACTCAACTTACATCGCCTTATTGTTAAGATTATATCTCCTTTTCTATTAGAGCCATACCATACAATATTTCTTGCCCTGGCTTATCACAACCATACAATGTTCCTATATTGAACTATGTAGAAGAAAATATTCATTGTGCACCATGCCCAAATATGCTACTATATCTAGATATTGTGATTCAAAAAAAAAAAAAAAAAAAAACAACAAAATTGTTTGAGCAGCACATCCTCACCTAAGCACGCACCCACTATTTGTGTTATAGTGGTGGGCAACATTGTAAGCCACTTATTTTAAATTACAATGTATAGTTTGCATGAATAGAATTATTGCGTATTTAGTATACATGAGACTTGAAAGAAAATAAGTGTAGTAACATAAACATCAAAATGCCATCATCATTCACAATCATGAGAGTTAATTTATCATCACTAATGTCTATACTGGCTCTCACAGTGGCCAAAAAGGATTTTCCTAAAATCAAAGGGGTCATAGTATCTTTATGCATATCTAATATACGACAACTGCCGCCGCCACCACCATCATCATCATCATCTCATTCCCAATCTCGAGAGTTAATTTACCATCCCTAATGTCTATATTGGCTCTCGCATTGGCTAAAAAGGATTTTCCTAAAATCAGAGGGGTCATAGTATCTTTATGCATATCTAATATAACAAAATCAATTGGGAAAATAAATTTATATAACTTAACCAACACATTCTCAATAATTCCTCTAGGACGCTTGACAGATTTATCAGCTAATTGTATGCTCATATGAATTGGTTTAGGTTCCCCTATCACAAGCTTGCAAAATAAAGAATAAGACATCAGATTAAGAGTTAATTCCAGCGAAGGTCCCTTATCTTTTGGTGACAATTTCAAATTTAGTCCCACACTATGATTTTGTCATTTAGCACCCTAGACTATCATATTTTAGACACTTTTGGTCATTTTGATGAATTTTCAGATGAAATCCTATTTTAGGCAAGGGTATATTCGTGTCTTCAATTTTTATTTTTATTTTCTCAATGAGTTAATTCAAATGGATGTCACTTGTCTTTGATGGAAATTCCAAATTTAGTCATAGACAATCATTTTTTTCATTTAACAACCTAGACTATATATCACAGGCGTTTGGTTGAAGGGAATTTAAATTCCCTTCCCACTTAAATCCCACCTAATTTCAAAGGTCACAAAATTCCCTTGTTTGGTTGAAAGGAATTGCAATTCCATGGAATTGTAATTCTCCCTTTTTCATAGAATTAAAATCTCATGTCCCCGTGGAATTTTAATTCCTAAGATTTTAGGAAGAAAAAAATATAGTGATGAGTCAAAATTACCCCTTCCTTTTTTAACGTAAAATTAATGCCTGACAATAAGAATAATGGACATTTTAGACTATATATATATATATATATATATATATATATATATATATATATATATATATATATATATATATATATATAACAGGTCTTCTATTGCGCTCAGTGCGGCATACACCTATCAGGTATGCATAAATGCACCATACAGTTTTCGAGAATACACCAGAATGAAATGTCAAAAAATGCACCACACAAAAAAAATATACCACACATAATGGTGTATTTTCGAACCCTGTGGTGTATTTATGCATACCTAATGGTGTATGCCGCACTGACTGCACGGGAAGACCTGTTTTCACAGGAACTTGACCCTATATATATATATATATATATATATATATATATATATATATATATATATATATATTCAAGTGCGGCGGTGGCTTATGGTGCAGCGTCACCAATAATTGACCAATTATACACCATCAACGTTAGGACATACACCACAAAAAACACACACAAATTAGGTACGCATCACCAAAAACACATCATTAGGTGTGAGTAAAAGCACCATACAGTATTCGGAAATACACCATTGGAGGTGGTGAGTTATATGGTGTATTTTTTTGGGTGTATTGTGTATTTTTTGGTGTTTTTTTACCACATTTCATTGTGGTGTGTTGTGCTTACACTATTGGTGTATGTTGTTAACACTGTTGGTGACTTGGTGTATATCTGGAACAACCCTCACCGCACCGTAAGCACCCGCCGCATATGAGCACTAGTATATATATATATATATATATATATATATATATATATATATATATATATATATATATATATATATATATATATATATATATATATATATATATATATATATATATATATATATATTGTTGGAATTTTAGCAAAAAAAATGAAATATATATATTGTTGGAATTTTAGCAAAAAAAATGACATAAAAAGTGGATATTTTGTGGTAAAAATATATGTGGGTCCACTTCCGATTTGGGTCAGGTCAAAATAGATTCCGATTTTTCGTAGTGAGACGAAGACATTGATATGTTGTATGCGCAAAACGGATAATGGGTGAATGAGAATTTGATTATCAAATTAGACTCATTTGAGTTTGGAAGCCGAAGGTGGAAAGGTTTTGTAAAAATATTTATTCCATATTGGTTTGGAAGGTGGGTTTGCACCACTATATATATATATATATATATATATATATATATATATATATATACACACACACAAAAGCCTTTACACATTGAATTGTGTAGCATAGAGTCTCTATCTTGTGCTTACAAAAATAGGGCAAATTTAGATCTAGATTTTTTTAAAGATGTGTGTGGCTGTGATTTTATTAGTATTTTTTTTTTTGTTTAGGCAGGGGTGGTATGCTAAATGTTGGTTGGTTTTAAATCTATCTAATATTTTATATGTTTCTTACGAATGATTTTAGAAAAGGAACTTATTTTATTTTAAAATTTGACATTTTTTTTATGTTGATGTTAGGGGTGCATTTATGGTAAATTTGGATTTTTCTTTGTTGATGTACTCTACGTTTCTTTTATTCAATCACAAATGGCTCTATTCCATTGTAGTATCTGTTCATATACTTTCTCAACCTACTGAAACACAAAGAACCAATATTGTAGTATCTGTTCATATACTTTCTCAACCTACTGAAACACATACTTTCTCAACCTACTGAAACACAAAGAACCAATATTGTAGTATCTGTTCATATACTTTCTCAACCTACTGAAACACAAAGAACCAATAACACCTCCACTTCCACTGAGGCTTGAACTCACAATCTTCCAAGTGGAAGTCCAACCCGGGTGCCATTAGACCACATAGTATTGATTTACATTATATTTTTTAATTGTCTATCATTTGAATATAATATTTTCTATATTTTTTATTGACCTATGTGTAGTTTTCATGGGCAATGTATTAAGGTGCATTGTGACCTCCATAGTTGTGCATTTTCATTATCATTCTTCATTGTTAGGTTTTTGTCGTATGTGTGCACTTTGTGTTCATATAATGTGTGTTGCATTGTAAACTTGGCGCACATGCATTTTGCTTGTGGTGTGATATGCATTTAATGATCGCAAATTATGCTGTGCAACCGTGTGCACCAAACGACACCGTTTATTATGATGGAGTAACGGTGCCATATAACTCCACCAATCAAATAATTTTTTTTTTTTTTACAAAAACTCAAATCGATGTCTAATTATGAATATATAGTTATGCAAGTCTGAATATATAGTTATGAAGTTATAGATATATAGTTATGAAGTTATGGATGTGTAGTTATGCAATTATGTATATGGTTCTCTATGAACAAGCACTTTAAGATTTCTGAATATGGAGTTATGTAATTATGAATGTCTAGTTGTGAAATTGTGAATATATGGATATGAAATTATGAATGTGTAGTTATTATTTCTGAATGTACTATTGTCAAATTATGAATATATAGTTATGAAATTGTGGATATATAGTTATGAAATTGTGGATATATAGTTATGAAATTTTGGATATATCCTACTGTTTGAATATGAAAGGAAACCGCCTAACGCCGTTAACGACAATCCGAACGTTTTTTTTTTTAAAAAAAAAAATGAAACGATATTAGGTGTTTAATATCTTAATTTAAATTAGAATTTGAAATGATTTAGTATAATTTAATAATTATAATATGTTAATTACATGCACATAATATGTTAACTGTAAATACATAATATTTAAAATTTTATTTTTTATTTTTTAAATATTCTAAATTCAACAATTAATGTATTTTATTTTTTCAATTCAGAACATGAACCGACAGTTTCGGTTCGCGGTTTTAATAAACTCTAAATATCAGGTTCCGGTTCTAAATTGTCATCATAACATTTCTATTTGGTTTCTGTAGTGTCTGTTCGATTTGAATGGAATTGTGGTTATAATTTGTTGGAGAAGAAAAATAAATGAAAATATTTTATTTTAAAGGTAAATGTGTTCATTTAACATATAAGAAGGGGGGAGGGGGGGGGGGTGATTGCCACTTAAATAATTCAGGGGGGAAAGGTGTTATAAGTATATAACACAAGTGGAAAAGTGTCATTTTCTCTTTAATTTATTTATAGACACACAATTTATTAACCAAAGACTCATAATATGTTAACGTCAAGCACATAATTTGTTGACCAGAATTCACAATGTAATTAAGGTAGACACTGGTTCATGGTTTAACAATCGATTATTTGTTTCATATAAAGGGACAACATTTTCAAGTCAATTATAGTTTAGGGATGAGAAGTACTGAGCATTACCAACAAGTAGGGAGGAATCCTACAATTACCCTATAATTTAGGGGTGAAAATTTTCCCATTACCATATTATAGTCTAAATATATTAATTATTTTTAGTTGAAGTTTGGGAATAATGAAAGTTTAGATTGATTGAATGATGTATAAGTTTATATTTATTAGTGTAAGTATGTTAGTTTATTAAAATTGAAAGTTTAATTATAATGTTAATTTAAAAATATTAACAGTTTTATTTAAGCCAAAATAAGTCTGATAACCTAAAATTTGGAGGTTATGACCAAGAATTTTAAACTTGACCAAAAACATAGATAAGCCCCCATCAATAACGAGGTGGTCTAAGTTAATAATGTTACATATTCTTATATTATTTCTATTGTAATAGGATTCCTTTTAGTATTGTAACTTCTATCTTCAGTAATTGAATTTTGAATTTCCTTTCTCATCTGATATCAGTTCAGGTTTGGGTTAGATCCTCCTGTTTTTTCTCCACCACCCAAAAAAAATATCGACTAACTCTTCTGAACGAACAATCACCACCACTGCCCCACCATCCGCTACCACTTCCAATCCCCTCCACTCGGCACATCACTTTGTGTCGATTAAATTAACCTCCCGAAATTACCTTTTTTGGCGTACACAACTCGTCTCGTTCCTAAAGGGTCAAGAGTTACTCGGGTACGTCGATGGCGAGATTGAATGTCCGTCGGCCACCATGGCCTCCTCCCCTTCCGGCGAATCTGCATCCGGCGTGGCAACCACCGAGCAAGTCCCGAATCCGGCGTACAGATTATGGGTGAAGCAAGACCAGTCTATTGTGTCGCTCCTCGTCTCCTCCATGTCCGACGAGGTGTTGCATCTGGCGGTCGGCCGGAACACGGCAAAGGAGGTCTGGGATTCCATTACTGCCGCCTTGGGGTCCAGTACGCACGCTCGCTGCCTTAATCTCCTTGGGTAGTTCCAGTCGCTACGACAGGGGAACTCCTCACCGGCGGACTACATCGGCCAAGCACAGCTCCTCGTCGAAGCTCTAGCGCTGGCCGACCGTCCTCTTTCACTCGATGAACAGAACCTATGGGTCTTCAGAGGCCTAAGGCCGGAATTTAGGTCCATGGCGGCCTCCCTCACCATGAATGGTAATCTGGTCTCCCTCCCACAACTTGCTGATTTTTTACAGGCTCAGGAGTTCATCTACTCCGATGAACTCCCGACGGCGATCGTCGGTGGCACTGCAGGTGGCGGACCTCCGGCAGCGTTGTATGCAGGCCGCGGCAGACACCAGCCCTCTGATGGCTCGTCTGGTGGTCAACACGGTTCCACTAATCAGGGCCATGGTTGTGGCAACCGGGGTGGACGAGGCCGTGGAGGACGTGGTGGCGGGCAGCTTCGATGTCAGATCTGTCGGGTAAATGGATACTCAGCAGTTTATTGTTACAAAAGATACACCACGCAGCCTCCCACGAATGCCCACTCGGCGAATGTTGCGGTCTCCGGTGATGAGGTGGCGTCAACCGGCGGTTGGTTCCCGGATATGGGGGCTTCGGCTCATGCGACGCCGGACGCCTCCATGATGTCACAATCCGTGGACTACAATGGTGGGGACGTGCTCCGAGTCGGTAATGGTACGGGTTTAAATATTTCACATGTTGGGTCCTCGTCTATTCCTTCTAAGTCTAAACTGTTACAAATGTCAAATGTCTTACATGTGCCAAATTTGTATGTCCCGTTGTTATCCGTTCAAAGATTTACTAACGAAAATAATGTATTCTTTGAATTTCATAAAAATTGTTTCGTTGTGAAGGATTCGATAACTCGGGCAATTCTGCTTAAAGGGCCTATTTCCGGCGGTTTGTATAAGCTCCCACTACCGCAGTCTCTTGCTTTCATTACTTCCCGTACCACTCCCGTGATGTGGCATCGCAGATTGGGCCATCCTCACAATCAAGTACTTCATAAAGTGTTGCAATTTTGTTCGGTCGATCGGAATAATTCCAAGTCCATGAGTTCATGCACCGCTTGTCATCTCGGGAAAGCCTCTCGTTTTCCGTTAGATAGGGTGTTAAAATCTAGTGATAATGTATTGGACTTGTTGTATACGGACGTCTGGGGCCTGGCCCCGGTCCTTTCTAGTTGTGGTTTTCGATATTTTCTTTTGTTCGTTGATGACTGTACTCGTTTCTGCTGGTTTTATCCCTTATGGGTAAAATCAGATATTTATAAAGCTTTTGAATTGTTTCGGGTCGCGGTAGAACGCCAATTTGAGCGTTCTATCAAATCTATCCAGTCCGACTTAGGGGGTGAATATCAAAAACTGCATAAAATATTTCAAACGTTGGGAATTAACCACATGCAATCCTGTGCCTACACCCATGAACAAAACGGGAGGGTTGAGCGCCTGAACAGACACATAGTTGAAACCGGGCTCGCTCTCCTTGCCGAAGGCTCAGTACCCCTTGAATATTGGGATTATGCCTTCGAAACTACCACAACCCTCATAAATTACCTACCCTCGTCAGCATTACAGTTTGAAAGTCCATATTGCCGTCTATATAAAACACCACCACCTTACAATTTCCTTCGTGTCTTCGGGTGTAAGTGTTACCCATATCTGCGCCCTTACAACAGGCACAAGATAGAGTATCGCTCAACCCCGTGTGTCTTCCTAGGTTACCCTCCGTCATATAGGGGTTATAGATGTTTGGACCTAACAAGTGGAAAAATTTATATCTGTCGCCATGTCCGGTTTGACGAGTTTGTTTTTCCCTTTTCAGACTCAACAATGCAGGGCACAACGCAGCAGACTGATCAGTCCATCCCTTGGGCATCCGGGTCAGTTGTGACACATCCGGCCCTGCCTACTCCGCAACTTCAAGAACCTGCACCACTGGCCATTGAGGGCCCCACGCAGACTACAAGGGCCAGAAAACGTGGTCCTCGCAAGACTATACCTCAAGAGCGTGGCCATGTCATGCGCCTATGTCACATGACTCAGGGCACAAATGAGCAGTTCTAGGCCTTAACGGTTAATACTGACCCGACATGTTACTCGCAAGCTGTGGGCCACTCACAGTGGCGTGACGCCATGGACCAAGAGTTCAATGCGTTGCTACACAACATCACTTGGAGTCTTGTACCACCACAGCCAGGCATGAATGTGATCGGGTGCAAATGGGTCTATCGCACCAAGCGCACTGCTGATGGGTCAGTTGAGCGCTACAAAGCGCGGCTTGTGGCGAAAGGCTTCAATCAAGTCGCTGGGGAAGATTTCTTTGACACCTTCAGCCCGGTAGTCAAGCCGACCACGGTCCGACTACTCTTTTCCCTTGCTGTGTCCAAAGACTGGACACTACGGCAGTTAGACGTACACAACGCCTTTTTAAACGGCCATCTCGCCGAAACAGTGTACATGAAACAGCCACCGGGGTATGAGGACCCCACACATCCGGACTATGTGTGTCATCTTCAGCGCTCTCTATATGGTCTCAAACAAGCCCCACAAGCTTGGTTTAAGAGACTACATGATTTCTTGGTTTCTGTAGGTTTTTCACCATCCAAAACCGACGTCTCTCTATTCCACTACACATCAGGAGAATCACGGGTCTTCTTCCTCGTCTACGTCGATGATATTATTATTATGGGCAATGATTCGGCGCTTCTTGACGTCATGCTCAAACGTCTTTCTGTGGCATTCAAGATCCTGGATCTCGGAACACCAAGTTTTTTTCTTGGTATAGAAACACTGCGAGTAGACGGGGGGTCTTCTTTTATCACAAAGACGGTACATGGGTGATATTCTCAACCGTGCTGGGATGACAGATTGTAAACCCCTTACAACCCCAGCTGCTGTGTCTCAAGCTGTTAGTCCTTCATCTCAACCGCATGAAAACCCGACTCAGTATCGGCGCATCGTTGGGGCTTTACAGTATCTCACCATCACTCGCCCTGACCTGTCTTATGCCGTCAATCGCCTTTGTCAGTTCATGCACTCTCCTACGGACGAACATTGGGTGCTTGTTAAGCGGGTTCTGCGGTATGTCAAAGGGACTTTGGATTATGGGCTGTGTATCTCGTCTTCTGCATCCACGACTATCATGCCTTCTCAGATTCCGACTGGGCCGGCTGCCCGGTAGATAGGAAGAGCACTAGTGAATATGCTGTTTTCTTGGGCAATAACCTCATCTCTTGGCTCTCACGGAAGCAGCACACTGTAGCTCGTTCGTCCACTGAAGCTGAATACAAAGCCTTAGCTGATGTTGCTGCTGAGGTTACTTGGGTAGTGTCTCTTCTTCGTGAGCTTGGGTTACACTCTGGCCAACCATCCACTCTATGGTGTGACAATCTAGGGGCCACATACCTCTGCGCAAACCCCGTACGTCTTCCACGCTAGGACGAAGCATGTTGAGATCGACTATCACTTTGTACGTGACAAAGTCGCCTCCAGGGAGTTTATCGTTAATTTTGTGTCCACTAAAGATCAACTGGCAGATATCCTCACCAAACCACTACCGGGACCTCGCTTCACTGCTCTCCGAGGCAAGCTCAATGTTGTCTCGCACCCACCTTGAGCTTGAGGGGGTGTGTTAATAATGTTACATATTCTTATATTATTTCTATTGTAATAAGATTGTTATTTTTTGTGGTGCTAGTCTGTGATAGGAGTAGAATACGCTATCTATTCCATTGTAACTTATATCTTCAGTAATTGAATTTTGAATTTCCCTTCTCATCGTCTAATTGATATATCTAATCATAAATGGTTTTGTATATATTAAATTATTGTAGAGGATCCAAGTAAGGTGTCACATCTTCTTGCATTAGATGGCGCGAAGGAAAGATTGAATTTGTTTGAAGCTGACTTACTTGAGGAGAACTCATTTGATGATGCAATTAATGGATGTGAAGGTGTTTTGACACAGCATAACCTGTAGATTTATCACAATCAGCAACTAAGGTCAACCCCCCTTTTTTTTCTTATGTTAATACCCACCCCCCCCCCCCCCCCCCCCCCCTTTTTTATTTTTTATTTGTAAATCAAATACATTTTAGGTAGGACTAGTGGATCCTGCAGTAAAGGGGACACTAAATGTTCTTGGATCATGTGTGAGAACACCTTCTGTGAAAAGGGTAGTGGTAACGTCCTCAACAGCTTCTGTTATGTACAAACAAAATACTAAAAGTCCAACTGATGTAGTTGATGAGACTTGGTATGCAGATAAAGAATTTGCAGAAGAAACAAAGGTAATGCATATAGTTGATAAGAGATCCACACAACCTGATTATAAGCAAAACACCTTAATTTGTTCTAATTTATGTGACTTTTTTTTTTCCTTTATAGAAATGGTATGTGTTGTCTAAAGTCCTTGCAGAGGAAGCTAGATGGAAGTATGCAGTTGAGAATGGGATTGACTTGGTTTCTTTACATCGCGCTTTTGTTATTGGCCCTCTTCTGCAACCCACTCTTAATTCATCGAGCGAAGTCATTCTAGATCTCGTAAAAGAAGGTAATATATATTTCATCAAAAGATGAGTTAAATTAAATTAATAGTTGTTAAAATTTTGATGAAATTTTTCCACTATTATAAAATTGATGAATGTTATGTCACATAGGTAAGGAAGCAATGCCTACTGGAATCTATCCTTTTGTTGATGTTAGAGATGTCGCAAATGCACATATCCAAGCATTTGAGTTACCTTCTGCTAGTGGAAGATACTGTTTGGTTGGGATAACAATCCACTCTTTCCAAATTTTGAACATTGCAAGCCGGCTCTTCCCTTTTCTTCCTATTCCTGACAAGTAAGATTTTCAGCTAAAGACATTATTGTTAATTATGTAAATGTTCTTAGAAAAAAAAAAAAGAAATAATTATGGAAATATACCTTTTAAAAAATTTATTTTCTAATCACAGATATAAAGATGACTTGCCAGTAGCAACCTACCAAGTATCCCAGGAAAAGGCAAAAAGTTTGGGCATCAACTTCACTTCTTTTGATGTGAGCCTTAAGATACTATTGAAAGTTTAAAAGAAAAGTAACTTCCTAAGCTTCTAATTATTGAGCTTCTTCTCACTCACGTGGTGCCATTGAGAGATGCATGTTTTTTTTTTTTTTTTTTGAGAAGAAGAGATACATGTTTTAACTGTTTAGTCTGCTATGTGGAGTAGTATTTTGTAATGTAGTATTGAAGTGTGTCTTAAATTCTTATATTAGCTAACAACTCAACTTACATCGCCTTATTGGCTTATTGTTAAGATTATATCTACTTTTCTATTAGAGCCATACCTTACAATGTGTCATCCCAACCATACAATGTTCCTATATTGAACTATGTAGAAGAAAATATTCATTGTGCACAATGCCCAAATATGCTACTATATCTAGATATTGTGATTAAAAAAAAAAAAAAACAAAAACAAAAACAAAATTGTTTGAGCAGCACATCCTCACCTAAGCACGCGCCCACAATTTGTGCTATAGTGGTGGCCAACATTGTAAGCCACTTATTTTCAATTACAATGTATAGTTTGCATGGATAGAATTATTGAGAATTTCAATTCTCGTATTTAGTATATATGAGAGTTGAAAGAAAAGTATAGTAAAATAAACATCAAAATGCCATCATCATTCACAATCTTGAGAGTTAATTTACCATCACTAATGTCTATATTGGCTCTCACAGTGGCCAAAAAGGATTTTCCTAAAATCAAAGGGGTCATAGTATCTTTATGCATATTTTAGTCATAGACAATCATTTTTGGTTGTAATGCCAATTTTAGTCATAGACAATCATTTTTGTCATTTAACAACCCAAATTATCATATTTTAGACAGTTTTGATCCTTACGGTGACTTTTTCTGGTCAACCCCTAATTTAGGCAAGAGCATTTTTGTTTTTTCATTTTTTTTATTTTCTGGTTTTGTGCGCCAGTTTTTTTCTTGCTTTTCGTCTCTTCAGTCGTGGATTGTCTTCATCTCCTTCACCCGGCTTTTGTCTTCATCTCCTTCGGCTCGGCCCAAAATCTTCCTTCATCAATAGAGATACCGAGTACATGAGGACCTACGGGTGTGGGAGAATCATTTTACAATACAGTTGGAAAGCTCAGGATGTCGCCACCCGGTTGGCTTCAGTCTAACCGTTATTGTTTTAGTCCATGATTCTGTGAATCATCTACTATAGTTGTAGAGTAAAAAAAAAAAAGGAAAAAAGAAAGAAGTGTCTTCTTTGTCATCGGAAAATATCCTTTTCAAAAATAAGGTTTCACTAGAAAAAAGTCATCAGAAGGACCAAAAGTGTCCAATATATGATAGTTCGGGGTGTTAAAGCGTAAAGACGATTGTTTGGGACTAAATTTAGAAATGACACCAAAGATAAGTGATCTCCGCTTGAATTAACTCATTGGGAAAATAAATAAAAAATTTAATAGACGAAAATACCTTTGCCTAAAATAAAGTTTCGCTGGAAAATTCATCGGAAGGACGAAAAGTGTCCAAAATATGATAGTTTGGGGTGTTAAATGGTAAAAACGATAATATGTGACTAAATTTAGAATTGTCACCAAAGACAAGGGACCTCCGTTGGAATTAACTCCCAGATTAATACTAGCACCCAAATCAACGAAAACCCTTTCCGCATGCAAGTCACCAATAAGTAAAGTGAAACTCCCTGGGTCTTTCAGTCTCTTTGGAATCTTATTGAGTAGAATTTTAGAGCATTCCTCATTCAATGTCACTAGAGACAGTTCCTCAAGCTTTCTTTTGTTGGTTAGCTAATCTTTCAAGGATTTAACATACTTAGGCTTTTGTGCCAACGTCTAACCAAAAGGGAGGTTGATGTGGAGTTTCTTGAAGTGCTCAAGGAATTTATTGTTGGTGATAATGAACCACAATTGATTTAATATCCTTAAAATAATATTTATATATATACACACGAAATATATATAAAATATTATTGGATATATATCCGAAATATATATATAAAACGAACCCAACGGTTATATATACATGTATATCTATGAAAAAATATACCAATATATATCAACCAAAAAGAAATTATAATTCTTAGATTATAATTCCAAAACAACAAGAAAGAACGGATTTTTACTTAGAGCATAATCTAAAACAAGAAAGAAAGAGAAGGAAGAAATAATTGTACGAGTTAGGCGAGTGCCTTTCTTTCCTTAAAACCTTATTTGCCACCTCCCAAAAGTGCTAGGAGCGTTGTGGCCTAGGTCTACCAGGATAAAATGTACAATGGTTTGACGTTTGAGCATCCAAACGAACGAACCCGGCGAACAAGAGCACGAGCAAAACACAGCTTCAAGAATGGAGTAGAAGCAGAAGTATTTTGAGGCTTGAAAAAATTATTTTTCTTGTGTATTCCAAAAGCTACTGCTCAACTCCTTCTTATATAAGGATTGTGGAGTGAATAGACTTTATTATGGCATTTAGGGACACCCCTACAACTCCTGTAACGGCAACCATTAACATGGGTGTTAATTCAAAAATTAAAATCGGAATTAATCCCATAACAGCTGAATTAAATCCCAACAGTCACAAACAAGAGTTTTAGGCCGAACTTTCGGCCTAAGTAGTAGTTTCGGCCATCAGGCTGAAATGGCCGAAACCACTACTTTCGATTTCGGCCAGGGTGCTACACGAAACACAATTGTTATTGCCTGGACCATGGTCTAGCCAAGTTGGGTGGACCATGGTCTAGCCAAGTTGGGTGGACCATGGCCCAAAACGCGCCGTCTCTCCACTTAAGGAGAGACGACGCCGTTAGATGCGCGACGAACGTCGCGCATCTTTATTTTTTATTTTTTTAAATATAAAATTTGCTTCTCTCACCTCTCGGACGCTATCTTCTCCTCTCCGAACACCTATCTCCGTTGTTGTAAACACAGAGGAAGACGACGGTCAGACTTCATTGCTGCACAATACAGGAGCTTCTTGAAGGTAAACATCTCATTCTAAACATACATTACGATTAGGAAGTCAAACAACACTAATAATGTATATTTTCAACTATCTGGGGTTTTAAAAATTATTTAAAATATTGTTCAAGCAGATATTTAGGGATTGTTACTCGTTTGACTACCTAGGGTTCTTACTCGTTTGAGTTTACACTATGCATAAGATAGATTATTTCTGTTAATAGGGTTCAATATTTCATTATATTCAAAGTGATTGAAAATTATTTTCTACATTCTGATATGAATATTGTGTTTCTGATTCAGGTACATTATTTATGTGCATTAGGTACATTATTTTAATACATAAGGTACATTATTTTAATGCATAATAGTAGGATCATCATGTTTGATTTTCTATTGGGATGGACTACATGGATTATGTTTCTCATTCAATATGTAAAGCGTTAACGTCATTCTTAGACCAACTGAACTGTGATTCAGTTTTTTATTTTTTTTTTATTTTTTATTTTTTTTATTATTATTTTCTAGTTGATTAAATGCCCAAATGCTTGATTGATGATTGGATGCATGAAAGGGGATTATGTAAGTTAGTTTTGATGATTTTCTCTTCATTTTTTAAAAAATATAATATATGTTGAATTATTCGGATTGTGCAGCAAGAAAAGATCCATACTTAATCATTTATTGATTAATATAATCAAATAGAGAATATAATTTGTGATATGTCATATGATGGAGCAGATAGATATAATTGATTGGTCAGGTGCTTGTGTATTCCTCACTGGAAGCTTTCTGCATTAATTTTGATGGTCACATCCTAATCTTCTAATATTTCTCTTGCATTCTTCTATTTCCTATTGAAAATTCTTTTCCTCAAATTTTGTTGATATGTCATAAAGGGATGCTTGTCTATTCGTCACTGGAAACTTTCTGCACTTGTCTTGTTAATTTTGATGGTCTCATCTTAATCTTCGAAGGTCATCACATCCGCAACCAATTTGTTGCCAAATAAGCAAAAATTTAAATTTCCATCATAGGGATGATATACGAAATTATGTTGCTATATTATAGTGTACTAATGGTGTAATCTAGCAAAGTTGAGCCGGTAAACATCTCATTTTAAACATACATTGCGATTAGGAATTCAAACAACACTGATAAAGTATATTTTCAACTATACACTATTTTGATCTATATTGTGTTTATATATATATATATATATATATATATATATATATATATATATATTGTAGGAGATGTCAATGCTTTGATTGATGTTGAATCAATTCCAGGTTTGTCTTTTGCAATACTTTGATCTATTGTGTCTATGGTTTGTTTAATTGGTTGGATAAGGGTACATTATTTCTGTTTAGTAGGTACATTATTTATATGCATTAGGTACATTATTTTAATCCATAGGGTACATTATTTTAATGCATGATTTATGTGTACTTTCTGATGTGAATATTGTGTTTCTGATTGTGGTACATTCTTTATGTTCGGTAGGTACATTATTTTAATACATAGGCTACACTATTTTAATGTATGATTTCTGTGTGCATTCTGATTTAAAAGTTGTGTTTCTGATTAAGGTACATTATTTCTGTGCATTAGGTACATTATTTTAATCCACATGGTACATTATGTTTATGCATGATTTATCTGTACATTTTGTTGTGCAGAAATTTAAAAATATTGTTCATTGCTTATATGTTGTTTTAGAGCAGGTTATTAGTAAATTATTCAAGCAGAAATTTAGGGATTATTACTCGTTTCTCTAAAGCCTTAGCACATCCGGGACGAGAAAGTGAAGGTTTGCTCTGGATATGCTTTTAGTATTGTAATATGTATATATGTTATTCCACAGAAGCATGTTGAAGAATGACCTTATGTATATATGTATGTATACTTTTTGTGTTATATATACATAAGTATCTGATTGTGTTTTCTTTGTTGCCATGTTTGGCTTATGATTAACAAGATTTTCAATTTCATTTGATTCATTTAATTTGGAATTCAGGTTCTTCAGTCGTGGTTCCAATTAAAGATGAAGAGGTTGTGATTGGACAATAAGAAGGTTATAGGGATGATCTAACAATTCCTAACAACTCAAATACTCCAAAATTTGCAACAGTGGTTCTACGTGTGCACAAAGTACATAATTTTTGTTCATAGGGTACATAATTTTTGTTCATAAAGTACATTATTTGTGTGCATAAAGATTAGGTGTATATAGTATATTATCTATCTGCATCATAAGTAAACAAATACAGAATTGAATGATTGGAAGGAAAACTTGATGGTGGTAATTGACAGTTTTGTGTCAATTTGATAGTGGTAATTGACTATTAGGAAAAACAGTTGATATTGATATGTCTTAACATATTTTGTAAATATTTTATTTTGTTATAAAAAGTTTATGTTATAATATTCAAATTACATTATTTCATAAATATTATCCCTACTGTACATTGTTATAGCATAAGGTACATTATTATAACCCACAAATTATATTACCAAATCAAGTGTCGGGCCGTTCATGAATACATGTGAAATTAACAAGAATACATTTATTAACTCATAGGGTACATTATTTTAGAGCATAAGGTACATTATTCTAACCTACATAGTACATTACCAAATCAAGTAATTGTATGGGATGCCGTATCCCCAATGAGGACGAGGATGGGGAAATTTTTTTGAAATGGAGACAAAGAATGGAAAACCCCTCCCCTTATTCACCGCGGGGATGGGGACGAGGTTGGTGTTTCGGGGATGGGGATGATGGTCAATTCATGAACATGTGACCTTAACTAAGATACATTTTGATAACGCATAGGGTACATTATTTTAAAGTATAAAGTACATTATTCTAATCCAAGAGTACATTACCAAAATCAAGTGATAGTCGATTTATGAACACATGTGACCTTAGGAAGCATCCATTTTATTAACTCATAGGGTACATTATTTTAGAGCATAAGGTACATTATTTTAACCCACAGAGTACACTACCAAATCAAGTGATGGAAATTCATAAACACATGTGACCATAATAAGGATACATTTTGTTAACTCATAGGATACATTATTTTAGAGCATAAGGTACATTATTCTAACCCACTGAGTACATTACGAAATCAAGTGATGGTCAGCTCATGAATACATGTGACCTTAACAATGGAACATTTTATTAATGCATAAAACAAAAAAAAAATATGTTCATAATCGGTCAAGTGCAAATACTTTTTGTAATAACCCACAAAGCAAAAAACAAGTTCATAATATGTCAAGTGCATATATAAGTAAACAAAATTAGTGCAACTTCTTCTAATTATCATTTGACTTGTTTTGAGTTAGACGTAAAACAAACCAATTATAACTAATATTGCCACTAGGATGAATTAGATACCCACTACCAACGATATCATAAACAATTTACTGCACAGAAATTGGACTATAGCCTTTGTGTTAAATTTAACCGTCTTTACATGATTCTTCTGACTTCTTGCTTGGTTATACCTTTTTTGTACTGTACTAATTAGCCCTGGATTACGGTCGCCTTTCGCACCACTTCGTAAAGGACTTTGTATACCACCACTTTCCAAGGATCTTTCAAAGTCATCAAAGCAAATAGGACCAACCTCACCTTCAATCTTTCTTCTACCAGCTTCAATATTATTTTTAGTGAATATCAGATTTCTAAGTAGAGGGGGCTGTGGTGCACCTAATAAATCCAGTCATGCTCTACAAAGAAATAAGATATCCACTAAAAGAATGATCTGAATACACAATAGAAAGTATACATAAATGATGCATTAAAATAATGTAACATATGGATTAAAATAATGTTCCTAATGCATATAAATAATGTACCTCAGTCAGAAACACAATATGTACAACAGAATGTACACATAAATGATGCATTAAAATAATGTATCTTATGTATTAAAATAATGTACCTCAATCAGAAATACAATATTAGCTTGAAATGTAATGAATGATCTACATACTATATCAGATCATAGCTTAGCAGAAAGACTGAGTTAGTTGGAAAATTAATTTGTATTCATCTTAGCTTCTACATATAAAAAGCTCAAATGCATATTGTGTTGAATTTGCAGGTGAGGGAAAAAAAGTAAATTAAAATGACCATGCATATTGTGTTTATAGAGAGTTAAAAGAACTGGAAACTTGTTGGTAATCAGGTTATGGAAAGTCATTACTCAGAAATTCACTTGTTACATTTCACCTCAAGATAAAATGCAGATCATGCAAACTAAGAATTTTATTGATTTCTTAGTGACAAATATCAATATAGCACATGGTTTAATAGCCTAATAAGAGTGGAACCTATAAAGAAATTAATGAAATTATTCTCGTTTCCAATGCTTATGAAACTAAGGCCAAGAAAAGCAATGTATGATCAAAGGTTTTCATCATTGACATTGAATCATTACAATTCAGAAGGTGGAACAAAAGACCTTTAGTTCCCATAAGAGTGGCACAAACAAGATTTGTATTTAAGTATGAAAAAACAAAACCTCTGCAATACATAAGATTTCTTGGGTTTGACGTTTCTAAAGAATATTACTGTTTGAAGCTCAGTTTCAATACAGATTTTTTTTATAGACGAAGAACTCAAAATTCACATAAAAGCCTCCAAAAAGTTAACATGGGGAAATAATGTATCTTATGTATTAAAATAATGTACCCTATGAATTAAAATAATGTACCTAATGTATATAAATAATGCACCTTAATCAGAATTCCAATATTCACAGTAGAACATGCAAATACTTTATCGTAACACGAAAAACATAGAATTGCATGTCTATGATCAACATCAATTGCAAAGATCAATTCAACAACAACCAAAGCATTCACATCACCTAAATCGCATGTAAAGACCTGTAATTCATTCTCGAATTTGAATTCATAGCATCCATTATGTTGATAGAGAAGCGAGAAGCTGTGTGGACCATGCCAAATTGCGAAGAGATGAGCAATTGATCGCAGAGAGAATGAAATCACGGAGAACAACAATTCACGAAGACAAATCGCGAAGAAAAAATTCGCATAGAGAAAGGGAGAGAAGAAATTCGCGACCGTAGAAAAAGAGAGTGAATAACGACAGAATGACGCCGTTAAAATCCAAGTAGCGATTTTTTTTTAAAGGGTAAAACGACGTCGTTTTGGACCATGGTCAATCCAAGTTGGGTGGACCATGGTCCAGGCAATAATTTGCCCACGAAACAATTGCAATTGTTTCACTTTCGTGGTGACCACCAAGGTGGCACACGAGGCATTTCATTTTGTGGCTTCCTGAATTGGAAAATGAGATCCCGAAATGGCATAACTTAGCCCGCAAGGCGACGATATTCGTGCCCGTATGTGCTGGCGCAAACGAGATTAGGCTTGGGATTGGATTTGCACCCCCTCCCCCCTGTGCGCGAGAGAGAGACTTTATGCTATACAATTTAATAAGTTTAAAAAGAGCTCATGTATAAATAGTGGGGCAAATCCTCTTCCCAAACCAATGTGGGACAAAAGCTCACTCTTTCCCTTCATTTTCCAACTCAAATGGGTCTACTTTGAGAATCAATATCTCATTCACCCATTATCCGTTTTGAGCGTACAATATATCAATATCTTCGTCTCACTACGAAGAACCCGAATCCACTTTGACCCGACCCAAATCGGAAGTGGACCCCACTGATAATTGTACCACAAAATAACCACTTAATATGCCGTTTTAAGCTTCTTTTTTTTTTCCAACAATCCCCCACATGAATGAAAAATTGATTTTCAGGGTATTTTTAAAATCGGAAACAAACTGTGTTCAACGGTCGATCCCTGCATAGGATAGGTAGGGATCACTATACCCTTTGAACCTTCCCTTGTAAAGATATGTTTACTCTATTGGCTGTATGGTAGAACGCGATGTCTTTGAACCGACTGTCGTTTGTGTATACGATGACATATCTCACACAGGAACCTCCCAACCATGCTCTGTTCTCATGAGTGTGCCCATTTTGGTCGTGGGTCACCGTCCTGGTTCTGCAAGAGTTTGTGAAGAATTGTGCCCATCAATTATCCTTTGAAGCGACCCTCACTTCTCTCTCACATAGGTGATTCTTTTCCGAGTATCTCGCATACTCACACATGTCAACCAACGCTCGAATCATTAAAGCATTATCATACTAACCTCGTGCGGGAGTCACTGTTCTAACGAGGAGAGGTAGGGAGTCCGAGACCCCCACAGTGACACGCTTCGTTCCATAATTTAGTTGTCCCATTGAACCTAGGTGCCAGCTAAGTTGGGTATCCACTATAGAACTTTTTAGTCCAAGGGCTTTAGACCCATTCCTCGTTCCAACTTCTCAACAACCATTTGCTTACCCTCGGGTTAGCGAGTTAGCGGCCGCTACGTTATCTTTTGACATCACGTAGTCAATAGAGATAACCGTCGTTGTGAGAACTTGTTTAATGGTATTACGTCTTCGACTTATAAGTCTAGAATTACCATTCCACATCTAACTCTGTACTTAACCAATTTTGGTTTGACTATTGCAATACGCACAAATTGGAGGTACGAGTTTACCAACAAGAACTTTCTCGAATTAATGGCATAGCCATTCGGCCTACTCGCTCGCGACACGAGTGTAAGGCTCTCAGCTTTGATCCCGTCGGATCTTAGCTATCACAAATTCATTTCGAGAATTTCCGTCCAACCGACTGCACTGGCCTACGTAAAGACGTAGCCTTTGATGGACTTAGCGTCCTTTGATATCCGTGCTATACTTTCCAAGTACAGCTAGATATCCCACGTTGTGCAGTCCAAAGTCACGAGCATACCTTAAGTATCTCATAACTTCTATTGTCTTCTAGTGCGCAACACTAGGGTTACTCGTATGTCTACCGAGTTCGTTAACCGCTAAGGCAATGTTCGGCCTAGTACAATCCATTAGATACAATTAAACTACCAATAATCTTAATGTATTCTCCGTGAGATGTACAATCTTCGTGATTATTGGCTAGTTGTACGTTAGTATCTAACGTTGGTTGTAGTGGTTGTTAGCTGTGTGTACTAACCCCTTGTAAATCTTGGTGAACTTCTAGTGAATTGGGCAGACGTGGACTGCCCCGCAGACGTAGGAGAAGTGCTCCGAACTGCGTGATCAATTCTTGTGTACCTGGTTTTATTTCTTGCTTTTGTTTATTTACTTCCGATAAGTGATTTAATTAATTGGTACGGTAATCTCTAAGTTAAAACCAAGTAGAAACTTAAGTTATATCTTGCATTCAAGAGTCACGGCACAATTTCAATAATAATAATAATCTTGAAAACTAACTTAAAAAAGAAGAGAGTGAAAAGAGAAATGGAAAATAAAGAATCCGGAAAATGTATTCCGACTAAAAAATTACGAAGATAATTTCTTTCAAATTGAGTTTTTTTTTTTCCGTTGACCAGAATGAATATTTTCCTTTCACTTCATTTTCTTTGAATACTCAAACACTGAAACATCGAGAAAATAACTCATTTTCCATGTTTCCAAACAGACTAACATCCAGAAAATAATTCATTTTCCATGTTTCCAAACAGATCCTAAATAGTTGTTAGGGATAAGAGTTTTGGTAGCTGGCACGTCGTTTTACACTTTACATGAAAACACATAAAGAAGTACGTGCGCACGTTGCTCTTCTGCATACAATAAATGAATACAATTGAAAACAAAATTTCAGTTTCCTCTCTATCTCTAATTGCTATGTATGTTGCTCCAACTTAGCAGCGAATCTGCAATGGTATTAAAGCTTCCATAGCTATTTTGCATCTCTATGATGGTGTGTTAAAGAACCTTAGCCTGTTTGTGAAAAAGCACGTGAGTCTTGAATGCAAGATATAACCTTTAAAACCTTTAATTTATTTCAATTATAAATCTGGACTAGAAGACAACATATTCCAGATATAAAAAGGAACATGAAATAACTAGCAGTAAAAGAAAGCATGCACCAGGATATGTTCACGCAGTTCGGAGCCTCACTCCTACGTCTGCGGGGCCACTCACATCAACCCAAATCCACTATGATGAAAAACGGAGTACAAGAGGATAGTTAATTACACTCTACAGTATAACCTATAACTACTCCAGAACTTACTCCAGTGGATCCGATGTGCAGGCGTTCTTCATTTCTTCATGATCTGATTGCAAGATCTTCTTCACACACAACAATACAGATTATCTTTGGTATAGATGCACCAAGATTTTCAGCTTAAGACCTTGTGAAAGAGTACATCATTTGAATGCTAATTAAGGTAGCATTATATAGGTTGTAAAAGCTGTTTTGATCCTCAAAACATGCACTCTTCCATTCCTAGAATTCGGCTGCTCCATTAGATGTAGATCTCCCTATTTATAGGGTCTTGAATAAGTACTTTTGAATAAGCTCTATATCTCCTGGAATACTTCCGTGCGCTGATCCAGTCAACTGCTCCAG
This sequence comes from Ipomoea nil, assembly GCF_001879475.1. Taxonomy (NCBI): domain Eukaryota; kingdom Viridiplantae; phylum Streptophyta; class Magnoliopsida; order Solanales; family Convolvulaceae; genus Ipomoea; species Ipomoea nil. Next base: position 1,711,552 of record NW_017616696.1, on the reverse strand, counting down.
ACGCCGTGACTAATCCAGGACTACTTTGACAACTAATCTAAGCCAATAAAACAGAGGTTTAAATGTGCAATATATATACACTTACAATCTCCCCCTTTGGCTATTAGTTGACAAAACTACTAAAAGATATCATCGGCTTTGAAATGAATTGCCAAATGAATAAGCTATACAAAAGAAATCGGATTAGTCACTAGTCAAGAGTAGCTAGACACACACCCTCCTTTAAACTTAACCAATGTTGTGCCAGAGAATTCAAAACACAATTAAGGCATACAAACACATAGAAATTTAAAAGCACAAAAAGACACAGAACACATATATGTCACATAATATAGCTGCATAGCATTTATCACATAGTCAAGGTAAAAACACGCAGCACCTTAACACATTTAAAAGCAAACAAAATAAAGGTAGAGCACACCACATTATTAACTGGCACTTATGGCTAAGTTCTCAAAAACACGTACTCCCCCTTACTAAGTGCACTCCCCCTTTTTGTCAATCTAATAGACAAAGAGCAACATCAGGACTGGGTGGAGGAGGAGGAGGTCTCCAAGTCTTCGTCATCACCAGCAGGAGCATCAGTAGGAGCAGCTTCAATGGCGGCAATTTGGCGAGTCACACGAAGCAGCTGAGCCTCGGCAGTAGAGATTGAAGATTGAAAGGAAAGAGAGGCATCTTTCATCGAGGCAATGTGTGAAGCGAGAAATGTAACTTGCTGTCTGAGAACAGCCAGAGTCGAAGCAGAGTCAGCAGCAGAAGAAGTCGATGCAGAGGCCATGCCACTTGCTGGAGTATCCACTGGAGCAGGGGCAGGTGGAAACTGAGGAGAGAGTGGCCCGATCATCAAAGTGAGATTTTTGGAAGATGCGAGAGTCCATAGAGGTCTTGTGAGTAACATGACAGAGCTCTTCATTGGAATAGAGTTGAAGCCCTTGTTGTTGCAAAATACCCGTGATAAGGCATGGAAATGGTAGATGAATCTTGGCTTCTCTCTTCTTAGAAAAACCCATGATGTGATGATAGATGAGATGACCAAGATCAATAGGCAGCTGATGTCGAACCTTGTATAACAGAGAGGCCATCTTCTTATTCACAGTGTGCACAGAAACATTCGGGATCCAATTGCTAGAAGCTAGGCGAAAGAGAACCGAATAGACTGCAGTAAGTACATTCGAAGGCAAGCCATCCTTTGGCCAAACGTTGATCTCATTGTGTGTAAGATGGGATGCAAGAAAGTCCCCAGCAGGATCAAACAGATCATCACACGCATCACGCTGAAAATAAGTGTTAATAATAGAGGGGCTAAAATCATACCAAGTATCCCGGAGAAAAACTTGATGATAATGTGGAGAGGCCGGTCGAAGAGAATCAGACGTGAGATTGGCGTAGAATTCTGGGATAAGCCAGGCAGAGTAAGCTCCCACATTCTGGATGGTTTGAAGAAGATTATGAGCCCTAAGCAAAGGAATGATATTGCACACACGAATGAGGTATTCAATACTAAAATTTTTCTCAACCAAGATATCTCTATTGGAATGCTGCTGCCATACTGTTTCCAATGAAGGTGAGAGCAGGATTGGTCTGAACATCGTGTCTTTGGATACCTTCACTGTCCTGGATCTGGTTGATGCAGCTGGTTTTGGAGCAGGAGCTGAGGCCGGAGCAGAAGCCGGTGGAGGTGCTGGAGTAGACACACCTGTTCTTGATCGTGTACGCGGAGCAAGACCCGTTGGCCTGTGTTCAGAACGCTTGCTAGGACGAGATTCAGAGACAAATTCAACATCATCAGACATGTGAAGCTTTCTCTTAGCCACAGGCGCTGCAGCAGCAATTTCTTCATCGGGATCAGTGACCTTGGCTTTCCCTTTGGCTTTTGAAAAAGGTACTCTGATAATGGGGACAGCCGTTGCAACACGGGCAGAGTTTGGCATATTTGCAATAGTGTCGGAGATGATGGCTGCTTGAACGGATGGATCTTCAGGTTCAGAGATGATGCCCCGAATCGATACTTTAACCTGCTCTGGAACAGAGCCTGGAACAGGGACGGATTCATTAGTGACTGGATCTGAGGCTGGAGCAGGGGCTGGATCAAGTGAACGCTCAGCCTTTTTGGAAGTGGCCTTGTCCGTGTTTTGAGGATGGGAACCTGTGAAGGGAATCGTAGACAGAGGCACAATAGACAAACCAGCAGAGGGATCCTAATTCCACAAGATAATAACACAATCTCAAAACAAGCATACCATAAATTGAGGCAAAAAGCAGATTTTAGGCATAAAAACAACAATCATAGATAATAAGGACATAATAACCGAATTACAACAAAAAAATGCGATGCATGCCTAAATTAACAAGCAATAAGACATTGCTCCCTAAGAGATTAGAGAAATCAAACCGTAGTTCGAGCTCGCAATTGCCGCGCCTGAAGATCTCCCTGAAGAAGTTCCTCATCCAAAATTTCATCAAGTGGCCATGGGTCATCCGTGATCCCTGATGCTCTAGAGAAGATCTCCTTTGAGTCCTTCACAGATAACTCCTCCATCAAAGCTGGGTGTCGAAGAAGTGTTGCAAGAACCCGGCGAGCAGAGATGACCGAAATCGGAGCTGTTCCTCGAAGAATCCCGAGAGCAGCTCGAAGTAGCTCAAATCGTGTGTTATCCAGAGGCTTTGTAAATAGATCCGCTAGATTTTTCTCTGTGGAAATATACTCCAGATTGATTTCCTTGTCTTCTACCAATTCTCTTATGAAATGATGCCTTATTTCAATATGTTTAGTTCGGGAATGTTGAACTGGATTTTTGGAGATATTGATCGCACTAGTGTTGTCACAATAGAGTGTCATGTACTCTTGATGTAGACCATAATCTTGGAGCATCTGTTTCATCCATAGGAGTTGAGTACAACAACTACCAGCTGCGATGTATTCAGCTTCAGCTGTGCTGAGAGATATTGAGTTTTGCTTCTTACTTAGCCAGGCAACTAAGTTCTTTCCCAAAAAGAAACAACCACCAGATGTACTTTTGCGATCATCTTTGACATATTTTATTATCCTTTTTACGGCTTTAAGATGTGATTCTTTAGGAGCTGCTTGAAACCTGGCACATATTCCAACACTGAGCATAATTTCTGGACGGCTGGCTGTCAGATACAGTAGACTCCCGATCATGCTCCTATATAGAGTAGGATCAATTGGCTTCCCTGATTCATCTTTGCTTAATTTTGTAGTTGTAGATATTGGCGTTCTTGCTTCTTTGGCTGACTCAAGTCCAAACTTTGTTAGCAGGCCTTTTGCATATTTTTCTTGAGATATAAAAATACCTTCATTGGTTTGTTGGACTTGTAGTCCTAGAAAATAGGTTAGTTCGCCAATCATACTCATTTCGAATTCCTGTTGCATGACTTGAACCAGCTGATCTGTAGCACCTGTTTGAGTGGAACCAAAGATAATATCGTCAACATAAACCTGAGCAATTGTAATATGCTTACCTGACCTTTTGATAAATAAAGTTTTGTCGACTCCCCCTCGGTTGTAGCCGTGCTGGAGAAGATACTGGGATAGTCTTTCATACCAGGCCCTCGGAGCTTGTTTTAGACCATATAGAGCCTTGTCCAGTTTGTAGACATAGTCAGGATGATGAGGATCTTCAAACCCTTTAGGTTGAGCAACATATATATCTTCGGACAGATATCCGTTTAGAAAAGCCGTTTTGACATCCATCTGGAACAATTTTATTCCCAGAGCACACGCTATACATAGAAGAAGGCGAATAGACTCTAGTCGTGCTACTGGTGCAAATGTCTCTTCATAATCGATACCTTCAATTTGAGAGTAGCCTTGTGCAACTAGTCTTGCTTTGTTGCGAGCAATGTTTCCAGCTGAATCGGTCTTGTTGCGAAAGATCCACTTTGTTCCTACAACGTTTACACCGTCAGGTTTAGGGACTAGATTTCATACCTTGTTACGTTCAAATTGTCCGAGTTCTTCCTGCATGGCTTTAATCCAGTGTTCATCAGATAGGGCTTCTTTTACCGTCTTGGGTTCGATCTTTGATGTGTAACACGTATACCCTGCAAGCTCGAGGTAATTCCGTTTAATCCCTCTAGTCCTTACCCCAGAGGATGGATCTCCTATGATATTCTGAGTAGGGTGATCTTTGTGAAGACGAATAGCCCCTTCGAGCGCTCCGGCATCTGGGTCTGGACTAGGTTCTGGAGCAGTTTCCGGAGAAGATTGAGTAGAATCTGATGCTGTAGTTTCAGGGGTTTTTGGATTATCTGTGGCAGATTCTAGAGTAACTTCTGGGTTAGAGACACTTATAACCTCAGTTATTTCCTCAGGTTGATCATCAACCACCACGTTTGCCGATTCCATGATAGATTTTGTAACTTTGTTATAAACACGGTAGGCACAACTATTCGTTGAATACCCAAGAAAGTACCCTTCATCACTTTTAGGCTCGAATTTTCCGGTTGGGTTTCGATCCTTCAAGATAAAACACCGTGAGCCGAAAATATGAAAGTAATTGATATTAGGCTTCTTACCTTTCCATATTTCATATGAAGTATGATGCGTTCCGGGTCGTAGATATACTCGGTTTATCGTGTGACAAGCAGTACTTACTGCTTCAGCCCAAAATCTCTGAGGCAAGTCTTTTGCATTGAGTAGAACCCGAGCCATCTCTTGAATCGTCCGATTCTTTCTTTCAACCACACCATTTTGTTGTGGTGTTTTGGGTGCTGAATACTCATGGAAAATACCGACTGATGCACACCAATCATCAAATACTTGATTGTCGAATTCACGTCCATGATCACTTCTAATGCGTATGATTGGCTCATTTTTCTCTTTCTGGAGTTTTAGGGCCAGGGCTTTGAAGGCTTCGAAAGTTTCTGACTTTTCCCTGAGAAAACTGACCCACGAAAACCTAGAAAAATTGTCAACACAAACTAAAATGTACCTTTTACCTCCAATGCTTTCTGTTCTGGTAGGTCCAATGAGGTCCATGTGAATGAGTTCCAGGCAGTGTGTGGTATTGATCATATTTTGAGAGGTATGCGCTGCTCTAGTTTGTTTTCCAGCTTGACAGGCGTTGCATACTCCAGCTTTTTCTACCTTGATACTCGGTAGACCCCGAACACCCTCAATTTTTATCAATTTTTCAAGAGAGCGATAATTCAAGTGACCTAACTTTTGATGCCACAGTTTTGATTCTTTTATGCTAGACCTATAACAATAAGAATCGTTAGTAAGTATATAACAATTATCAGAAGAGCGTTTACCTTCCATGACACAGTTCTTTTTGTAGTCTGTAACGTTGCAGCTGTCTTTTGTAAAGCAGACTTTCCACTCTTGATCACATAATTGGCTGATACTAATCAGATTTGCATGCAGACCTTCCACCAATAGAACTTGTTGGAGTTTGGGTAGACCTGTGACATTTAGAGTGCCAATTCCAGTGATCTTTCCCTTAACACCGTCGCCAAAAGTTACTTCTCCTGTACTTCCCTTTATGTTGTTTAGGTATTTGGCATCACCCGTCATATGCCGTGAGCATCCACTGTCAAAGTACCATCTCTCTTTTCTGTTAGTACTCGTAGAGTGGAAAGAGACATGACATACAAAGTCACTTTTCTTCACCCAAATTTGCTTGACAAACGGGGTGATAGATTTGTTTGTGAATTTCTCACAACGTTGGTCTTTGTAGAAGTAGAAGCACTCCGGTTTTGTATGTCCGCGTACCCTGCAGTAATGACATATAGGATTATACACTCTAACCTTGATTGATGTTTTCCTTGGAACAAAGTTAATTTGACGCCGAGCTGTACTAGTTTCTGGACGATCTTGAACTGCTCCAGAGACTGAGTCAGAACCTGAGGCTTTGACGAAAATTGTAGTGGCTTTGTCATTTCCTCCAGAGTAGCCTAACCCATATTTTGTAGACGTCTTACGACCAGAATCTAAAATTTGGTCTAAGGTGGATGTGTTGTCCATCATTTTTATCTTGCGTTTGAGTTGCTCCAGTTCCTTTTTGAGATCTTCTAGCTCATGTTTGAGATTTTCTTCTTTCTTGTGACTTTCTTCAATGATGCTGTCCCTGTCAGATATTTTAGATAGATACACTTTTTTGGCATTTTCTAGAATGCTAACCTGACTAGATAGAGACCTATTGACTTTTACAAGAATTTCCCATTTTGCATACAATTTTTTATATTCTACTTCAAATGAAGGTGCAGGTAAGTCTTGGTCTTCTGATGACACATACTCTTCCATTTCTGATTCTTCGCCAGTTGTAGAAGCAGATACGGTAGTTGTAAGAGCTGTAAAGGCAATAAAGTTTCCGGAGATCTCATCTGGATCAGAACCTGGATCAGTTTCTGGTTTATCATCATCACTCCAGGTAAGGGCAACTTTCATTGACTTCTTCCTTCTCAAATAGGTTGGACATTCAGCCTGCACATGGCCATACCCTTCACATTCATAACACTTGATCCCTTTGCCTCCGGTTTTGTCTTTAGATTGAGAGTTCCGAGAAGCACCTGGTCGTTGGCTGAATGAGTTTGATCTTTGATTGTTTCGATTTGCACTTGATCCTGATCCTTTTTGGCCTTGAAACTTGCCAAGCTTTCCAGTTTGTCTCTGTTTTACCTGTTGCAACAATTTAGAAAAACCTTTAGTTAAAAAGACTATTGGATCATCACTTACCTCATCTGGATCAGAAACAGCTCCAGCGTCTTCTACAGTGAATGCTACGGTTTTTCCTTTTGTTTCAGGTCCGCCTAAGATTTCCATCTCATAAGTTTGTAGGCTTCCCATCAATTGTTGTACCGTTTTCTTTTCCCATCCATCGTGCTCCTGAATGGCTGTAACTTTCATTCGAAACCTTGGAGGGAGTGAGCGAAGAATCTTTTTGACGAGTCGTTCTTGAGTGATTGGTTCGCCTAGAATGCTTGCCCTATTGGCTAGTTCTTGTACCCGAGCATGAAAATCCACTATGGTTTCATCATCTTTCATCTTTAGATCTTCAAAGTCGGTTTGAACTATTTGGAGTTTGGATTGTTTAACTGATGCAGTTCCTTCATAGGTAGTTTCTAGGGTATCCCAAGCGTCCTTGGCCGAATCACATCCTGCAACAATGGTAAATTGACTCTCATGCATTAAAGAAAATATAGTATCTAACGCTTTATGATTGAAGCTTGCGGTAGTCATCTCAGTCTCTGTCCATTCCGCTTCTGGTTTGAGGACTGGAGGATCTCCTGTATTGTCTCCATCTTTGGTGGGATGAGACCAACCAGTGAGAACAGCCCTCCAGACCCTCTCCCCTTGAGCTCGTAGATGCATTTTGGTGCGGGCCTTCCAGTACGCATAGTTGTCACCTGTTAGCTCAGGAGGTGCTCTATGTCGTTCCATTCTGTAAGACTCAATGCACAGTGAGCAACAAGTAAACCAGATAAACAAAATAAGAGACAGATGCTGAGATCTTGAGTTCAAAAAACACGTGATAGCCAGATCGGTTAGACTAGTAATTTAAGTCCCCGTGCTCTGATACCAATTGAAAAAGCACGTGAGTCTTGAATGCAAGATATAACCTTTAAAACCTTTAATTTATTTCAATTATAAATCTGGACTAGAAGACAACATATTCCAGATATAAAAAGGAACATGAAATAACTAGCAGTAAAAGAAAGCATGCACCAGGATATGTTCACGCAGTTCGGAGCCTCACTCCTACGTCTGCGGGGCCACTCACATCAACCCAAATCCACTATGATGAAAAACGGAGTACAAGAGGATAGTTAATTACACTCTACAGTATAACCTATAACTACTCCAGAACTTACTCCAGTGGATCCGATGTGCAGGCGTTCTTCATTTCTTCATGATCTGATTGCAAGATCTTCTTCACACACAACAATACAGATTATCTTTGGTATAGATGCACCAAGATTTTCAGCTTAAGACCTTGTGAAAGAGTACATCATTTGAATGCTAATTAAGGTAGCATTATATAGGTTGTAAAAGCTGTTTTGATCCTCAAAACATGCACTCTTCCATTCCTAGAATTCGGCTGCTCCATTAGATGTAGATCTCCCTATTTATAGGGTCTTGAATAAGTACTTTTGAATAAGCTCTATATCTCCTGGAATACTTCCGTGCGCTGATCCAGTCAACTGCTCCAGACGCCGTGACTAATCCAGGACTACTTTGACAACTAATCTAAGCCAATAAAACAGAGGTTTAAATGTGCAATATATATACACTTACAGTTTGCAATATGGGTTGGATTTTGTATAAAATCCTATTTCATTTGATGAATTTAAAATATGTAATATTATTTTTAACGAAAATATAATTACTTTTTATGAATAAATAAATATTACATTTTCAATAACACTTTTGAAAGAATAAGTTGAAATTTTCAATTAAAATATAAGTGACTTATAAAAAATACTATGTTTTTACGAAAAAATATTATATATTTGATGATGTTACATAAATTTTTGTTTTGCAACATATACTTAGTTATCTTTTTAGTTATACTCTATATATCATATGAGTTTTTTATTTTTAAACACTTATAATTTTTTACAAGATAGTATATATATGTTTTATCACTCAAGAATTTTAATTCAAGGAGATGAAATGATATTTTTTTAGTATTCCAAATAATTATAATTGAATTATAGACTCAATCATATAGCCATTGATGGCGTACTTGATCTAAATTACAAATAAAATGGGGTTTTAAGTTTGGTGACAAGTAAGTTTGGTGACAAGTGTTGATCGAATTTGAAGGCAAAGTAATAATTCCACACGCATAATTCACAAAGCAATAATTGATCTTGAATATTAATTTTTGGTTACAGAAGGAGGGCATAATAAGCCCGTTGGAGAGACAAGGAAAAGTGCGCAGCCTATCTCCGCGAGGGTATCCCACGATTCGTACAAGCGCCAATCCTATCTTCCCAGAGTAAATCGTCTATACACCTCGGTTGGGCGGCAAAAACTCGTCCACCTCTTCAAAGGCGCTTAAATCTCTCACGCATAACTTCACACAAAGACAAGAAAAAAAAAAAAAATAATAATAATAATAATAATAATTATTATTATTATTATTATAATAATAATAATAATAATATTAATAATAATAATAATAATAATATTAATAATAAGAACAAATTGCACTTTTGGTCCTGTGAGTATTAGGGTACTGACAATTTGAATACGTGACTTTCAAAACTCCCAATTTAAACCTTTAACTATACAATTATTGACAGATTTGGTCCTCTGGGCCAAATTGCCGGCCAATTTTGGCCGAAAAAACATAAATTGGTTCAAATTGTTTTTTGACGAGGGTAAAATTGTCATTTCACTCCCTTCTTCTTCATTCTCCCTTTCTTCTTCGTTCTTCTTCTTCTTTGTCCCGATAAATATTCCGACCTGTCTTCCTTTCTTCTTCCATTTTGTACAACTCAAAGCCTGTCTTCCTTTCTTCTTCGTTCTTATTCCATTTTGTACAACTCAAAGCCTGTCTTCCTTTCTACCATAATAATACACAACAATAACAACAATATAATCAAAGATTTGATCTTAATGAAAATGGCTTAAGCCCCTAAAACTAAAATTGTTCTCACCTCTAACTAAATTCAATCAAACAGATGGCTACTTTGTATGGGTCCTCAACCATGGCTGACATTCACCATCTGTGACTGCTTCTTCCCCAGCTTTTCTTCTCATTTCTGTGACTTCCTTGTGAGAGCTGGAGTGTAAAGAAGGAACGAACGTCGGGCTAGCCGCGGGTCGATATTCGGGAAATAGCCGTCCAGAACGGTACCGAACTCCACAGGCATTGCAGAGTGTTTTTGGCCCCATTGGTCCCTCCCTCCACTGTGGGGTTTTTGTAACTTCACAGTGTAAGCATTTTTTAACTGGAGAACTCTGCCGTCCCTTCTGATGCATGGTTCGCCTGGGGGTTTCTGATGTCCTTTGCGGCAATTGATCTCTGCGACAACTTTCTCTCTCGTTTCTTTTTGGTGCTGGCAGAAATAAAATGCCATGGTTTGAACTTTGACAATCTCATGCGTTTGGACCGAGTGCCTACTGGGACTATGAAGTTAGATTTTATCGCCATGATCATTTTGCCCAAGTAAAGAGCACGGTTCTCAGAGATGCGGGTTGGGGTTTGTGTCTGAAACATTCCAGATTTGTGGTCGGAATATTTATCGGGACAATGAAGAAGAAGAACGAAGAAGAAAGGGAGAATGAAGAAGAATGGAGTGAAATGACAATTTTACCCTCGTCAAAAAATAATTTTAACCAATTTATGTTTTTCCGGCCAAAATTGGCCGGCAATTTGACCCGGAGGACCAAATCTGCCAATAATTGCATAGTTAAAGGTTTAAATTGGGAGTTTTGAAAGTCACGTACTCAAATTGTCAGTACCCTAATACTCACAGGACCAAAAGTGCAATTTGTTCTAATAATAATAATAATAATAATAATAATAATAATAATAATAATAATAATAATAATAATAATAATAAATGCAATTTCGAATTATTAGGCACTATAGACATCTAATTGTGGTGTGATATGTATCTAATGATATGATGTGTGAATTTAAATTAAGGAATATTAGGTGTTTAATATCTTAATTTAAATTAAAATTTGAAATGATTTAGTATAATTTAATAATTATAATATGTTAACTATAAATACATAATATGTCGTTAACATATTATGTGCCTGTAATTAACAAATTATGTACCTAATTAACAAATTAGGTACCTTCAATTTATTTACAGGCATACAATTTATTCAGACACAATAATTTTTAGACCAGGGTCCACAATGTATGATAGACCCTAGTCCATGGTATAACAATTGATTATTTGTTTCACAAGCGATGTGGAACAAAATATTCATAGAGTTTAGATGTAAACTGATATTAATAAATTTATTACGATATAAAATATTTTTAGTGAAAAAAAAAAAGTTATTATAATTATTATCAAAAAAAATACATTTTTTGTCTCTAAGTTATAGGTAATTGTATGATTCATCACTACTTGTTGATCGTGCTCATTTCTTGTTTCAAAGCTATAACTGACATTGTAAATTTCATTCTTTTACTAACAGGTTGTGCTTACTTTTAGTCCTTAAGCTATAACTAACGTTGCAAATTTTGCCCCTAACATTTTGTTAGAAAAGTGAAAAACTTTACAATGTCGATTATAGAATAGGGATGAGAAGTGAGCATGGCCAACAAGTAGGGACGAATCCTACAATTAATCTATAACTTAGGAACGAAAATTTTCCCATTATCATAATATAGTGTAAATTTATTAATTATTTTTAGTTGAAGTTTGGAAATGAAAGTTTAGATTGGTTGAAAGATGTATAAGTTAATATTTATTAGTGTACTAGTTTTTTTTACGCGCTTTGCGCAATGGGATAATGCCCAATAATTATTTTTAAATAAATCTTTCAAAGTATATCACTGCAATATTATATAAGAGATGTTTATGCATAGGTAAATAAATGTTGAATTTGTTTATTTAAATTTGTAAGTATATAAATGCAAGATAATATATGAGGTATTGATTATAATTGTCACAAAAATAAATGTTTGCAACTTTGTAATAACGCTAGTCTAAATACTTAGTCTAAAAGCGATAGTCTAAATAAATACTACTTTTGGTTTAAATTTCTCTAATTCTTCTTAATTCTCTTTTGGGTATCATTGTCATTATCTTCATCTTTAGTGCATGTCCTTTTTTTGTTTTTTATTGATAGTGTGTCATGTGCAATTGGGTTACTGGTGATAGCATAGAGGGATTCATCGTGCAATGAGCTTATACTATAGGAAGCTTTAGATTTGTCTTGTTGTGTATATGACCGGGATCTTAGTTGCACTATGAACTTTTTATCTTACAAGCACCTATTGATACTTAGTAGTGGTAACTTTTTTCCCTACATGTTTCACGTGTTGTGAGATGTGTGTCGTAGGTTATCATGTGAAAATATTGAACAAAATATTAATATTTATTATATTTGTATAAAATACTTGGTAAATAAATAAATAAATAAATAAATATATATATATATATATATATATATATATATATATATATATATATATATATATATATATATATATAAAACATATTTTGTATTGTAACTTTGATATTTAATTACAAGATAATGTAAAAAAAAGATTGGATAATGTAGTGAATATAATAAATTAATAAATTTGAAGGTAATGAATCTTTGAATTGTAGAAAATAAAGATAATATAACTAATGAAATTATATCTCTTTTTAAATTTTTTATAATGAATAATTTTATTTTTTTTAAATAAAGGCATTATAGACATCTAATTCTAAAAAATTCATATGTTTTTTTTGTAGCTACTATTCTATTTAATTTAATAAGAGTAATAAAGTGGCATACATACTTTCATCAACAATAATGAAATCGTTGATTTTTTTAATTTTCATGCGTTGTTGAGACAAATTGTTTTGAAAGTTTGTCAATGACAATTGATATAATTCATGTCAATAGAGGATGATAATAAATAATTCAAAATATATTATTACAATATATATTGTTATAATGATATAATAATAAAAATTAACTTACAAATTTATTTAGAAGTTTTCATGCATTGATAAAATACTGCTGGAAATTATGGAATTTCCGACCACCTGAAAGTGATTTTAAATCAAATCGAAAGCAAAAAGTGGTCGGAAATAGCAACAAAGGTTTTTTCGGATACCAAAAGTGGTCGAAACAAGGCTTTTGACTTGATTTAAGATCACTTTCAGGTGGTCGTAAATTCCATAATTTCTAGCAGTGAAATTCTGATGTGTAAACTTGTTTAATTGGAGTCAGTGGGATGTCAACATTGTCAATTCTTTAGAAATGGTCCTACCATTTCATTTTAGAGTTCAGGTGTAATTGTATTTATGATCAACAATTTTGTAGTTAGGCCCTGACATTGATGTAAGAACAATTTTGTCCGATAATATTTCGTAGTATAATATTTGTAAAGTAATGTACAATTGTGCCATTATAAAAATACATACAAAAAATATTAATAACATAATGGCCTAAATTATTAAAAAATACTAAAATCAAAATAATATGAAGCATTCATTTTAAAAAAAACAATTACACCAATACTTTTTTTTTGTTCCATTTAAGTGTCTAATATTATTGGCTCTTATTAGATTTCTAAAAATGTGCTAGTTTATTAAAATTGAAAGTTTATAATGTTAATTTAAAAATATTAAACTGTTTTAGTTAAGTCAACGTAATAAGTCCGATAATTACGGTTATGACAAAAAATTTTAAACTTGCCAAAAACATAGATAAGCTCCAATCAATAAGCTAGATTGACAATCTGATAGGGTAACGAGGTGGTCTAATTGATATATCTAATCATAAATGGTTTTGTTTATATTATATTATTGCAGAGGTTCCAAGTAAGGTGTCACATCTTCTTGCATTAGATGGTGCTGAGGAAAGATTGCATTTGTTTGAAGCCGACTTACTTAAGGAAAACTCTTTTGATGATGCAATTAATGGATGTGAAGGTGTTTTTCACACAGCATCACCTGTAGTTTTATCACCATCAGCAACTAAGGTCAACCCTTTTGTTTTTCTTATGTTAATACCCCTTTAGTTCTACTCTTTTTTATTTTATTATTAAGATTTTTATCTAACTTATATATATATTTTAGGTAGGACTAGTGGATCCTGCAGTAAAGGGGACACTAAATGTTCTTGGATCATGTGTGAGAACACCTTCTGTGAAAAGGGTAGTGGTGACATCCTCAACAGTTTCAATTTTCGTCAAACGAGATCCTATAAGTCCAACTGATGTCGTTGATGAGACTTGGTATACAGATAAAGAATTTGTAGAAGAAACAAAGGTAAAGCATATATGTATTTGATAAGAGTTTATGCAACCTGATTATAAGCAAAACAGTGACTTTCTTTTCTTTATAGCAATGGTATGTCTTGTCTAAAGTCCTAGCCGATGAAGCTGGATGGAAGTATGCAGAGGAGAATGGGATTGACTTGGTTTCCTTACATCCTGCTCTTGTTATTGGCCCTCTTTTACAACCCACTCTTAATTTTTCAAGCAGAGTCATTCTAGATCTCGTAAAAGAAGGTAATATTTCATAAAAAAATGAGTCAAATTAATTATATTTATAGTCGTTAAAGTTTTTATGATTTATTTTCCATTATTATAAAAATAATGAACATTATGTCACACAGAAAAAGATGGACTACTTAATGGAATCTTCGCAGACTACCCTCTTGTTGATGTTAGAGATGTCGCAAATGCACATATTCAAGCATTTGAGTTACCTTCTGCGAGTGGAAGATACTGTTTGGTTGGAATAAATATGCACGCTTCCCAAATTTTGAAGATTGCAAGCCGGCTTTTTCCTTCTCTTCACATTCCAGACAAGTAAGATTTTCACCTAAAGATATTATTATTTGTGATTGTTCTAGTAAAAGAAGAAATTATGGAATATACCTTCTTTTTTTTTTTTGAAACATTCGTAATTCTTTACAATATAATATATGTTCTATATTTTCTCAATTTTTTAAACCAAAAGAATCAATGTCACCACCACCGGGTATACCTTTTAAAAAAACTTATTTTCTAATGACAGGTATAAAGATGACTTACCTGCCGTAGCAACCTATCAAGTATCCCAAGAAAAGGCAAAAAGCTTGGGGATCAACTTCACTTCTTTTGATGTGAGCCTTAAGGATACTATTGAAAGTTTAAAAGAAAAAAACTTCCTCAACTTCTAATTCTTGAGCTCCTTCTCACTCGCGTGGTGCCATTGAAGGGTGGATGTTTTAATTATTTAGGGGATGTTTGATTGGAGACTTTTGTATCCTATTATAAGATTTGATATCCATTACTATATTTGTTTGTTTACTTTTGCTATGTTATTATTGGATCAAATCTTTTAATAAATTTTTAAAACTCATTATCATTTTTCTCCCCTACTTTTGAACAATAGAATACAAAATGAGAAAATAATAAAAATAAAAATATTATTGTCTATGCATTCAATATACACCTTCAATATATATACACATATATGTATATGTATATATATGCATCATAGATACATAGATATAAATCGGATCAGATGTTGTGGTGGCCTTAGTGTGGCAGTGGTGGACCGATTTGGACGGTGCACCCTGGTCATGTACGACTTAGTTTTCAAACAACGTTTTATTTAATTTTGATTGCAACTGTTTGGTTGTCAAATTCATCTTATAGATTATTTTTCTATAAAGCATCTATTCAAATTTAAATATCAAAACGTATCATTTTGATCCCAGGTCTACAATGTTATGTAGACTTTGGTCCACCATATAAATGGCCTCCATTAACTTGTTCTTTCCGCATAACCCGCCAAACATGTACACTGTTCATATGATTTCACTTACTGTTGAAAGTCAACCTTAATAATTGTCATGTTCCAATAATCTTTAGTCATCAAATTCAAATGTTTGGTGGGTGTTGTCGGATACGTAGCATGTCGCTATAATGCAAGGAAACAACATTTTTAGCCCTGAATTTTTTATTTTTTTAAAATTTTGTCCTTGTTAATTGATTTTAACGTATTTAGTCCTTTAATTGTTAATCTGTTACACTTTCCATTCAGTCAACTACGTTAGCAAAATTTTATTTTAGAATGTTATTAATTTTTGTTATTTAGAATCAATATTCATAGTTAAAGTTTCATTCTCTCCAAGTGAATGTCATTTTTAACTATGAATACTGATTCTAAATTACAAAAACAACATCATATATTAATGGAGTTTAATAATTATATAATACTAGGGGACTAAAGATGCAATGTTATCAACAATTAAGAGACTAATTAATTTGTTTAAATTAATTTACTATGATCAAATTTCTAAAAGTGGAACAATTAAGGAACCAAAGACAAATTATTCTATGAGCTTAGGTCTACCTTACAAGGTGAACCCGGGTCCAAAATAGACAATTTACATACTGAAAGTTCACAATTTACATAGTGAATGTTCACAATATTGTAAAAGGTAAATTGTAAACATTAAGTATGTAAATTGTGAACATTCAGGAGGTAAATTGTGTATTTTGCACATGGATCCACCTTGCAAGTGGAAAGGTCCATGGTATAACACTATAACAACTAGGAACCAAAAGCGTAGTTTTCCCTATCATATACATAAGCCCAAGAACAAAAACCCAAACAAATTAGGGAAAATTGTAAAAAATGCCCCTCTATAATATGCCAATTATTAATGTCACCCATGAATTATGAGTAGTGTAAATGTTGCTCCTCAATTATCAAAATGGTGCACATATAGCTCCTCCCGTAACGGACCTGTGGTTCCCCATCGCTGGTACTTCGAATCGAGGGAGAGAAAAAACAACTAAATTACATATTTACTCCGACTTAACGGTGTCGTACACTAACAGGGAACCACATGTCCGTTACAGGAGGGGCTATATGTGCACCGTTTTGATAATTGAGGGGTAACATTTACACCCCTCATAATTCAGGGGTGACATTGATAATTGACATATTATAGAAGGGTATTTTTTACAATTTTCCCTTTATGTTAATACTAGCGGCAGGAACTAGAGCTTTGAAAGGAAAGCCAAAGCAGGCATAGGTGGGTAGAATAGTGTAAAGAAGAAGATGAAGGTGGTATGCGTGACTGGTGCCTCCGGTTTCATAGCTTCTTGGCTCATCAAGCTTTTGCTCCACCGTGGTTACACCATCCACGCCACTGTTCGCAGCCTTAGTCAGTCCAAGGTGGCTCATCTTCTTGCATTTGATGGTGCCAAGGAAAGACTGCATTTCTTTGAAGCAGACTTACTTGAAGAAACCTCTTTTCATCCTGCAATTAATGGATGTGAAGGTGTTTTCCACATAGCATCACCTATTTCTTTTTCACCATCTGCAACTAAGGTCAACTTTTATGTTTCTCTCTTATTATATACTATAATTTAGCCCTCAACTATAATATTTTTCTTGGGTTAATGCTAGATTTGATCCCTCGACCACTATTAAGATTTTAACACTTTGATTCTCAATTTCTAAACTTGTTCAATTTCATCCTCAACTATGGAATTGTACCGTTAACCAAAATAGTCATCAATCAGGACATACTATTTTGGTTTGGACCAAGGACTATTTTTGGTAAAAACTGCATAATTCGAGCTGAAATTGAGCAAGTTTGGGAGTCGAGGTCCAAAGTATTGAAATCTAGGGACCAAATAGAGTATTAACTCATTGTTTTGATTTAGTCCTAAATGATTTTGTGTGTTTAATTTGATCTTGGATTTTGATGCTTCCTCTGTTAGGATAGCTTAGTAATTTCTCCTCTATTAATATCTAATTTAGTCTTCGACTATTGTGTTTTTTCTTACCCCACAAGGCTGAATTTCCAACCCTAAGGGCCCCCACACTCCGACCCGACAGAGCATGTGGGAGGATGTAAATCACTGTGACTCAATGGGTTAGTAGACAGGGCCAAATGCCGGTGCGCACAAGGAATCTACCCACTTTGGCTATTGTGATTTTTCTTGATTTAGTCCTTGATTGTAACGGAACCATCAAAGCCCAAACCCAATTCAGCACAAAAAATCATTTATTAAGACTAAATTAAGAAAAATCACTATAGTCGAGACTAAATTTGATATTACCTGATTTCTATCTATCTGTTTTAATCTTTGAAGGCAACCTACAACTTGCATTTCCAATCATAATCTCCTGTTTCATCATCACCCAGTTATGTATTTTCATATTTTTTCTACATAAATAGGCAGAATTAGTTGATCCTGCGGTGAAAGGGACACTGAATGTTCTTGGATCATGTGCAAAAACAGCTTCCGTGAAAAGGGTAGTTGTAACATCCTCAACAGCTTCAGTTATGTTTAAACGAAATCCTATAAGTCCCGAAGAAGTAGTAGATGAAACTTGGTTTTCAGACAAAGAATATGCAGAGGAAGCAAAGGTGTGTTTGTATCTCTTTAGTACATGCTTTTTTTGTGCATATCTTCTGTCATATCCCTAACCCAGTAACCCGAGTACAAATAATCAAACAATTTATGCCAATTAATATGAGATTTTGATTACTATAGCAATGGTATGTCCTGTCAAAAATCCTTGCCGAAGAAGCTGCTTGGAAATATGCAGGAGAAAATGGGATTGACTTGGTAGTATTGCATCCTACAATTGTAATTGGCCCTATTTTACAGCCAACTCTTAACTTTTCAAATGCGTTGTTTCTTGACCTCATAAAAGAAGGTAATATTTCTTTTAAAATGGAACCAAATTAAACTTATGTTGATAAAAGTTGAGATGATTTTTTACCATTATTATCAGCCTGAATAGAATGATGAATGTCATGTTACACAGGCAAGGAAGTAATGCCTACTGGAATCTATACTTTTGTTGATATTAGAGATGTTATAAATGCACATATCCAAGCACTTGAGTTACATTTAGCTAGTGGAAGATATTGTTTGGTTGGGACAACAATACACTCTTCCCGAGTTTTGAAGATTGTAGGCGAACTTTACCCTTCTCTTGCCATTCCCGAGAAGTAAGATTTTTAACAAAAGACGTTTATGAGAATGTTCTTAGGCAAAACAAAAAATTACAATAAATTTTTTCTAAAAGAAAATATTTTTTCTTATGATAGATATAAAAATGACTTGCCAGAAGTACCGACATACCAGGTATCTCAAAAAAAGGCAAACAGCTTGGGCATCACCTTTACTTCTTTTGATGCGAGCCTTAAGGATGTTGTTGAATGTTTAAAAGAGAAGAAGTTCCTGAGCTTCTAATTCTTGGGCATCTCATTAAAGCATGAAGAGGATGTTGCAACAATCTATTCAAGAGACATAACAAATTTTACTGTAAATCATGATCTAAAATTTGAAAGTTTCAAGTTTATAATATTTATAAAGAGAACTCACTTTTTTTTTTTTTTCATATATTTGAGCAATTTTCAACTGTTGATCTATCTAAATAGATAGATCAGATTAGTCATCACTTTTTTTTGTAGGGGGAGCATGAATGTTCTCCTATGAACCCTCCTATCCTATATTTATATGTTTTTGGAAAGGGACTCTATATTTTTTAAAGGTACAGGTGCTACTACTAAAGGGGTCTAATATTTTTTTTAAAGGTATTACCAGTGTTGCAAAAATCGGGCCTAGGCGCCGATTAATCGACGGCTAGGCGCTAGGCGGTCGGCCACCTAGGCGCCCTAGGTGTCCGTCTAGGTGCTCTAGGCACTGATTAATCGCTCTAGGCGCCCGCCTAAGCGGTCGCCAGGCGCCTAGCGATTTTTTCAACCTTGGGTATTACTACTACTACATTCACACAAATAGTTTGAACTTTATGCATACAAATAGTGAATCTTATATGTATAGATAGTAATACTAGATTTAATAAATATCATATTTTAAATAAATGAGGGTATGGTGTGCCGAATAAGTACAACTATATGTTCTACAAATATTGAACTTTATGTGCAACATAAATGAGTCTAAAATATACATATATACCTAAATAATCAACCTTTACATGCTCAAATAATGAACCTTATATACACAAATAGTGAACCATGTGCATATAAATAGTGAACCTTCAAACTGTTTTTATATTATTTTATACACATTCAAATAATGAACATTATATATAAAAATAATGTAACTTGGACATAAAAATAATATATCATATGTATGATCTACACAACTGTATAAATTATGATCTACCTAATGAGCATGTCCAACTGTTGGGAGGACCGGCCCAACCGGCCATATGAATAATTAACCACATGAAGAATGGTTCAAACTTCACTACTCAATTAATTAATTTGTATCATGATGTGGCGTGCAAACATATATGAATATATATAAGTTGACAGAGGTGCTAGATAGGAAAATTTATAATCTAAAGAAGAGGATGAGCGGACAGGGGAAGGTGGTATGCGTGACCGGTGCTTCCGGCTTCATAGCTTCTTGGCTCGTCAAGCTTTTGCTCAACCGTGGTTACACCGTCCACGCCACCGTTCGCAACCTCAGTCAGCCCCCTCTCTTTATCTCTTTTTATCCTCATATATGTGTTTGATTATGGTCTTTTCAAATCTCTCTCACATATATTTATAAAAAAAAAAAGGTTATCGATACCATAAATTTTAGCAATACAAACTCAATATCTTCACCATATATAGGTTATCATGCGATCTACATTTTAGCATTTTTTTCTATTTGGTTCATTTTTTTTAAAATGAACATATTATTTGTTATTATTATTTTTATAATAATAATAATAATAATAATAATAATAATAATAATAATAATAATAATAACATATAGTGATGGTGGTGGTGTGGTGATGGTGGGGTGGTAGTAGTGTTATGGTGGTGTTGGTGTTGGTGGTAGTAGTGGTGGTGTGGTGGTGGTGGTGGTGTGGTAGTGGTAGCCGGTGGTGGTGGTGGTGGTGTTGGTGTTGGTGTTGGTGTTGGTGTTGGTGTTGTGGTGGTAGTGGTGATGGTGATGGTATGGTGGTGGTGGTGTACGTGGTAGTGGTGGTGTTATTGGTGTTTGTGGTGGTGGTGGTTAGTGATAGTGGTTTGGTGGTGGTGTGGTAGTAGTGGTTGTAGTGGTGGTAGTGGTGGTGATGGTGGTGGTTATTGGGTGGTGTGGTGGTGGTGTGATAGTAGTGGTTGTGGTGGTGGTGGTATTTTTGGTGTTGGTGGTGGTAGTGGTGGTGATAGTAGTAGTGGTAGTGGTGGTGGTGGTTGTGCAGTAGTGGTGGTACATGGTTGTTGGGTGGTGTAGTGGTGCTGGTGGTGGAGTTGGTGGTGCTGCTACTGCCTGCTGGTGGTTTTATGGTGATTGTTTTGGTTTGGTGGTTGTTGACTTGTTGTGGTAGTGGTAATAATAATAATAATCTAGAAACTAACTTAAAAAATAAGAGGCTTTCAAAAAAAAAAACTTAAAAAATAAGAGAGGGAAGAGAGATGGAAATTAAAGAATTTGGAAAATGTCTCCCCACTAAAAAATTGGGAAGACATTTTTTGCTAAATTGAGCATTTTTTCGCTTCGACGAAAATGAATATTTTCTTTTGACTTCATTTTCTTTGATTACCCGAAAATTCGGAAGTCATTTTCTGGGTTTTCTAACAAATCGGACCCTAAAACTAAGCGATTTAAGGTTCATTTGGAAGCCTGGAAATTGTTTTCCGAAAGATATTTTTAAAAAATGACTCATTTTTTGAAAAATAATATAATTTTTTAATATTTGACTAAAGATAAGAAAACTATGATATTCTGTTTGGTTGAAAGTTAACAAATTACATTTTTTCTATTTGGTTCATTTTCCTGAAAATGAATATATATATATATATATATATATATATATATATATATATATATATATATTAATGTTACTGACTCTATTACAATGTAGTATCTGTTCATAACTACTTTCTCAACCTATTGAAGAACAAAGAGTCTATATATATCGCATCCACTAAGCTCGAACCCACAATCTCCCATAGAAGGGAGTAGCTTTTTCGAGTATTTCCCACTAAAAATTATTTAAAAATTAAGAATTCGCTTGAAAATTTGAAAAATATTTTATGAAAAATAATTTCTAAAAAATTACTCATTTTTTGAAAAATATTTTAATTTTTTGGTGTTTGGCTGAATGTCTCTAACTATTTTTTTTTTATGTTTGGCTAAAAGTTAAGAAATTACATTGTTTTTTTTATGTTTTGTTCATTTTCCTGGAAATGAACATATAATAACAATAATAATAATAATAATAATAATAATAATAATAATAATAATAATAATAACAATAATAATAATAATAATAATACTAATAATAATACTACTACTACTACTAATAATAATAATAATAATAGTAATAATAATAATAATAAAAAACAACAATAACAACAACTGGCTTTGGTTCTTTGGCTTTAGAATAACTGGTGTAAACTTTATTACATTTTTTGTCTGTTTCATTAAAAAAAAAAAAAAAAAAAAAAAAAAAAAAAAAAAAAAAAACATTTCACATCAAGTGGCGTATGCCATTCACATGTTTTAGGCTAACTACACATATTTTACTTATTTATGGTTTGATTGTACCCCTTTTTTTTTTTTTTTTTTTTTTTTTTAATAACTTTAGGGTGTGTTTGGAAACCTGGAAAATGAGTTATGGAAATCAATTTTCAAGTTGTCATTATTTGAATGTGCTTGGAAAATCAAGTCAACGAAAATCATTTTCCGTTGACTTTGAAAAATAGGCTTGTTTTGGAGGAAAATGACTTTTTTTTTTTTTTTTTTTTGGAGGGAAGTCAATTTCCAACTTTTACACCAACGTCACACCACCACCAACATCATCAACACCACCACTACTGCAACCGCCACCACTACTATACCACCGCAACCATCGCCAGCACACCACCACCACTACCACCACCAACACCATACCACCGCAACCACTACTACCACCAACACCATCAACACCATACCACCACTACCACCACCACCACCATACCACCGCAACCATCCTCGCTGCCACCACCACCACCATACCACCTCCACCACACTACCACCGTCGCCGCCACTACCACCACCATACCACCGCGACCACCGTCGCCGCCACCACCCCCACCATCACACCACTACCACCACCACCATACCACCACCGCCGCCACCACCACCACCATACCACCACCGTCGCCACCACCACCATTCCACCGCAACCACTGCCACCACCACCACCACCATCACACCACCGTCGCCACCACCACACCACCACCATCACATCACCGCCACTACCGCCACCGCCGCCACTACCACCACCATACCACCGCCGCCGCCGCCACCACCACCACCATCACACCACCGCCACTACCACCACTGCCGCCGCCACTACCACCATCATACCACTGCAACCACCGTCGCTGCCACCACCACCAACGCCGCCACTACCACCATACCACCGCCACCACCACCATCACACCACCGATGCCGCCACCACCACGATTATACCACCGCAACCACCACCACCACCACCACCACCATACCACCGCAACCACCGTTGCCGCCACCACCACCACTGCTACCACCGTCATAGCACCACCAGTTATTATTATTATTATTATTATTATTATTATTATTATTATTATTATTATTATTATTATTATTATTATTATTATTATATAACAAATAACATCACTACCACTACATCACCACCACCACCATAATATTTTTGATATATTATTAGTTATTTTTTTATTATATTTAAAATTATTATTATATTATTATACATGTTGTAATATTCTAAATAAAATAATTAAAATGTTTAATTATACAATACTACTCATTTTTTAGAAAATGAACCAAACACACAAAAACAGTTTTCCAAAATGCAACCAAACACTGGAAAGGAAAATATTTTCCGGAAAATGACTCATTTTTCAGAAAACATTTTCCAGAAGTCATTTTCCTGCTTTCAAAATGGACCCTTAGTGATTCAATTGCATAGAAATAAAAAGTTCGGTGACCTATTTTATATTTTTTTCCCAAAAAAAAAATTCATCCTTGAAAGTAGTGATTGACATTCTTGAAATCTTAATTATATGGTTAAGTCTTCTGGATTTCCTTTAAAAAAAAAATTAATTCAAATAGTATTTACAATTTTTCAAAGGTTGAAACAATTGCAAATACTATTTATTTGTACGTTTTTTAAAAAAAAAATTAAAAATTGCAAACATTTGTGTACGTATCTATTTTAATAATAAGTTTAAATAATTATAATAATAATATTATTATATTATATTATATTTCGAGATTGACTTGAACTTGTAAGAATGTAGAAGAAATTGTAATGAATTGAAAAATATTGACATGAAAATTAATGTGGTCCATTTTTAAAATGACTCATTTCAGAGATAAATTTAAGATAATTATGCAAGTATTTGAATTACAACTAACATTTGTAATTCTGACACACACTTTTAATATGTACATGGAAAAAGCAACTTTTTGTTATTTTGTTGATTTATTTTTTAATCTGTACTACTCCCGCTGTCTCATTTTATGTGTCTGACTCGATTAATGAGACTTGACAAAAATTATTTTTAATTCAAATTTTTATAATATTAAGTTTAGTGTTAGTATACAAAATTCATATATTTAGAAACTACATTTGAAGTATTATTAAACACAAAAAAATCAAATTTAAAAATGGGTAAAAAATACTAAAGAAAATAAACAAAGAAGAAAAAATTGATTTGATCAATGAATAATAAGTATTGAGCATATAACCATTAATGTGCAATCCAACTATCAGCTTAGATTTTTTGTTGAGATGAAACACATGCTTTAATGGTAAGTATGACAGATAAAATGAGACAAAGAGTATTATTTTTAAGAACAAATTTAAATAATATTATTATATTATATTTTGAAAATGAATTGAAAGTGAAAAAGAGTTGTAGAGATAATTGTTGATGTAGGACAAGAGAAACGACGAGAACACAAACAATATAAAATTATAAATCAAAATTAAAGACTCCGATAATAATCCAAAACGGGAAAATGACACTTTTTACCCCTGAGTTATATATTTATAGCACTTTTTCTCCCTCAATTATTTAGGTAAGCACATTAGCCCCCTCAATTATTTTAAAAATGGTGTTTTTTCCCCATGATATATTAAATTGACATTTATACCCTTAAAATAAACATTTTATTTATTTTACTACTCCAACAAATTATTGCGTATACGTAGGGATGACCACGGTTCGATTTGAATTGAACCGGATACTAAAGCAATCGAATTAATAGTTTACGGTTATAATTCAGATCTAGAACCCAATATTTAAATGTCAATTTATTAAAATTATGTATCAAAAAAATTGAATCTTGAACCGTGAACCGGCGGTTCCAGATCTGATTCGCGGTTTTGTACCGTCTTTATTTTAAAATTTTATTTTTTATTTTAAAATAGTCTAAATTCAACAATAAATGTATTTTATTTTTTTAGTTCGGAACATGAACCGTCCGTTCCGGTTCACGATTTTAATAAACTCTAAATATCGAATTTCGATTCTAAATTGTAATTGGAATATTTCGGTTTGGTTGCTATAGTGTTTGTTTAGTTTGAACCAAATTATGGTCATAATTTGTTGGAGAAAAAAATAAATTAAATATTTAGTTTAAGGGTAACTATGTCCATTTAACATTTCAGGGGATAAAACAACCACTTCAATAATTTAAGGAAAAAAAAATACTATAAGTATATAATTCGGGGGGAAAAAGTGTCATTTTCACATCCAAAACTGTCTTCCTCAAACCTTAATTATGAAGTCTGGGTTGAATAGGAAATCGGAAAATAGGGAGTTGCAAATATTTAAAGTATGCATGGGAAAGGTGAAATAAACATAAAGAAAATTACAAGAATTAAGAATATTTAAAGCTAATCCAAATTCTCAATAAAAGCCTCAACCAAACAGAGCCTATGTGTCTTAAACATCATGCATGCGGCCATTCTTATTTTCTTAATTCTTATGTTCGTTCTTGTTCCGCATCAAGTACGATCTTAGTTAGTGTGTAAGGGGTGTCCCCAAATCAATCAATTATTCAATTTACATTTTTAATATACTAAAGTTACATTACTTTTATACTGAAAATATATTATTTGAATACTGAATGTATATTATTTTGTATATTATCAAATAATCTACCTTTAAGAGATAAATAATGTAGATTTAGTATATTAAAAATGTACCTTTTATTCATGATTCACAGAAAAATTTGCCTCCAATATCCAATTCTATCAATTGCGCATGCTGCCAAATTATTATAAGCATTGATGTATATATGTATTTGTGTTTCTTTCATAAATAAGGATGTCAATTTTAATTAGTTTGAAATTGATGAGCTCGCCGGATAAGAATTAAAAATTTTAGGGGTAGAAAAAGAAATGTTAGTCCGATAAAAAAAATTGTCAGAACAAACCTGAAACGGGTAAATTGGATGGCCTAAAGGGCTAGCTTGAAATTTCGTTGACTAGTCCGATAGCTCGAGCCACTTAAGGTTATTATTTTTTTACAAGTGGAACAAAATATACATAAAATTTATATATAAGCTCATCTTTAGTTTATATATATATATATATATATATATATATATATATATATATATATATATATATATATATATATATATATATATATATATTAAATTTGTAAAAAAAAATTAATAAATTTATTACAAAATAAAATATTTTTTTATGAAAATAAATAATAAAAAATAAATACTTATTATAATTATTATATTATAGTGTAAATATATTAATTATTTTTAGTTGGAGTTTAGAAATTGAAGTTTAAATTAATTGAATGATGTATAAGTTTATATTTATTAGTATAAATGTGCTAGTTTATTAAAATTGAAAGTTTATAATGTTAACTTGAAAATGTAAAAAATTTAGTTGGAACCCAATGTTTTAGAGTTATGACAAAGAATTTTAAACCTGACAAAAAAAAAAAAATTAATTGTGATGGGGATATGGAACCCTAGGGGGTCCATTTTATTGGAAAAGTATTGGCCCAAGTGCGGGTGATGAAAGAAGGAGGTCGGCCCAAGTCTTATTGGGCTGGGAAGACAAGCATGCATGGTGGGCCGGGGTGAAGAGCATAGACGGGAGGTGGTTTGGGGTGTCGTCAGGAAGCGTCGCCGGCTCGGGCGGAATCGGCTCGGGTGGTGCGCCCTTGCCCGGCACGGCTAACGCACCCGGTGGCGCGACCAGCGCACCATGCGCGGCTGGGCGCGAGCGTAGCGTCTCCGTGCGAGGCCACGGGGGCGGTGCCCGACAAGCGCCCATGGCCGGGGGAAGGCACTAGCCCCAGCCGGCGGTAGCGCGCCCGGTGCGCGGCGGTGTGCGGTCGCCGGCACTGGGCGGGTGGGGCCGCTCGGGGTGCGGGGGTGCGTGGGAGAAGAAGGTGGGGGCGTCGGTCCGTGGCGAACGTGTGAACTGCTGTGCGACAAACGAGGGAGTGCCGTCTGAGTAGTGGGACACGTAGACAGCCAAAGGGGGAGGGGGCCTGCTATAAATAGGGGCCCTGGATCTTTGGCTAAGGGCAACTTAGACACGACAGGCACACTGGTCTAGTGGTCCTTGGTCTATACTTTCAACCCAGCCATCTGAGTTCGATTCCTCTCAGTAGCATATCTAGCTATAGTGCGCCCATTCCTTGGGCCGCGTTCTTTGTATTTGGGTCGCCATTCTGGGCCTGTACCTTAGACTTGTACATACTATTTTGGGCCTAGCACCCTGGGTAATAAAGTCATTACTTTCCTACCCCCGTCCCATTTTCTTATACCCGGTTTATGGTGGACCCGGTCCCAATAAAATCATCAAATAGATAAGCTTGAATCGATAAGATTGACAATTTGATAGGGCTAAATTTTGGTATGAGGTACGTTTTAGTTTCATTTTTTCTAATCACAATAGTTTTATTATAGTAATGTTGAAGTATACTTTTAATTACACTTCATATATTTCTGCTATCTAGTTTCATTTAATACACACAATATGTTCATTATAGAAATACTAATGTATCATTTTAATTGCAAAGCATGTTCATTTGACAATATACATATTTGTATAAGCTCTGCTATTTAGTTTGTTTTATACATACAATAGGTTCATTATAGTAATACTAAAGTATCATTTTAATTTGACAATATACATATATGTATGAACTCTCATATTTAATTTTATTTTATACACACAATATAATAGGTTTAATATAGAAACACTAAAGTATCATTTTATGTTCATTTAACAATATATATATTTATAGTGTATCACCATGGTCCACACAGCTACTCCACCATATAACATTTGTCTGATAGGGTAATGGGTGATGGTCCAATTCTCTAATCATAAATGGTTTTGTATATATTATATTGTTGCAGAGGATCCAAGTAAGGTGTTACATCTTCTTGCATTAGATGGTGCCAAGGAAAGACTGCATTTGTTTGAAGCCAACTTACTTGAAGAAAACTCTTTTGATGATGCAATTAATGGATGTGAAGGTGTTTTTCACACAGCATCACCTGTAGATTTATCACCATCAGCAACTAAGGTCAACCCTTTTTTGTTATCTTTTTTTGTTTTTTTTTTTGTTTTTTTTTTTTTTTTTTTGTTTTTTAGTTTTTTCTAAATCATATACATTTTAGGTAGGACTAATTGATCCTGCAGTAAAAGGGACACTAACTATTCTTGAATCATGTGTGAGAACACCTTCTATGAAAAGGGTAGTTGTGACATCTTCAATAGCTTCAATTTTCATCAAACGAGATCCTATAACTCCAACTAATGTAGTTGACGAGACTTGGTACACAGATAAAGAATTTGCAGAAGAAGCAAAGGTATGCATATGTTTGATAAGAGATTCACACAACCTGATTATAAGCAAAATACTTTAATTTGTGCTAATTTATGTGACTTTTTTTTTTCTTTTATAGCAATGGTATGTCTTGTCTAAAGTCCTTGCAGAGGAAGCTGGATGGAAGTATGCAGAGGAGAATGGGATTGACTTGGTTTCTTTACATCCTGGTCTTGTTATTGGCCCTCTTTTGCAACCCACTCTTAAATTTTCAAGCGGAGTCATTCTAGATCTCGTAAATGAAGGTAATATTTAATCAAAAAATTAGTCAAATTAAATTAATAGTTGTTAAAATTTTGATGAATTTTTTTCATTATTATTATAAAGTTGATGAATGTATGTTATGTCACACAGGTAAAGAAGCAGTACCTAATGGAATCTATCCTCTTGTCGATGTTAGAGATGTGGCAAATGCACATATCCAAGCATTTGAGTTACCTTCTGTCAATGGAAGATACTGTTTGGTTGGGATAACAATGCACTCTTCTCAAATTTTGAATATTGCAAGCCGGCTTTTCCCTTCTCTTTCCATTACTGACAAGTAAGATTTTCAGCTAAAGATATTATTGTTTATGTGAATGTTCTTAGTAAAAAAACAAAAGAAATAATTATGAAAATATACCTTTTAAAAAATTTATTTTCTAATTACAGATATAAAGATGACTTGCGTGCAATAGCAACCTACCAAGTATCCCAGGAAAAGGCAAAAAGCTTGGGGATCAACTTCACTTCATTTGATGTGAGCCTTAAGGATACTATTGAAAGTTTAAAAGAAAAAAGCTTCCTCAACTTCTAATTCTTGAGCTTCTTCTCACTCACGTAGTGCCATTGAGATCAGAGATGCATGTTTTAACTGTTTAGTCTATGTGAGTAGTATTTAGCTGTAATTTTGTATTGAAGTGTGTCTTAAATTCTTATGTTAGCTAAAAATTAAACTTACATCACCTTATTGTCAAGATTATATCAACTTTTCTGTATGTTAGAACATTTTCAATGTGCGTGGGATTTTAAATATGTCATACTATACAATATTTCTTGCCCTTGCTCACAACCATACAATGTTCCTATATTGAACTATGTGTCTATGTAGAAGAAAATATTCATAGTACGTGCACAATGCCCGAATATATATGCTACTATATCTAGATATTGTGATTCGAAAAGAAAAATTTTGTTTGAGCAGCACATACACACTAAAGCACGCACCCACAATTTGTTTTAAAGTGGTGGGCAACATTTGTAAACCACTTATTTTAAAGTGGAGTAACCTTAAATCTCCAGGCCAGCTATCCCACCTAAAAGAGATGTCTATAATTCAGCAAAGGGATTAGTCACTGTGTCCGATGGTGAAAACCCGGAGATATAAAAAAAATGAATATAAAAATTGAGAATTTCAATTCAATTATTTATAGAGGAAATTTCAATTTTGATCATATGACTATAGATGCTTTGTTAATTTCAACACCGGACTTTCAAAAGTGTCAATTTAGTACCTTGACTATGCAATTTTTATCAATTTTGGTCACTCCAGTTAAATTGCCGGTTAAATTTCGCAGGAAAAACTTAATCTTTCATTTAGTCTATAATTTGAGGGGCAAAATCGTCTTTTGAATTCTGGTAAAATCATCTTTTTTCCGGCGAAATTTGACCGGTAATTTGACCGGAGTGACCAAAATTGACAAAAATTACATACTCAAGGTACAAAATTGACACTTTTGAAAGTCGGGTACTAAAATTAACAAAGCCCCTATAGTCATATGACCAAAATTGAAATTTTCTCATTATTTATACTTGAAAGAGAATATGTAACATAAAGATCAAAATGCCATACTCATCATCATCATCATCATCTCATTCCCAACCTTGAAGAGTTAATTTACCATCACTAATGTTTATATTGGCTCTCGCAGTGGCCAAAAAGGAATTTCCTAAAATATTTAAAGTGTAAAACGCCTTTTTTTTTTCTGAATTGTGGAATATATTACAGTAGTGTGTGCGTATATATGTTATGGCGTGTGCAAATTGAATATATGGTTTTTATTGTTTTTATAAAGTCGAAATTAGTATTTGGTGTGACCATTAATTTATGTTGGTGGGTTGTTTGTGAAAAAGATTTAAAGAGTAAAAAGGCTAGTGTTTTTTTTTTTTTTTTTGCCTATAAATTATATATTACGGTAGTGTGTGCATTTATATGCTTTGGCGTGTGCAAATTGAATTAATGGGGTCTTTTTTTGGGGTTTTATATCCGAAATAAGAATTTTGTGTCCGCATGAGTTCATAATTTTGGTGTGAGTTTAAAGGAAAAAGTTTGGGACAGTATTGTTTATTTGTTTTTGTGTGGTCCAGCGTTGGAAATAAATTTGGCTTGTGCGATCAAATATAACATGGTAGTGTGTGTGTATATGTGCTATGAGGTGTGCAAATTAAATGTTAGAGGTCTTTTTTTTTAAAATAATAAATAAAAAACCCAAAATTAGTATTTGGTGTGAGCGTGTAATCAAGTTGGTTGTTTGGTTGGCAAAGAAAAAAGTTTTAAAGAGTCAAACGGCTTGGTTTGTTTTTTTTTTTTTTTTTTTTTTTTTTTTTTTTTGGACGGACGGAGGTATATATTACGGTACTGTGTGCGTATAAATGTTATGACGTGTGCAGCTTGAAGGGAGGGTGTTTTTTTTTCTTTAATTTTTCGAAATACATATTTGGTGTCTGCGAGATTTCATAAAGTTGGTATTTGGTGTATGCGTAAATGTGCAACAGTCTGTGCAAGTTATTGCAAAGCGGGCTTCGCATGACTTTGTTATTTTTAATTTTAAAATTGTTATTGTATTTTAAAATGGTTGGTGGTCTGAGTGAGCATGAAACATCCAATTTTCTATTTTTTGTGCTTAAATTTAATAATGTAATGCAGAAGCACTGGTCGTGCCATTGTGATAATCGTGTGTGCGTATCTGTGTTTAGGCGTGTGCATATTATACCATTACGGTCACTGTAATTTTTGTTTTTTATTTTTTAAACAAATGGTTACAAAAACTAAAAATTAAATGTGTGCGCATTCATCACGTTGTTTTAATTTCAAACGGAGAACATGATAAAGATACATGGCGTTGGGATTTTATATGTTAAAGAAATTGTTTATTAACCGGGATGTGTGCATAACTATTGTTGGGCATGTGCAATTTACTGATAGTGGGCTTCCACAAGATGTCAGTATTTGCATTTTGTGTCGTTAAAAGTACGAAATTGTTATTTGGTGTGAGTGTGAAATCGTGATTCATTCATTTTAAAATGGAATCTTACAGTGGTGTGTGCATTTTTGTGGTATGATGTGTTTCAAGTAAATTATACCATTATATTATTGCTTTCAAGTAAATTCTTCTGATCTACTTATATATACACCGAAAGTAGATTTGCAGGATACAAAATGCACAAACTTCATAATTCACTCGCACACACCTGGATATTAAAAGACCAAAAGAACAAACTCAGGAACAGAAGCACACACAGCAACCAAAAGTAATAACAAAGCCAATATGTTAACCAAAGAATCACAAAAAGAACCACTAATCATAAACTAACACACGCACACTAATCACATCAGTTACCGGAAGGACCAAAAGTGTCCAAAATATGATAGTCTGGGTTGTTAAATGACAAAAATGATTGTCTAGGACTAAATTTGGAATTGCCACCAAAGACAATGGACCTCCATTGGAAATAACTCATTGAGAAATTTTTTTTATAAAAAATGAAGAGATAAAAGTACCTTTTTCCTAAAATAGGATTTCATCAGAAAATTCATCATATCGAAAGGACCAAAAGTATCTAAAATTTGATAGTCGATCTAGAGTGTTAAATGACAAAAACGATAATCTAAGACTAAATTTAGAATTGCAAATTTGTGATAGGGGAACCTAAACCAATTCATATGAGCATACAATTAGCTGATAAATCTGTCAAGCGTCCTAGAGGAATTATTGAGAATGTGTTGGTTAAGATAGATAAATTTATTTTCATTCACTTGGCTCTTGTCTTCATCTCCATCAACTCAGTCCCAAAATTTCCTTTGTCAAATGTGATACCGAGTACGTGAGGACCTACGAATGCAGGAGAGTCATTTTGCAATTTAGTTGGAAAGCTCAAGATGTCGCCGGAAAAAAGCCTTTTCGAAAATAAGGTTTCACCAGAAAAAAGTCATAAGAAGGATCAAAAGTGTCTAAAATATGATAGTTACGGTGCTAAAGGGTAAAAACAATTGTGTGGGATTAAATTTGGAAATGGCACAAAAGATAAGGAACTTCTGCTGGAATTAATGTTGGAAAAAGGGCTTGTAATCTATAATACATTTGAAATACAACAATAATACAGAATACAATAGGGAACAAAACTGGATCATTTGATATCTTCAGGCGTGTAATCACTTTCCTATAAGCTTTAAATCTCCCTCTATAAAAGCAACAAGGTTCAAGATTTAATCTTATGGGATACAAGAAGATAAATGAGAACTGGGATTGTTTAAGAGCTTTTGCTTGATAGTATTATCGAGTGAAAAGAACCAGCACCTTCTAAGTTGATGAAGGTGGGTTTATATAGGTGAGGGAAATTTCATCCGTTGGAGGGAGATGAAATTTCAAACCTATTATCCAGTGGGTAAGGACCGGGGAGCTTGTTGCATTAAATGCTCCATTAATGAGGTTTGTACCATGTAGCCGTTGAGGGCATGGATAGCGTTAGAGTTTTGTCCTTTAGCTTCAGAAGAATGGTACAGCTTCATTTAATGCTCCTTGTTATGCGTGTCCCATATGTTGAGGTCTTTTTGTTCCTAGGATGGTTAGTCAACTCAGACAGTAGTGACATTCTTCTTGTTATTGAAGAGAATGAATGTCTTGATGAATCGTCATAATGATAACTGTCTTTATGAGGTGGTTGATAACCTTTGATGATCATTCGTTGTTGATGCTTCTTACTTCGTGTCTTGTGTCTCTTTTCGTCTTGATAGCCCTAACAAAAGAACATAACTCGTTTTCGTGTGTTTGTCTAGCTTAACACAAATTACAATGTGAGTTATGGTAACTTTCGTCTAGAACGAAAGCAGCGATTAAAAATAACGAAGGTTAGGGGTTTACATTCTAGGTTACATTGGTATCATCTAAATCCTAATACAAGTGTTCCTAACATATATATATATATATATATATATATATATATATATATATATATATTCCTTACGCAAGAAAACTTGCAAAGAATAAATATAAATAATATACATATATGTAGTTCAATAATCTCAAGCATACAGCTACATATTCCAAGCATGTTAAGTGTAACTTTGAAGCACAAAGCTTCAAAAAATAGAAGAGCATATTTCAACCACGTTAAGTGTAGTTTTGAAGCATATAGCTTCAAAATGCCACAACACCTTACGCATGAAAATATCCAAACATGCATTGATACTCTCAAGCATATTAGCTATATATCTCAAGCATATAACTATATATCACAAGCATATAGCTATATAAATTTCTCCCAGTATTTTAATTAACTTTCTACCAAACTAAAATAATATTTACAACTGCACAACTCCAAATATTATTTAAGCTTTCATGGTAGTTCATCTGAAACATTAATCTCCATTACTATATAAATTTCCAACATTCCTCCTCCATTTATATAGTAAAGATTAATACTTTACCAAGATAAATCTAAAAGTCATGCATAAATGAAAGTGTCTTAGAGATTGAACTTTCACATAGTGTTATATGCGTTACATTAATTCGGATTGCAGTGATGGACGAACCTTGAATCACGCAGTCATTTTGAAGAAACGTAGATATAACACACACAAGTTTTACAGTCATTACAACTCACTGTAACTTGACACTATTAAGGCCATGTGTCCGTATCCATTAATGAGCACATACCAAGTAAAGCCCAAACTTGTTCGAAACGGCCACACTTCATGCTCACAGAGGCTAATCTTTTATATCATGCACTGCATCTTGCATTTTTTCAAAAGATCAGTTAAGAGTAAAAACTCATCCCTACAACAATGCAGAACCAAGCATCACCTTTTCTTTAGATACAATTTTAATTAATCTTTTGATGCTTGCAAATCACAAAATGAAGTACTCATCTACATTGAACTCAAGGTCTAACGTAATAACTTAGACGTGAGTTGAGCTTTCCTTCACTTGCAATTTTAATTTAGGCTTTCCGTATCCCTTCCGATGAACCATGTCCCTTGCAAGGACTCTTGTAAACGGATCCGTTAAAACCGGGACTGTACTAAGTCCAGTGCTACAACACTATTACCTAGGATTTTCCACATAGCTAAATCTCAAGCCCATGTGCCTTCACTTGCCATTATAAACACTTGTTTATATGATATGGCCAGTGTAGTAGCATTGTCATAATGTACTAAACTGGCGACATCGGTTTTGGCCAAACCGGAATCTAAATAATCAAATTCCTTAGCCAATCAACTTCTTGCACGTCAAAGGCAACGTAAGAAATTCATATGTCGTGGTCAAAAAAACAACTTTGCTTTTAGAAACCCATAAAACAACACCTCCTCCAAGCAAAAATATCCATCTACTAATTGAGGAACAAGTTTCATGATTAGACATTCAACTGACATTAAAATATCTTTCCAGGATGAAAATATCTATTAAATATACTAAACCATAATTAATGGTTTTACTCAAGTATATCAAAATTCCTTTAAATCTCATCCACTTAGCCAACTGAACATGATGATAGATAGAATTTTAATATCCTATTAATGAACTGGTGAAATAAAATATTTAATTGATTATAACCGGAACCCACTTAATAGGTTCTTAATCAATAAATATTTATATCCTGCAAATTCTACAAACAAGAATTTCAATCATCATGTTGAACTTATTAGCAGTGAGGACTTCTTAAAATAAAAATTTAAGCTCCTCCATTTGAGACATCATCAACTTTGGAGAATAAACCTCCTCCATTAAGAGAACATCAACTTTGGAGAATAAACCATTTTGATTTTAAGCTTTTAACTTTTCATGTTTCTTCTAAACTGAAGAATCATACCAACTTAAATCATAATCCATGATTTAAATTTGAACTTTCATTTCACTGCTAACTGCCAGCCATACTAGATAAACTAGTAAATTTTTTGGCTTTCAGAATTTTAACACATTCTCAATATGAGAAACTTTGTGTTAAAGGCATTCATAAATATTATGAATTTCATTATGCATATCTCATGCATAAAACTTTCTGCATCCCTTCATGAGAAATATAACAGAGTATTTTAAAGGCATTTATGGCTTTATCAGAAATATTAATAACATAATATTTCAAAAGCTTTCACAAGGATAAAAATCACCCGTGTGCTTTAAATAATCAATAATTTCATGCATGACATTGAAATTATTTCCAACTTACAATCATTAAACATTGTAACCATATATAAGAAAACAAAAATTGATAACACCAAATTAATTCAAATTTGGCAAATTTATAGCACCTCAAGATCCAACATATTATACATGTATCTTGTATACTATGCATGCAACCGAGACAAAGTCACAATATAAACATATTTATATACATGCATAAACATATCCTTGTATTTAACAGGCTATGCAAAATTCAAAAGAATCTCATGAATATCTTCGAGACATAATCCAGAACTTAACCAGTAAGTAAAATAAAACTTACGTACCTGCCAAGGCCGAGACAAAGATATAAAAGGTACTGTACCGTACCGATCTCATCCTGTAAATTATATTTGCCTTGATAATCATCACTTCCGGCCTTTGATACGCTAAAACCACACACCCACTCTAGGAAAGTACACATCTTCTCATGCCAATTAAATCATTGATAATAAATGATTTATTTATATAAAACCATTTTCACATCTCACTAATCATCTTCGCATAACTTGATACCCCATGATTTTTGTGAAGATGAAAATAGACTGCATAACTTGGATCAAATCCATATGTACTGCATGCACACGACCTGCCATGAACACCATGCAAACATCTACACAGAAATCTTCTTGTACATAAACAAAGACAAATCCAAAAGTGATTTATGTCATCCTCCCATCACCATATTCGAAATCTCATTCCGAAAATATTACCGTAAAGGGAAACTGTTCTTTCACGCTTAACATCTTGCCTTCAAAACTTTCAAGACAAGACCAATGATCACAAGTTTATAACTTTAAAGCTTATAGATTGTTGGAAAAAGGGCTTGTAATCTGTAATACATTTGAGATACAACAATAATACAGAATACAACAGGGAACAAAACTGGATCATTTGATATCTTCAGGCGTGTAATCACTTTCCTATAAGCTTTAAATCTCCCTCTATAAAAGCAACAAGGTTCAAGATTTAATCTTATGGGATACAAGAAGATAAATGAAATTCTCAAGTTGCTTTGTTTGAGAATTCCCTGTAGAGGTGTAAGCCTGTGAAGTATCTTGGTTTCCTGCAAAATAATTGCTTGTAAATGCATCTCCTTTCAGATGTCTCTCCAAAATATTTATAGATGTAAAATATATCTGTTTGGAGAAGTTACATGGAAGTTGCTGTAATTTAAAACTCAACTTCCATAAGATAAGATATATCCTGATTGATATATCTATCACTGGAGAAATAATTAAATTTATTTTGAGTCAGTAACTGTATGCAAAATTTTATATATATATATATATATATATATATATATATATATATATATATATATATATATATATATATATATATATTCCTTACGCATGAAAACTTGCAAAGAATAAATATAAATAATATACATATATGTAGTTCAATAATCTCAAGCATACAGCTACATATTCCAAGCATGTTAAGTGTAACTTTGAAGCACAAAGCTTCAAAAAATAGAAGAGCATATTTCAACCACGTTAAGTGTAGTTTTGAAGCATATAGCTTCAAAATGCCCCAACACCTTACGCATGAAAATATCCAAACATGCATTAATACTCTCAAGCATATTAGCTATATATCTCAAGCATATTAGCTATATATCTCAAGCAGATAGCTATATATCACAAGCATATAGCTATATGAATTTCTCCCAGTATTTTAATTAACTTTCTACCAAACTAAAATAATATTTACAACTCCACAACTCAAAATATTATTTAAGCTTTCATGGTAGTTCATCTGAAACATTAATCTCCATTACTATATAAATTTCCAACAATTAACTTATTGGTAAAATAATTTTAAAAAAAAAAATTGAAGAGACAAAAATACACTTGCCTAAAATAACTTTTCACTGAGAAATTTATCGGACGGACCAAAAGTATCCAAAATATGATCAATAGTCTAGGGTGTTAAATGTTGGAAAAATAGCTTAAAATGGCATAAAATGGCATATTAAGTGGCTATTTTGTGGTACAATTATCAGTGGGGTCCACTTCCGATTTGGGCCGGGTCAAAGTGGGTTCGGGTTCTTCGTGGTGAGACGAAGAGATTGATATATTGTACGCTCAAAACGGATAATGGGTGAATGAGATATTGATTCTCAAAGTAGACCCATTTGAGTTGGAAAATGAAGGGAAAATGTGAGCTTTTGTCCCACATTGGTTTGGGAAGAGAATTTGCCCCACTATTTATACATGAGCTATTTTTAAGCTTATTGAATTGTATAACATAAAAGCTCTCTCTCGCGCGTAGGGGGGTGCAAATCAGGGTGCAAATCAAATCCCAAAAATGAGATCGAAAAAGCTTGGATCAAGCCTAATCTCGTGTGCGCAATTTTCCTATCCAATTTAGCCACGAAATAATCCGAAAGTTAGTTGGTGAAATGGTTTCACTAATTCGAGGTGAAACAGTGAGAAATGGATTCACTGTAATGCAACTTTCGTGGTGTGAAATGAAACAATGTTTCTTGTTTCTTGTTTCGTGTGAAATGAAACAATTGTTTCATGAAATGAAACAATTGTTTCGTGGGCCACTTGGGCCACCACGAAACTTGATCATATGTTTCGTGTAGTAGGCCGAAAGTAGTGGTTTCGGCCTGATGGCCGAAGCTACTACTTAGGCAGAAAGTTTGGCCTGAAGCTCTTGTTTGTGATTGTTGGGATTTAATTCAGCTGTTATGGGATTAATTCTTTGAGTTAATTTCAATTTTAATTTTTGAATTAACACCCATGTTAATGGTTGCCGTTACAAGAGTTGTAGGGATGCCCTTAAATGCCATAATAAAGGTTATTGACTCCTCATTCCCTATATAAGAAGGGGTAGAGTGCAGCAGAATTTTTCTAAGGAAAAAGTAACAACAACACACAAGAAAAATATTTTTCCAAGCCTCAAAATACTTCTGCTTCTACTCCATTCTTGAAGCTGTGGTTTGCCCGTGCTCTTGTTCGCCGGGTTCGTTCGTTTGGGTGCTCAAACGTCGAACCATTGTACGTTTTATCCTGGGAAGCCTAGGCCACAACACTCCTAGCACTTTTGGAAGGTGGCAAATAAGGTTTTAAGGAAAGAAAGGCACTCGCCTAACTCGTACATTTCCTTCTTCTTCTCCTTCTTTCTTGTTTTAGGATTATGCTCTAGGCAAAAATCCATTCTTTCTTGTTGATTTGGAGTTATAATCTGAGGATTATAAGTTCCTTTTGGTTGATATATATTGTTATATCTTTCTCGTAGATATATACGTATATATAACATTTGGATCCGTTTTATATATATTTGTGTGCATATATATATATTTCGGATATATATATCCAATAATATTTTATATATATTTCGTGTGTATATATATAAATATTATTTTAAGGGGTATTTAAATCGATTGTGGTTCATTATCTACAATATTAAATAGTAAAAACGATAATCTAGGACTAAATTTGAAATTGTCACCAAATACAAGGGACCTCCATTGGAATTAACTCTTAGATTAATATTAATAGAGTTAATACCCAAAATCGTCCTCGACTAGTGGTTTTTCTCAATTTCGTCCTAAACGACTTTGGTGACCTAATATCTTCCCAGACTTTTGTGTTTCGCTCAATTTAGTCCCAGACTTTTGTGTTTTTGCTCAATTTAGTCCCTCATTTGTTATTCTGTCCATTTGGTGTTAAATAAATAGACAATTCAGTAATTTTAATATTGGCATCTCTTTACTCATAGACATGTGAACTGCGAAATCCTTTTTTTTTTTTACGAATTACCCCCAGAATTACTCCTAAAACTACGAATATAAAATTTGATTTGCAGGTTCGGGAGTAATTCTGGGTGTAATTCGTACAAGAAAGAGGAATTTCGTACTTCACAAGTTGAAAGTAAAGAGAGATCAATATTGACATTATTGAATTGTCCCTTTATTTAACACCAATTTGACGGAATAACAAATGGAGGACTAAATTGAGCAAAACACAAAAGTCTGGGACGATATTAGGTCACCAAAGTCGTTTAGGACGAAATTGAGAAAAACCACTATAATCGAGGACCATTTTGGGTATTAACTCAATATTAATACTAGCACCCAAATCAACTAAAATCCATTTTGCATGCAAGTCACCAATAAGATCAAGGTACGTAAAGTGAAACACCCTACGTCTTTCAGTCTCTTTTGAATCTTATTGAGTAGAATTGTAGAGCATTCCTCATTCAATGTCACTAGAGATAGTTCCTCTAGCTTTCTTTTGTTGGTTAGAAAATCTTTCAAGGATTTAACATACTTAGGGTTTTGTGCCAAAGTCTCACTAAAAGAGAGGTTGATGTGGAGTTTCTTGAAGTGCTCAAGGAATTTATTTGGTTGCTCACCACTCTTCTATTTTCTTAACCTGGTGGGATAAGACAAATGCAGTTTATACTCTCTCAATGGAATTCTTTCCTTAGGCTCATCGCTAGCTTCTGTGCCACTACAAAGGTTGATTACATCCACATGTTCTCTTGAGATTTTGTTCTTCAAAGCACCACCGACTGTTGCATCAATTAATTTCCTTGCAAAAGAGTTTAAACCTTTATAGAAAGTTTGAACCTACATCGAATCCGGTAAGCCATAATGAAAGCATATTTTCAATAGCTCCTTCTACCACTTCCAATTATCATATATGCGTTCAGATTCCATCTGAGTGAAAGTAGAGATATCATTCCACAACTTGCCAGTTTTGGCTAGTCAAAACTCTACCTAACTCTTCCCAAGTGGTGATAGTTTGGCTAGAAAATTATCTCAACTGTTTCTTTGCCTTCCTCTTAGAGTAAAAGGTAAATAATTGTAATTGGATAGCTGATGTAGCAAAGATATATATGATTGTGAGTCTAGGGTGTATAGTGTCATCCTAAGGTGATGGGAGGTTATAGCACACAATATGCAATAACTAGCAACTAGGCACTAGCCTTACGAAACTAACAAAAAGCTAAGCAATAACAAATAAGATAGAATGAACACACACATAAACAAGAGAATAAACATGATATAAAAGTAATAGGACTCAAGTTAGGGAGCAAAATCATATCCTATTAGATGCAAGCAAACCTGTAGGATTAGGGGAGAAAACATAATCGAAAATTTGAGGGGACGTACATAAAAATTCTAGTCTAAAAACAACTCCCGTACGTGATTATCTGAACAAGAATTAGGATTAGAATTTTCACCATTCTCATAGCGTATCAATTCCAAGTCTTTCAAGCACAACAAACACCTAAATTCCCCAATTTTCATAGTCAGAAAATAGATATTATGCAAGGAGTGGCTTGGAATCTTGACCAAACTCTCATTGAGGCCAAGAATCCACCAAAACATGCTAACGAATGTGGCCAATCAAACATTAAGAATAATCAAGCACAATTCATTCATAATATAATCTCAAAAACCCCTAGGTTAGACATTTCTACCATTTATGCAATAATGAAAACTACTAAAGCATATAAAGTAGATAATACAACCCTAAACCAAGCCCATAACCTAATTACTCACACATATTAAGCATAAGCATAGCAAAAGCACAAGTAATAAACATAAATATTGCAAATGAAAGATATTTATAAAAAGAATGAAGTAGAACTTATCTATGGAAAAATGGATTTGAAATCCTTGAAATCAAAGTGTAAATGCTTTAATATAAGCTTCCAAAATATTTAGGAACATAAATCTAAGTCTAATATAACCTAAAAATATAAAAGGAAGTGAAAGAAATCAACTAGGGTCCGTGTATGGGATGGAACCTAGTACATGACTAAAAACAAGCTTAAATGGTGAACATGGGGCTGCCACATGGTCTGGGACACGGGCATGTAGGCGCCCATGTAGAAAACAAAATGAAAACCACTTTTAAAAACAATGGAACACGGGTTGCTCCATGTCTGTCACAGACACCCTCTCTTTGTGCAATTTTATGACAGAATGACTTCCTTGTTGTTTTTGATCATTTTAATGTCCGAATTAGGATTGATGTTCTTCACATAAGTTGTAGCCTTTGATTTTCCTTTCCAATGGCGCAAGAATCACTTGTTTTGGACATTCCTACGCTAAGATATAGTAAAAAAGAAAAAAAAAAAAAAAAAAAAAAAAAAAAAAAAAAAAAAAAAAAAAAAAAAACTAAGCAGTTGACAAGCTGTGCGAGAATTGCAATGCCTTGATCTTTTGCTCAACGTTTTTCTTGGTTTGCCCAAATGATCAAAACCATTGAAAGAACCAAACTTTGGCTCTCTTGAAATTATTTTATCCATCTCTTTAGCTTCATATTAGCTCCCATCCTCTTTTCTCTACTTTGCTTCCAAATTTCCCCTTGAATTGCTCCTTTTTGCGCCCAAAGCTTTCCAACTCCTTACTATTGTGGATAAGTGTTCCTAGGAGGAAAGTCGTAATACAAATAATCCATCATCGCTATGAAGTTTGGAAT
The DNA here is from genome assembly GCF_001879475.1 of Ipomoea nil. Lineage (NCBI taxonomy): Eukaryota > Viridiplantae > Streptophyta > Magnoliopsida > Solanales > Convolvulaceae > Ipomoea > Ipomoea nil. Next base: position 1,669,157 of record NW_017616696.1, on the reverse strand, counting down.
GATTCACGAATTGTTGGGTTGGGCTTCCCTCCTATGTGGTAAATAGCCCAGTTTTGGACCAAGCCTTTTTATATTCGCTATATTTTGTTAGACATTCTACCCTAATTATTACTATTATATTATATAATAATAATTAGGGAATGTGAATGTGGGTGGCAGAATGATGTAAGGAAATCAAGTTTACTTTCCTTATTATTGGGAATATATGAGGCAGCAAATCTTCATTTCCTAAGTTGTAAAAAGGAATTAAATTTCCTTTCTACTTTGTTCTCCCACATATATTTATATATTGCTTTGGGATTATGGATGAGACATACATACACGGCAGCAAGTTGGCAGCGAAGAGAAGAAGTAGTGGGCGAAAACAATTGTTTTATTCTCAGGCTTTTCTTCGGCAGTGCGCAGGTACAATTTGGTACAGTTTGTCGTGAGTTCACCAGATTCTTGGGTCGTTTGTTCATCATATACTTTTGAGAGGTCAACTTAATTGTTCCAAGCATCTTTGGATATTTCTTAGTATTCCTTTTTAGACCTGTGGAACATAATAGAAGTCTTTGGCCTAGATTTGTTGTATTTGATGATTTGTAGTTGTTTGGCTTGTGTGGTAGCCTGAAACTTTGTACCCAAGATTTATTATAGTGAAATATTTGTTGGTAGTGGTCCCGTGGTTTTTTCCCCGTGGTTTTGGGATTTTCTACGTAAATCTTGTGTCCTTGCATTGTTATTTATTTTTGGCTATTGTGTATCATCTTGTGTTTGTGCTCCTGTCGGTTCTGTGATTTTTCATTGTCACAGGAAGTGAGATTTTTCCCAACAAAGTGGTATCAGAGCCCTGGTTGTTGATTGTGTACATTTGACATGGAGACAAATATGAGTAATATGGTACGATTGAATGGTAGAAATTATCACATTTGGAAGGCCAAGATGAAGGATCTTCTGTTTGTGAAGAAATTACATCTACCTGTGTTTGCAACTGCAAAGCCAGAAAGCATGTCAGACGAAGAGTGGGACTTTGAGCACCAACAAGTTTGTGGTTATATTCGCCAATGGGTTGAAGATAATGTTATGAATCACATTATCAATGAGACACATGCCAGAAGCCTGTGGGATAAACTTGAGACCCTGTATGTTTCCAAGACAGGCAATAACAAATTGTTTTTGCTAAAACAATTGATGAATCTAAGATTCAGGGAAGGTACATTGATCAATGATCATGTCAATGATTTTCAGGGTGTTCTTGATCAGTTGTCTAGCATGGGCATCAAATTTGAGGATGAGGTACTTGGTCTCTGGTTGCTTAACACTCTACCTGATTCTTGGGAAACACTTCGGGTTTCTTTGACCAATTCTGCTCCCAACGGTGTTGTGACCATGGAGTATGTCAAGAGTGGTATCTTGAATGAAGAGTCAAGAAGAAGATCTCAAGACACCTCCACTTCTCAGTCAGATATTTTGGTTACAAATGATAGGGGGAGAAACAAACAAAGGGGTCAGAAGGATAGAGATAAAAGCAGAAGTAAGTCAAGGTCATGGCACAAGGATGTTGAATGTTATCATTGTGGCAAGAAGGGTCACATCAAGAAAAATTGCTTCAAGTTGAAAAGGGAACAGAAGCAAGACAAGAAAGATGATCACACAGAGAACCAGGTTGCAATAGTTAGAGCAAATTTGCTTCTTGCTTGTGATGAGAACGCCGTCAACGTTGCATGCCATGAGACAACTTGGATTGTAGATTCAGGCGCATCTTACCATGTTACACCAAGGAAGGAGTTCTTTACTTCATATACTCCAGGTGACTTTGGAGAGCTAATAATGGGTGATGATGGTCAGGTGAAGGTGATTGGTACCGGTACAGTTTGTCTTGAGACCAGCAATGGCACAAAGCTGGAACTTAAAAATGTAAAGTATGCACCGGGTATCAGACTGAATCCCATTGCTACAGGAAAACTCGATGATGATGGTTTCTGTTGTTTCTTTGGTGATGGACATTGGAAAATCATTAAAGGCTCGCTGGTTATTGCACGAGGTAACAAGTCTTCTAACTTGTACTCTTTACAAAGTTCTATTTCTGGTGATTCAGTGAATGTGGCAGCAAAAAAATGTGCATCAGAATTGTGGCATAAACGACTTGGCCACATGAGTGTGAAGGGGATTGATTACCTTGCCAAGAAGAAGAAGTTTTCAGGAGTAAAGGAAGCTAGATTGGACAGATGTGTTCATTGCCTGGCAGGGAAACAGAAAAGAGTTTCTTTTATGAGCAATTCTCCTTCGAAGAAGCCGGAGCCACTTGAGTTGATACATTCTGATGTGTGTGGACCAATGAAGGTTAGATCACTTGGAGGTGCATCTTACTTTGTGACCTTCATTGATGATTATTCTAGGAAACTCTGGGTTTACACTTTGAAGCACAAAAGTGATGTGCTTGGTGTGCTTAAAGAGTTTCATGCCTTTGTTGAGAGACAGACAGGGAAGAAATTGAAGTGCATTCGTACTGATAATGGCGGTGAGTACCGTGACTCATTTGATGAGTATTGCAGAATGCACGGTATTAGACATCAGAAAACTCCTCCTAAAACTCCTCAATTAAATGGCTTAGCAGAGAGGATGAATCGGACAATTATGGAGAGAGTCAGATGTATGCTTGATGACGCAAAGTTTCCTAGTTCTTTTTGGGCAGAGGCAGTTTCCACAGCAGTTCATGTTATCAACTTATCTCCCGTTATTGCTTTGAATAATGAAGTTCCTGATAAGGTTTGGTGTGGAAAGGAAGTTTCTTATGATCATCTCAGAGTCTTCGGTTGTAAGGCATTTGTGCATGTCCCAAGAGATGAAAGATCTAAGTTGGATTCGAAGACTAGACAGTGCATTTTCATTGGTTATGGTCTTGATGAATTTGGCTACAAGTTGTATGATCCAGTTGAGAAGAAGCTTGTGAGAAGCCGTGATGTAGTGTTCTTTGAATATCAAACCATTGAAGATGTTGACAAAGTGAGAAAGCCAGAATCTCAAGATAGCGGAAGTTTGGTTGACTGTGAGCCAGTTTCCAGCAAAGATACACATGATGGTGATGAGGTTCAAGAGAATGGCCAGAACGGTGATCTTGTACCAGACAATCAGGATGATACAGCTGATGTGGATGGTCATGTTGATGATGTTGTGCACCAGGAACAAGAAGTTCCTTCTCAGGTTCCAGTTGATCCTCCTAGAAGGTCTAACAGGGAACGGAGACCATCTACTCGTTACTCTTCCAGTCAGTATGTGCTATTGACTGATGGGGGAGAACCTGAGTTCTATGAAGAAGCTATGGAGAGTGAGCAAAAGAGACAATGGCTTGAGGCTATGCAAGATGAGATGAATTCCCTATATGCAAATGATACCTTTGAGTTGGTAAGGGCACCAAAGAACAGGAAAACTTTGAAGAACAGGTGGGTCTACAGATTGAAACATGAAGAGGGCACTTCAGTTCCACGATTCAAAGCTCGACTGGTAGTGAAAGGTTTTAGCCAGAAAAAAGGTATTGATTTTGATGAAATTTTCTCTCCTATTGTGAAATTTTCATCCATTAGAGTTGTGTTGGGTCTAGCAGCTCGTTTGGATTTAGAAATTGAGCAGATGGATGTAAACACAGCTTTTCTCCATGGTGATTTGGATGAGGAGATATATATGGAGCAACCTGAGGGATTCGAAGTCAAAGGGAAAGAGGATTATGTTTGCAGGTTAAAGAAGAGTTTGTATGGATTGAAGAAAGCTCCGAGGCAGTGGTATAAAAAGTTTACTTCCGTTATGAGTAAGCATGGGTACAAGAAGACTTTTTCAGACCACTGTGTTTTTGTAAACAGATTCTCTGATGATGACTTTGTTATATTGTTGCTTTATGTTGATTGTTGGTCGAAATGTTTCAAGAATTCAACAGTTGAAACAAGAGTTGAGTAAGTCATTTTCTATGAAGGACATGGGACCAGCAAAGCAAATTCTTGGGATGAAGATCATTCGTGACAGGCAAAACAAGAAGTTGTGGTTATCTCAAGAGAAGTATATAGAGAAAGTACTTGAGAGATTTAGTATGGATAAAGCTAAGCCAGTGAATACACCTCTTGGTATGCATTTCAAGTTAAGTAAGAAGCAATGTGCCTCTAGTGAGAAAGAGAATGAAGAAATGCAAAGAGTTCCCTATTCTTCAGCTGTTAGTAGTTTGATGTATGCCATGGTATGTACGAGACCAGATATTGCTCATGCAGTGGGTGTTGTTAGCAGATTTCTCTCAAATCCAGGTAGAGAACATTGGGATGCTGTGAAGTGGGTTCTGAGATATCTTCGGGGTACTTCAAGTCTGAGTTTGTGTTTTGGTACAGTGAAACCTATTCTTGCTGGGTACACTGATTCAGATATGGCCGGGGACATTGACACCAGAAAATCTACTTCAGGTTATCTAATTAAGGAGTGAAAGTATGGATATTAAACACTCATGAACTCCTACACATTTAAACTTTTGTTTGTCCTCAAGCAAAAGGAAACAAATCAATGCAAAATCTAGCAAATGATTACCAAAAAATTTTACCAACGAAAGTTCAAAGATAGCAAGCAAGCATTCAACTAATTAAAGAATCAATTGACTTCTCCAGCACCTTAAGTTAATCCATAACTTGAGTGCATATAGATAACCCTTTTTTAACCAAAAACTACAAATAATTTGACATACTCTCTCAAAGAAAAATTCATACCCTCATAATTTTTAATTTTTTTTAGCTCTTCACCACACAACCTAAGCACAAAACAATGTCAAAAGGACTTGAAAGGGTAAAGCATGGAAAACTGTGAAAAGTAGACCAAAACAAGACGGCAAAAGTGATTCACAAGTCCATATCAACCAAAGATTACTCATTTCCCAAAGTCCTTTTATTCATTGGAAACACAAAATGTGATATAGCCCTCACTTTCACTCAATGCAAGGCTTTTCAACACTCTTAACTTTTTTGGCAACTTCAAAAGCTTCTCCTCAGAGATATGAATACCCATCAAAGATTTAGTTATAGATTTGGAAATAATTCAAACTCCGCTCCTGCGGAGTTGGTCACACCCTCTCTTTTTTACCTCATAAGCAAGGGAATTGCAAAGACTTTTTTTTTATTTTATTTTATCTTTTAGAATTTTCTCTTTCGTTGCAGGGAGGGGATTAAATTAAACCTCACAAACCTTTCCTTTTGCTTTATGTCACATTTTTGTTCACTTAGGTCTTTAACATCTTAATTTCACTCTGAAACATGTAATATATTTTAGTAACATAAATATAAGCCTAATCTAAATTAAAAATATGAAAGTAAGTGAACGAAATCAATTAGGATTCGTCTATGGGTTAGAACCTAATAGTGACTAAAAACAAGCTTAAATGGTAAACATGGGGCTGCCACACGGGCTGGGACACGAACATGTAGGCGCCCATGTAGAAAGCAAAAAGAAAACCACTTTGGAAAACAGTGGTAGATGGGCAACTCCGCGCCCGTCACAACCACCCTCTCTTTGTGCAATTTTACATTTTTATGACAAAATGACTTCCTTGATATTTTTGACCATTTTAACCTCCAAATTAGGCTTGATGTTCTTCACATAAGTTGTAGCATGTGAGTTTTCTTTCCAATGGTGCAAGAATCGCTTGTTTTGGACATTTCTACATCGAGATATGGTCAAAAAATTGAGCAGTGGACAAGCTATGCGAGAATTGCAATACCTTGATCTTTTGCTCAACATTTGTCTTAGTTTGTCCAAATGATCAAAACCATTATATGTTAACTACAGACACATAATATGTTAACTGCAAAAATATAATATGTCGTTAACATATTATGTATGTGTCTATAATTAACAAATTATATACCTTCAATTTATTTATGTCACACGATTTACTAACCAAATACACACAATATGTTAACTTCATACACATGATTTTCAGACCAGGGTCCACAATGTAAGGTAGACCCTGATCCATGGTATAACAATCGATTATTTGTTTCACAAGCCATGTGGAACAAAATATTCATAGAGTTTAAATGTAACCTAATATTTAGTATTTTTTTTAATAAATTTGTAAAAAAAATAGATATATTAAGAAATTTATTACGATATAAAGTATTTGTTTATGAAAATAAATAAATAAATAAATAAATAATAATAATAATAATAATAATAAAAGTTATTATAATTATTATAGGAAAAATTAAACTTTTCGTCCCTAAGTTATATGGTAATTGTATGATTCATCCCTACTTGTTGATTGTGCTCACTTCTCGTTCCAAAGCTATAACTGACGTTGTAAATTTCATCCTTTTACTAACAAGTTGTGTTCACTTCTCGTCCTTAAGCTGTAACTAACGTTGCAAATTTTGTCCCTAATGTTTTGTTAGAAAAGAGACAAAATTTACAATATCGGATGAGAAGTGAGCATTGCAACAAGTAGGGACGAATCCTACAATTACCCTATAACTTAGGGACATAAATTTTCCCATTATCATATTATAGTGTAAATATAGTAATTATTTTTAGTTGATAGTACTCCGTAAGTTGAAGTTTGGAAATGAAAGTTTAGATTGATTGAATGATGTATAAGTTTATATTTATTAGTGTAAATGTGCTAATTTATTAAAATTGAAAGTTTATAATTTTAATTTAAAAATATTAACAGTTTTAGTTAATTAATTAAGCCAGCCTAATAAGTCTGATAATCTAAAATTTTAAGATTATGATAAAAAAAAAAAAATTAAACTTGACCAAAAACATAGATAAGCCCCAATCAATAAGAAGATTGACAATCTGATAGAGTACGAGGTGGTCTAATTGACAACTCTAATCATAAATGGTTCTGTATATATTATATTATTGCAGAGGATCGTCCAAGTAAGTTGTCACATCTTCTTGCATTAGATGGTGCCAACGAAAGATTGCATTTGTTTGAAGCCGCCTTACTTGAGGAAATCTCATTTGGATGTGAAGGTGTTTTTCACACAACATCATCTGTAGATTTATCACCATCAGCAACTAAAGTCAATTAACCCTTTTGTTTTTCTTATGTTAATACCCCTTTGTTTGTTTTACTTTTTTCTTCTTTCTTTCTTTCTAATTCATATACATTTTAGGTAGGATTACTGGATCCAGCAGTAAAGGAGACACTAAATGTTCTTGGATCATGTATGATCGAGAACACCTTCTATGAGAAGGGTAGTGGTGACGTTGACGTCCTCAACAACTTATATAACAGAAGAGTCAGGTTCTCGTACGGATAGTACTTCTCATGTGACCGTGCAGTCACTCACCATTATGTACGCATAAATGCACCATAAAGTGTTTTGAAATGCGCCATTAGATGTGGTTCGTTGTGATGCATTTTTTATGTGGTGCATTAGTACATTTCTGAACACTGTGTGGTGCATTGTTTCATACCTAATGGTGGGGCGTACCAACCGCACGAGAAACACGCATTTGAACTAATATCTAAAACGGAGTACTTTTTTATTAGTATTATTAATTTGACCCCCCTATATATGTGGTGGTGCTCACCTGCCCTGCCAGACATGGCCAGAGCTGGGACTGCTTCATCAATCAATTATTTCTACTGTGACCACACTTAGCTTCCACCGTACAATTTATATCATAATGCGGTGTGAGAATATAAACTAAAAAACCAAACGTAAATATATAAGTTGAAAAAGGATGAGCGGAGAGGGAAAGGCGGTATGTGTGACGGGTGCTTCCGGCTTTATAGCTTCTTGGCTCGTCAAGCTTTTGCTCCAACGTGGTTACACCGTCCACGCCACCCTTCGCAATCTCAGTCAGTCTCTCTCTCTCTCTCTTTCTCTCTTTCAATTCAATTGATGGAATTCCCATTTCTGGAATCACGTACTAATGTATAGGCAAATTATATCGTGCACTGCGGCGCATAATCGATTATGTACCGAACTTTAAAACGACGTCGTTTTGTTTAATGAAAAGAAACGGCACCCGTTTTGCGCCTTTCCGCAAAAATTAAATAACTCTGTTAATTCATTTTCATTTTGTATACACTGCCGTTTCGATCGATCAGTTCAACACAACTATAGTTTAATTTTGATATAACTACAGCTTCATTCGATATTTATACACTCAAATATGTAAAAATATTATTTTATTTTATTTTATATGCACTATAGTTTCATTAAAACACAAAACTATATGATCTTTTCGATATAATTAACTACAGCTTCATTGCACAATATACACTCAAATATATAAAATGTTATTCAGTTTCATTTTATATACACTGCAGTTTCATTTCACCACAACTACAGTATCATTTTGATATAATAGCAGTTTCATTTGATAATATAAAAAATAGTACGTGAGGTAGTGTCGGTTTAGATACACTGTAATGTCAATTCAGATACATTGTAGTTTCAATTGGTAATTAACACACCAAAAAATGCACATTCCATTAACAGTAACGGCTTAAAGAAACAGCATCGTTTTGACCGCGGTGCACGTACACCGCGGTCCACTGTATAACGACGGACTAATGTATGTATAGTATTTCTTCACCTTCCATTATGGTTTTATATATATATATATATATATATATATATATATATATATATATATATATATATATATATATATTTTTTTTTTTTTTTTTTTTCTTTTTCAAAAAAAAATATTATTACAGTATTATTATTATTATTATTATTATTACTATTATTATTATTATTATTATCATTATCATTATTATTATCATTATCATTATCATTATCACTACAGAGAATCCAAATAAGGTGTCACATCTTCTTGCATTGGATGGTGCCAAGGAAAGACTGCATTTGTTTGAAGCCCACTTACTTGACCAAAATTCTTTTGATCCTGCAATTCAGGGATGTGAAGGGGTTTTTCACACAGCATCTCCTGTAATTACTACACCATCAGCGACTAAGGTTAAACTTTCTGTTTCTCTGTGTTTTAATCTTTGTTGAAGAAAACATACTTGTGGGTTTTTTTTTTTTTTTTAATTTAATTTCTACCTCATATACATTTTAGGCAGAACTAGTGGATCCTGCAGTAAAGGGGACACTAAATGTTCTTGAATCATGTGTAAGAATACCTTCTGTGAAAAAGGTAGTGGTGACGTCTTCAATGGCTTCTATTATGTGCAAACGAAATCCTATTAGTCCAACTGATGTAGTTGATGAGACTTGGTATACAGATAAAGAATTTGCAGAAGAAGCAAAGGTAATGTGTATATATATATATATATATATATATATATATATATATATATATATATATACATATATATATATATACATATATATATATATACATATATATACATATATATATATACATATATATATATATATATACATATATATATATATATATTTGATAAGAGATTCACACAACCTGATTATAATCAAAACACTTTAATTTGTGCTAATTTATGTGACTTTTTTTTCTTTATAGCAATGGTATTTCTTGTCTAAAGTCCTTGCAGAGGAAGCTGGATGGAAGTATGCAGTGGAGAACCGGATTGACTTGGTTTCTTTACATCCTGCTCTGGTTATTGGCCCTCTTCTCCAACCCACTCTTAATTTTTCAAGTGGAGTCATTTTAGATCTCGTAAAAGAAGGTAATATTTCTTCGAAAAATGAGTCAAATTAATTTAAGTAGTCCTTAAAAATTGATAATGCTTTTCCATTATTATTATTATTATTATTATTATTATTATTATTATTATTATTATTATTATTATTATTATTATTAAATTGATGAATGTTATGTCACACAGGTAAGAAAGCATTACCTACTGGAATCTATCCTTTTGTTGATGTTAGAGATGTCGCAAATACACATATCCAAGCATTTGAATTACCTTCTGCTAGTGGAAGATACTGTTTGGTTGGGATAACAATTTACTCTTCCCAAATTTTGAAGATTGCAAGTGGGCTTTTCCCTTCTCTTTCCATTTCTGACAAGTAAGATTTTTAGCTAAAGATATTATTATTATTTTTTATATGAATGTTCTTGGCTGGAAAAGAATAAATTAAAAACAAATTATGAAAATATACGTTTTAAGAGCAACTCCAAGGAGACACCATTCCGCCAAATATCAACGCCATTGCACCATCCCCTCATTTTTTGGAACTCCAACCCACGGCAAATCGCCAAATAATTTGGCGATGATGAACAGTGTTGCGCCATATTTGGCCCGCAGCACTGTTCATCCACGGCATTTTCTTGGAAAAAATTTAATTCCTGTTTTGCCCTTACTTTTATTTGTTAATTCCTTTTGTATTCTTTATTTTGTTTTTATCTATTTATATATTTTGTTAAATACTTAAATATAAATATTATATTATTATAAATAAATTATATCATTTGAAAGATATTATCAAGACGATTAAAACGAGACTAATATTGAATATATATTAATTAAAAATTAAATAAATCAAACATAATAACATCATAAAAATAATGTTACTAATTTTTTTTTTTTACATCACAAATTATTATATTTTATATTAAACTAATTAAATTCGAATTAATAAAATTTTAAAATTAGAGAAACCATATTATTTTAGTGTAGAATAACATTTGATGTAAAAATTTGGTGTTTTGGTGTAATGGGTTGGAGATGAATACAATTTGGTGTAGAGAATATTTTCTTTGATGTGACATTTAGTAGAGATTTTTGGTGTTAAATGGGTTGAAAATACTCTAAAAAAACTTATTTTGTTGTAATAGATATAAAGATGACTTGCCTACAGTAGCAACCTATCAAGTATGTCAGGAAAAGGCAAAAAGCTTGGGGATCAACTACACTTCTTTTGATGTGAGCCTTAAGGATACTATTGAAAGTTTAAAAGAAAAACACTTCCTCGACTTCTAATTCGTGAGCTTCTTCTCACTCACGTGGAGCCATTGAGAGATGCACGTTTTAAGTGTTTAGTCTTTGTGGAGTAGTATTTAGCTGTAATTTAGTATTGAAGTGTGTCTTAAATTATTATGTTAGCTAAAAACTCAACTTACATCACCTTATTGTCAAGATTATATCTACTTTTCTATTAGAGCATTTTTAATGTGGGATATTAAAGATGCCATACCATACAATATTTCTTGCCCTTGCACACAACCTACAATGTTCCTAATATTCATTGGGCACAATGCCCGAATATATATGCTACTATATCTAGATATTGTGATTCGAAAAGAAAAAAATTTCCACACCTAAAGCACGCACCAACAATATGTGTTAAAGTGATGGGCAACATTTGTAAACCACTTATTTTGAATTACACTAGCTACAAAGTTTACATGAATAGAAAAATTGAGAATTTCAATTCTCATATTTATACATGGAAATTGTAAGAGAATAAGTAACATAAAGATCAAAATGCCATCATCATCATCATTCCCAAGCTTGAGAGTTAATTTACCATCACTAATAGTATGTTTTGTTTACGGAATGAATTTTGAGGTAATAGGAATGTTATTCCATAAAGAATGGAATATGCAAGGAATATAATATGAGTTGTATTCTATTGTTTGATTCGCGGAAAGAAAATATGATTTGTTTAGTCTTCCGTAACGAATTCATATGTGAAGGAAATAATAATACGTACTTTCACTCTCATAATCTACAATGCAAAAGTTATTCTTGATTTTCATACAAATATTTTTTTTAAAAAAAAAATACAATTTTCAATCGCTTTCAAGAGTTTAATCCTATTATACAAGCATTAGACAAGTGCTACACGGTTACCCATCATCCTTTTATGAATTTTGAGTTTAAAATGGGGAATTGCAAATTGATGTGGGCATGTAGCCACATAAATGAATATTTAATTTATTGTACAACTTGAATGCTATATGCATTATTTGAATCATATCCACTTAGAACATTGACAGTTTGGATAAGTTCCAAAGCAACCTATACGCACCACATGAATGTTCACAAAGCTACAAAAAGTTGATCACCAACTGATAACAACTAACAAATTAAAGACTCAAATTTGTGAACTTGTGGCAATTAATAAATATCTTCTTCCAAAAGGCTGAACCCCAACCCGACAAAGTATTTGGGAGAATGTAAATCATGGTGACTCAATTGAACATGAACCACTTTGAGAGGTTACTCACACTGCCACTGGCCAAAGTTTCCAAAGTTTCACCTCTATGACCAGTTGAGATACCCATGCGGGCTTAATAAATATCTTCTATATCGCGTTAATGACGTTTAATGGCGAATTTTTGAAGTATTTGACGTTAAAGTTTGTGACTGTTTTTTTTTTTTTTTTTTTTTTTTTTTCATAGTACTAGTTTTGTCCAGGAAGCATTATAGGGGTATTTGGTAAATAGCTGCTTTAGCTGGTAGCTGGTAGTTGATTGTGTTAGTGAGTTTGACTAATTGATAGTAGTTGATAACATTAACTAATTGTAGAAAGATGTTTGATAAATTAAATATGATAGCTGATAGTTGATTGTTTTAGTGAGTTTGACTAATTGATAGTAGTTGATAACATTAACTAATTGTAGAAAGATGTTTGGTAAATTAAATATGATAGCTGGTAGTTGATTGAGTTAGTGAGTTTGACTAGTTGATTAAAATTTGACTAGTTGATAGCAATTTGACTAGTTGATAGCAGTTAATAACATTAAGGGTGTGTTTGGTGAAGTTTAGAAGGAGAAATTCTCCAAAGGTATGAACTTTATATATATACTAGTTTTTTTTATGCGTGATGCGCAAAAGCATATGCTCAATATTTATATTTTTAAAAATAACTAACAAACTCTCTGAAAAGTACGATCTTCCAAATATTGAGCATATGCTTTGAACGATGGAATATAATTTTTATTTGAAAAAGTTTTAGTTGATGGAATTTCTCTCTGAAACGCTCTCTGAATCCCCTTCGGATAATCCTTCAACATCGGCGACGAATCGCCCACCGGAGGATCAGGACCTCCTAGAAAGAAGCACCAAGAAGAACAAAAGAGATCGCGATCAGATGCTGAGTACGAATCAGCCTCAGACATCTTCGATGATCCAAGAAACCCCTTTGGCTGAACCAGGGGCTAACACACCAGAATCAAGTCAGCGTAGAACACCTACGGCGATCCCTAGCCAAGCATGGAATCGGAACATCCCGGTGCAACCCCAGGATGACTATGAGGTATCTGATGATGACGAAATGGATCAAGATGCGGTCTCCTATGAATATCCTGTCATCCGTGTAACAAGAGAAGAGAAGGAAAGGCTTCGCCGCCCTTGGCGTAGGTCTCTGATTCTCCGGCTACTGGGACGCACGGTTAGCTATTCCTATCTACTCCAGAGACTTCAACGGATGTGGAATCCCCAATCTGGATTTCAATTAATTGCCCTAGACCTCGACTATTTCTTAGCCAAATTCGACACCCTCTCGGACTATGAAGCAGCGAAATTTGGGGGACCTTGGATGGTCTTGGACCATTATTTGATTACTCAAGACTGGAGACCTAATTTCAATCCTAGGAAGAATGTCACAGACTCAATATTGGCCTGGGTAAGATTTCCGTCACTACCAATTGAATATTTCGATGATGCCTTCTTGAAGAAAATTGGTAAAGTAATTGGGCGTCCTCTTAAGATCGATTATGCGACGAATCTGGTTTCAAAGGGAAAATTTGCGAGAGTTTGCGTCGAATTGGATATCTCTAAACCTCTACTTTCCAGATTCGTTTTAAATTTTGAAGAATGGCCAATAGAATACGAGGGTATCCATCAAATATGTTTCAAATGCGGAATCTATGGGCATCGTGCAGAAATCTGTGGAAAGGAATAGTCTGGGATAAATGGCAATGACGCCTCTGTCACAAACGAGGACCCCCAACTGGGGACTGCAAGACCTGCCCAGTTGCCCAAGGAAAAATATGGGGCTTGGATGCTAGTTACCAGAAAAGACAGAAGGAAACAAAACAGAGCACCAACTCAACCTGCAATGGCCTTGGGCGGAAACAGGCAGCAAGCCAATCAGCCCACCACAACACCTCAGGCGAATATTTCAACACACTCCCGCTTTGGACCTCTGGATGGCTATGATGATACTTTAAGGGACCAGCAGCAGCAAGAGCAACCTATCTTGTCTCCACCACAACAGCCTAATCTTCCGAGAATTAGGACCAACTATCGACTACCTAGACAGCACACCAGGCAGGTTTCGGAAGAAGAACCCGTACCCGAGGAACAGCCACCACCCCCTAGACAACCTCCACCATCTAACCGTGGCACCTTCAGAGGGTGTGGTGGAAGGGGAAGCCTACCTAATCGAGCAGCAGCTGCGGCCCAACACACTGTTGTCCGTGGAACTAGAAGAGGACAGGACATCCAAACAACTACTGTGTATCACGCCGATGCGCAATCTGAATCCCCCCTGCTCCCCGAATTTGAAAACACATTCAAAGAAGTACCACCGGACGCAAGACATGATCCTACGTTACAACCTATGAATCAACCGGGACCTTCGGGACACTTTGTTTTTGGAAACATCCATAAGGAAGTACCACCTGACTCGACACAGGCAGACCAGGTGTTACCTGATCCTCCCGCGGTGGCTATGCAAAATGTCGAGGATTCTGTTGACCATATTGGTCCTGATGCGGATACCCGCATGTGCCAATAGGCGCTCTTTCACCTTTTGTTATTCATATTTATGAATTTTATAGTTTGGAACTGCCAAGGAGCGGCCTCTAAGTCATTTAGGCGCATCCTGAAACACTTCCTTTCTGTGCACAAGCCTTCTTTCATTTGCCTCCTTGAGCCCAAGGTCTCGGGCCATCAGGCCAACGAGATATGTTTTAGCTTGGGCTTTGATGATTGGGTTAGGGTAGAAGCTTTAGGCTTTTCTGGTGGCATTTGGATCTTGTGGAAAGAGTCTGTGTCCATCGAAGTATTATACACTCACCCTCAATTCATCTCTTTACAGGTGCAAGGAGGGGATTCTGAACCTTGGCTCTTATCAGTAGTCTATGGAAGCCCTAACAAAGATTTAAGGAAACACCTTTTTTTCAGAACTATTTGGACAGTTCTTTGAGCCCTTGGGTCCTTGGCTAATGGTGGGGGACTACAATTCAGTAACTTGTCAGGATGAGGTCAACAACTTGGAAACCTTCTCCTTGTCAAGGTGCACAGATTTTAATCAATGGATCTTCAGAGAAGGGCTTATTGACTTAGGATATGAAGGAACAAAGTATACATGGATGAGGGGAGTTAACACGCCTTCATTCAAAGCAGCCCGCCTGGATCGTGCGCTAAGCAATGTCGAGTGGAGATGCTTATTCCCAAACGTATCAGTCCAACACTTACCCATGATTCAATCAGACCACTCACCCCTCCTGATCAACACCTCTGAGTCACCACAGCTACAGGCAAACAGGAACTTCCGCTTTAATATGGCATGGGCTAGCCACGCCAATTTTCTATCCCTAATCAAGTCGTGCTGGTCGCCTAATCGGACCCTGAATTCCAATAAGAACGCAATGGTAGAGGCTCTCTCGTCATGGAACAAGAACACGTTTGGCAATATATTCCACAGGAAAAGGAGGCTACTGGCTAGACTGGGAGGTATCCAGAGAAGCCTATCGCTGGGGGCGAGATCAGACCTCATTCGATTAGAACGTAGGCTGCGCAAAGAACTCGATGAAACACTACACCAAGAGGAGCTGATTTGGTTTCAAAGATCCCGAGAACAGTGGATAACCTATGGGGACCTTAATACTCGGTTTTATCACTTATCAACTGTTACCAAGGACAAACAACAAAGAGTTAATGTCCTTAAAGATATTGATGGCTCAATTCACTTAGGAGAAGAACCAATCAAGGGTCTATTTCTAAAATACTTTATGCAATTGTTTGAAGCAGACAGTAATTTGACAACAAATCCCCTTCCCCGGGGTCGCTTTCCACCACTAGACATCCAGGACTGGCAGTTTATCAACCAAGCAATCACAGCTGAGGAAGTCAAAACCGCACTCTTCGAAATGAATCCTTGCAAGGCCCCGGGTCCCAATGGGTATACAACAGGATTCTATCAAAAGACTTGGGAACTAACGGGTGACACTCTGGTCAGGTTTGCCAAATCCTTTTTCACTGAAGGTCTACTCCCTCCCGGTCACAATGACACACTCCTAGCCCTCATACCTAAGGTACCCTATCCGGTTAATGTGGACCAATTTAGGCCAATTGGGCTATGCAATGTGTCTTACAAGTTGCTTACTAAGATTATGATGCTAAGACTCAAAGGAATGTCAAAGAAGATTGTGGGACAACATCAGTCAAGCTTCATTCCGGGAAGACAAATATCGGATAATATTCTTGCATATCAAGAAATTTTAAATTCAATGAAGAATAAGAGAGGGAGAACTGGATGGTTCATGTTCAAAGCCGACCTAGAAAAGGCCTATGATAGATTGTCTTGGGCATTCCTTGAAGATACTCTGGCAGACATTGGGTTCAACATGACTTGGACAAAGAACATCCTTGAATGTGTGACATCCTCCAAGCTCGCTGTACTTTGGAATGGCCAACAAACGGACTGGTTCACACCCGGAAGAGGCTTAAGACAGGGAGACCCAATCTCCCCTTTACTCTTTGTATTTTGTATAGAAAGACTAAGCCATATCATAAGTGAATCAGTGAGAAATGGCCACTGGAAAGGCATTAGAATTAATAGACAATCACCTAACTGTACCCATTTATTTTTTGCAGATGATCTTATCTTTTTCGGTGAAGCGACGGTTCAACAAGCCCAGGAGATGAAGAGGTGCATTGACTTGTTCTGCTCAGCATCAGGACAGAAAATAGGATTCCAGAAGTCTTCCCTGCATTTCTCAAAGAATACTCCACCAAGTGTCCAACAGTCCATTACAGAAGTTATGGGTATATCAAGCGTCATCGACATGGGAAGGTACTTGGGTGTCCCTTCAATCCATGGAAGAGTGAAAAGCGATACATTTACAGGAATTCTGGGGAAAGTTCAATCTCGCCTGGCCGGATGGAAATCCAAGACCTTATCCCTAGCGGGCCGTCATGCTTTAGCACAATCAGTTTTGTCTTCCATTCCCTACTATACCATGCAATCTATGTTAATTCCAGCTGGAGTCCTTGATACTATAGAAAAGCTCATCCGAGATTTCTTGTGGGGCAGCACTGAAACAGCAAGGAAGTGCCATATGGTCAGCTGGGAAACTATAACAAGTAGTAAATCCAACGGTGGCCTTGGTGTACGTAGTCTCAGGCACATGAACTTGGCCTTTCTAGCCAATCTCGGATGGAGAATTGTACAAGGTGAGGATTGTCTATGGGTGAACCTAATCAAAGCGAAATATGGGCTCAGGTCTACCAATTGTTCTGACTGGCAGTTAAGGAGCAACAATTCCAATGCTTGGAGAGGAATTATTAAAGCCCTCCCTGTTCTGCAATCCGGCATCAAAAACTTAGTGAGAAATGGAGAAAATACACTATTTTGGATGGATAAATGGCTAGAGGCTACACCCCTAATGGAACTGACGATAGGATTAACACCATCAGATCTGGAGAAATCGGTGTCAAGCTACTGGATTCCAAACGTAGGCTGGCAGTGGGAACAACTGAATCATCTCCTCCCTAATGGAACACTCAGGAAATTGGCAACATACATCCTATGTGAAGATCAAGAAGTTTCAGACTTAATTGGATGGGGTCTCGAACCCAATGGTTTCTTCTCAGTCAGCTCAGCTTACCACCACGCACTAGGTACGACAGATTCTCCGGAGGCGTCCAAGTGGAATAGCATTTGGAAACTTAAAATCCCCAACATGATACGCCTTTTCTTGTGGCTACTGAAACATGAAAGAATCATGACTAATCTCAACAGATCTAAGAGAGGACTCACCAGTAACGACAAATGTTGGCTCTGCGAGGACTACATAGAAGATACCAACCATGTGATGCGCTACTGCCCGGCGGCAGATGAAGTTTGGAAGATCGTACTTCCATCGTTCCAAGAAAAATTATGGCTACAATCCTTCTCACATTGGCTAGACGAAGGCATAACCTACAAAGGTAGTGGAAATAACCCCAGCCTAGATACCACCATTTTTGCTGTGGCAGCTTGGTGGATCTGGAAATGGCGTAATCAAGCCATCTTTAATGGCAAGCTGACTCACATTAAGACAAAAACTGAGATTATAAATCGCCAGGTAAACGAGATCATCATAGCATTCGACAGAGCAGAGGGGTCTAAACATGCAAGGAACTCCACGAATTGGACACAACTTTGCTGGACAAAACCTCCTGAGAATATGACCAAAATGAATGTTGACGGCTCGGTGATTCCCTCGTTCCACTCTGCTGGATGTGGAGGAGTTATAAGAGATAGTATGGGCACTTGGAAGCATGAATTTATGGCTACAATTGGCAACTGTACCCCCCTAGAAGCTGAGGCCTTGGCACTCCTCAAAGGAATTCAGCTGGCAGCTTCGCTAGGACTTACAAGGGTGTTATTTGAAAGTGATTCAGCAGAAGCAGTCCTCTTCCTTAACTCAAGTGACCCTCCGCGCATAGCTGCACACAACATCTTAATGGCATGCAGAACAGAGCTCCGGAACTTCGAATTCTGGAAACTCTCGCACACGAACCAGGAACAAAATCAAGTAGCGGATGCATTAGCAAAATTATCAAGACAATTTGGAGATAGGATGCACAGACTTCCAAACCCACCAGAGACAGTTCGAAGACACCTTGAGAATGATATGTTAGGACTGCCCTCTTGGCGCAACACCAATGTTATATTGTAAACTCTATGGGTACCCCCCTTCCTATTAGATATATATATATATATAAAAGAATATAAGAAAAGATATAGTAGATGCATGTGCATGGTAAGTAACGGAAAAGATAACGAAAGTTATAACGGTAAGCGTATTTTTGTCTAAAAAATTGTACAGTACAACTCTAAAAGCACAATTTACAAAATAGTTAGCATTAAAAACATGGACATAAATGAGGGATATAACTTTGATTGAGACTTATTATGTTTTTAGATATTTTTTGGTGTAAGTGTGTAACCCACGAGGTTCTCTGTCTGTCTTATGATCTCCACCAAACTAATCTTCGCTTGCTTCGAGAGGCACGAGAACTGTCCAGGAAAATCGTCACTTGTGCAAATCGAACTTAGATTATTTCAAAATTCTTCTCCATAAAGAGAGTTAATTTGTCACTTAAGCTATCCCATTGGGTTGTATGAACTTTAAAAACTGAGCTCGCTTCTATCATACACATTTGACATTTTGTTCGGATTTGTTGTCGTGTTCTTGTGATGGAATCATATGATTTTTATGATGAGTTTTTCAGTGAGTATTGAGTTTGATGCAGTATATATGATACTTGTGTATCCAAAACTTTGTAGATAATGCATAGACAACTTTCATGTTTGATGCATTTTTTATTATTATTATTATTATTATTATTATTATTTTTTTTTTTTTTTTGGCTCAGCTGATTTTGTGCAAATGATTTTGGTGGCCTGGACAAAGAGGTGGAAAATATTGCAAAATGTTTAGATGAAAGGAAAATTGTAATTTACGCCCCTCCATAATATGTCAATTATCAATGTCATTCTTGAATTATTAGTGGTGTAAATATTACCTTTTTAATTTTTAAAACGGTATATATATTGTCCCTCCATAGTGTAAATGTTACCCTTCAATTTTTAAAGCGGTACATATATTGCCCCTCCCGTACAATACGGGAGTGTACGGAGAGACAATATATGTACTGTTTTGAAAATGAAAATGCAATTTTTACATCACTAATAATTCAAGAGTGACATTGATAATTGACATATTATAAAAGCTAAATTATAATTTTCCCTTACATCAACATATATAGAAGTCTTTGTTAACACTAAAGAAGGTAGCTCTCACATTGTACAGATATTAATGTGATTGCCAAACCATAAACCAAGATTCAATTGACACAAGACTTTATCAGAGTTTTGGCCTTTTGGGTATTAGCAATTTTACCCTTCAAGCAATGACAACTGGTCTGTAGTGTGAGTGAAAGATGGATTATGACAATTACAAGATTATCCTCGAATTTTTAGTCATTTCTTTTTAATTATTTCAAGAAATTATATTCCACCATACCAAACAATATAATTTGAACAAATCTATTTTATTCTGTTTCTACCAAATTACAATTTTTTCTTTCCAACCAAACGGGCCCTGTAAGGTGTTTCTCTAAGGCTGTGTTTGGAAATCAAGAAAATAATTTCTGAAAAATGTTTTCTTAAAAATGAGTCGTTTTTCATAAAACATTTTCATTTCTAGGGTTTGGTTGCATTCTGAAAAATAATCATTGTGCATTTGGTTTATTTTCTGGAAAATGTGTAAAATTATATAATTTATGAGTGTATTTATAAATTGATTGTTATTTATTAAAAAAAAAAAAACTGAGTGTCATTCATAAAATGAGTGTTATTAAAAAAACATATGCAGATTTACTCTCTGGTTTTCGACAGAAATCAAAGCCCTGGCTCTGGTTTCTGGCTTGAAACCAAAGCTTTGGTTTCTGTCGGAAACCAGAGCTCTGGCTTCTGGCTTTGGTTCTAGCACTAGTCACTGGAAACTAATTTTTGACTATGGGGCAAGAAGATGAAGAAGTTGCAGTTTCTTTTTGGTAGGAAGAAGGTGAAGGAGTCAAGCTATGGAAGATGAAGAAGCAGCGCAAAAGAGGAAATGGAATTATGGAAAATGACTTCCTTAAAAAAAAAAAAAAAGGAGAAGTCATTTTTCAAAAACGTTAATTTGTTTTTCCTTTGACCGAAAATCAATTTCTTAACCCTCATTTCCCTTTTCTTGCCAAACACAAAAAACCCATAAAATAATTTTAGGAATCATTTTTCAATTTTTCCAAACACAGCCTAAATCTCTACATTTACAAGATTGTCATTCTATTCACTCACACTAATACCATCAATTATACTCTGGACCACGTGCACGTGCATCGCGGTCCAAAAATGGTCTTGTTTCTTTAAATAAAGAAACGACGCGCCGTTACAATTAACGAAGCGTGCATATTTGGTGTATTAATTACCAACTGAAACAACAGTGTATCTAAACTGACATTGCTTCACGTATTATTTTTATATTATTAAGTGAAACTGCAATTGAAATGAAATGAAACTGTAGTTGTGTTGAAATGAAACTGCAATGTATAGAAAATGAAACTGAATAACAATCACATATTTGAGTGTGTATTACCCAGAGAAACTATAGTTATATCAAAATGATACTATAGTTGTATTGAAATGAAACTGCAGTGTATATAAAATGAAACTGAATAACATTTCACATATTTGAGTGTATAATATGCAATGAAGTTATAATTATATCGAAATGATCATGTAGTTGTGTTTTAATGAAACTACTATAGCTGCCCGGCACTTTCTCGCCCGTTATGGCGGAGGCACTGGCTTGCAAAGAGGCTCTATCATGACTCAAAGAACGGGGTGTGTTAGCAGTTGATCTTCTTACGGATTGCTCAGAATTGCGGAATGCCTTATACTCAAGTTCTACGTCTATCTTGTCCTGTGTTGGGGTGATTGTAGACCAATGTAGGACAACTATATCGTTGTTTACTCATTGTTCGTTATGTTTCCAGAACACTTAACTTACATGCTCATACTTTAGCTTCGTTAGCATTTGATTAGGAACAACCTACGTACTGGGACTCTGTCCCTCCTGACTCTATTGTCCAGTTCATTCATTAATACATCTTTATGATTATTTTTCAAAAAAAAAAATAGTGTATATAAAATAAAATTAAATAACATTTTACATATTTGAGTGTATAAATATCGAATGAAACTGTAGTTATATCAAAATGAAATTGTAGTTGTGTTGAACAGAAACTGCAGTGTATACAAAATAAAATCGAATAATAGAGTTACTTTTTGCAGAACAACATGGAACAACACAAAATGGGTACTGTTTCTTTTTATTAAACAAAACGACATCATTTAGAAGTTCAGTACGACAAATTATATTATGCACCGCGGTGCATAATCGATTATGCACCGCGCGTCTTTTTTTTTTTTAAATGAAAATAAACAGTGTTTGTTTCCGCCGTTTTGCACCCTTTTGCAAAAAGTAACTCTGTTATTCAGTGTCATTTTGTATACACTGCAGCTTCAGTTCAACACAACTACAGTTTCATTTCGATATAACTATAGTTTCATTCGATATTTATAGACTCAAATATGTGAAAATGTTATTTAATTTTATTTTATATACACTATAGTTTCATTAAAACACAACTACATGATCATTTTTGATACAATTACAGCTTCATTGTACAATATACACTTAAATATGTGAAATGTTATTCAGTTTCATTTTATATACACTGCAGTTTCATTTCACTATAACTACAGTATCATTTTGATATAACTGCAGTGTCAGTTTAGATATACTATAGTGTCAGTTGGTGTTTAATACACCAAACAAGCGGACTCCGTTAACTCTAACGGCGGGCCGTTTCTTTTACTTAAAGAAACGGCGCCGTTTTTGACCGCGGTGCATGTGTGCACCGCGGTTTATAATATAACGACTGATTCAGTACATAATTCATTATGCATTGCGGTGCACCATATAATTTTCTCACTATGACATGTTTTTTGTAATGTGTGATTACCAATTTACCAAACCAAGACAAGGCCCAAATGCCCAATCCGGAGGAGCCCATTTGAATATGTAGTTTTGTCTTCACCACAAAACTTCCTTATCGTCATCACTTGCCACATGGATAAGCCATAGACGTATAAACAGAGTTCCCAACTAGAAGCTTCTCTGGAACAATGGCTTCCTCTGCTACCACTTCTACTCTCACTCTCTCCTCTTCACTTCTTCACCAGGAACATAGTCCCTGCACCCACCCTCTCTCCTGCAAAGCTCCCCTCTTCTTCTCCCCCAACAAGACTTTCTCTTTCAACCCTCTCATCCTTCATTTCCGAGACAGAAAGCCCTCTCTTTTCAACTCCGCTGAAAATGGGCATTCCTCAAAATCAATCGCTGCGGCCGCCGCTGCTGTCGCCGCGGAAGCTGAGGTTTCTGAGGATGTGGAAGGGTTAGACGGGGAAGAGTCTGCCGCCGCCGCCGCCGTTTCAACCGCTCCCACGAAGCCCAAGAAAGGCAAGGCCGCGTTGCCTCTCAAGAGGGATAGAGTACGTCAATTTTCACATAAAGCTCTTATTTTTGTTTGTTTTGACATGAATTGCGGTTAGGTGAAATATGGGTTCTGATTAGTAGGGAGTTAGAATATGTTTATGGGATGAATTTACGGTTTTTTGATCAAATGATAAGGTTTTCCTTAGTATCTCTTTTTGATTCAGAAAAACCTTTTGTGCCATATCTTTCTTTGCAATCTCTTGTTTAGGATTTCTTAAATAGCTTGTATCACCAGTAGTGAAGCTTGTCTTTGTTCTGTGTTTCAACTTTCAAGGAATGGACGGTTATATAGAGGAATGCAATAATATGCCCAATTTCTTAGTTATAGGTTTTGGATGATCATTATCTATATGTATACTTCTTGGATCATGATTCTTTCATAAGGGGTTCAGAATCAAGAGAGCTCCTTTGTTTATGTACTTGGGGAGGGAGAGGGTTTTGAACTCTACATCCTTGTTTGTAGCTGAACTGTTCGCAGGTTTGGGAGTAATTCGTAAAAGAAAGAGGGATTTGGCATCTCGCAGGGCTAAGAGTAAAGTGAGGCCAATATTGAGATTATTGAATTGCCCTTTTATTTAACACCAATTTGACGGAATAACAAACGGATGACTAAATTGAGCAAAAACACCAAAATCTGGGACTGCATTAGGTCACCAAAGTCGTTTAGGACGAAATTGTGAAAAATCACTATAGTCGAGAACCATTTTGGGTATTAACTCAATATGGGCGTGGAATCGTGGATCTTTTTTATCTGTTCTTGACATTCTCAATCACTTTTGTAGTTTTCTCGAATTAGTATGTGAAACCATCCTGAGTTTCTCTGAACCTCAAAAGCGTTTTCTTTTTTCTTGTTTTCATGGTCATATTGGTTTGTAACAGACAAGGTCTAAGAGATTCTTGGAGATTCAGAAGTTGAGGGAGAATAAGAAAGAGTATGACTTGAAAACAGCTATATCACTGCTCAAGGAAACAGCACGCACAAAGTTTGTGGAAACAGCTGAAGCCCATTTTCGGTTAAATATTGACCCAAAATATAACGACCAACAGCTGAGGGCGACTGTGAGTTGAACCGCACCTTGGCTCAAATCCCTTCTGTTGTGACTTGCAAGATTAGTCGGTTCCAAGTATAATAATGGCTTTTCTATTTCAGGTAAATTTGCCCAAGGGAACGGGCCAGACTATTAAAGTGGCTGTACTTACCCAAGGTACTTCCGAGAGAATTTGCTCAATGCACTTTAGTGTTAACGGGGTTTTGTTGATCAATGGCTGTAATTGTTTGTTGGTATTTTGTTGGTATCAATATGCAACTAATATTCTGCAGGTGAGAAGTTCGATGAAGCAAAAAATGCTGGAGCTGATCTGGTTGGTGGAGAGGATTTGATCGAACAAATAAAAGGAGGATTCATGGATTTTGATAAACTAATTGCAACACCAGATATGATGCCTAAGGTGTTGTTCTCAATCGTTAGGGCAATTTCTTATTTTTATATTTAAGAGTAATTGTCCCTTAAGCTTTAATACTCGGCGCGGTTTTGGAAAACTTAATAATGGGATAATCTGAAGAAATAGTCATTTTAATTCAAGGATATGTTATATTGCTCACTTGAATAAACATAATTATTGCTCAACAACATTGTTTGCTTAATCCTCCACCCCACACTGCTCCAAATTTCATCAAAAGTGTTGTGCCTATTTTTGCCCCATTCTTAGGTTCTTAGTATCTGAGCTTCAATCGTATTTGCTCGTTTCTATGAATTATGCCAACGTTTTCTGGCTACTTGTGTTTTCTTCAGTCCTGATTTAGGCCCAGTGACTAAGCAACCAGCAGTTATACCATGGACCTGGTCCACCTTGCAAGGTGACTCATGTCCAAAATACACAATTTACATACTGAATGTTCGCAATTTGAATTGTGAACATTTAGTATGTAAAATTATGAACATTCAGTATGTAAATTGTGTATTTTTGGACCCAGGTCCACCTTGCAAGGTGGACCTGAGTCCACAGAATAATTTGCCCTAATCAACATGGATCTACCTTCTTTCACCAGTGTTTTTAGATTGTACTTATAGATTTCTATCACTTTGCATCAGGTTGCCAGTTTAGGAAGAATCTTGGGGCCTCGGGGACTCATGCCAAATCCAAAAGCGGGTACAGTTACAACAAATATACCTCAGGTATTTTTTCATTAGCTATTTTTGATTTATATATGTTGCATTTAAGAGATTTTGTGTTGAACCTCAATCCTGGAGTGCATAGTAAGTAATGAAGAGATAACACACTGAAACATGCAAGATCTTAAGAGTACGGGAATGAATCTTCACTGCTGGAAATTATGGAATTTCCGACCACCTGAAAGTGATCTTAAATCAAGTCGAAAGCAAAAAGTGGTTGGAAATAGTTTCCGGATACCAAAAGTGGTCGGAACAAAGCTTTCGACTTGATTTAAGATCACTTTTAAGTGGTCGGAAATTCCATAATTTCCAGCAGTGCTTGTTGCAGATCTTAGTGTTTGGACACGCTCAACAGATTTTCTTCTTGCTCTGCAGGCCATACAGGAATTTAAGAAGGGGAAAGTTGAATACCGTGCAGATAAAACCGGGATTGTCCACATACCATTTGGGAAAATAGGTTTCTCAGATGAAGATCTTCTTGAAAACTTCCTCGCAGTTGTGGTACGTTCGTTGTGTCTTCTTTTCTTCGATTTCCAAGTACTATTCGTTCTGGCATATTTGGACGGGACATTACCCGGTGCCATTTCTTTAACCTACAGAAATCAGTGGAAACAAACAAGCCATCCGGCGCAAAAGGAGTGTACTGGAAAACCGCTCACGTGTGTTCATCAATGGGGCCTTCCATTCGGTTAAATGTAAGGGAGATGCTCGATTTCAAGAGTTCGACAACTGCTTAGTTAACAATCACGTGTAAATTGTATCTTGTGCCATTGGAAACGCTCTGTTGGGCGCCTATATGAGCTTCTTACTTGGCAAAGAGGGTGCAATATGAGGAGGGAAAGGAAGGAATTTCTAAGTTCCCTTTTGTTTCCAGAAGCTTGGGTTTTTTGCCCTTCCTTGTATGTCTGCTGTGTTTAATGTCATCAAATTTAACTTACCATAACCTTTCTAGTTTCAGTTAAAGGCAACTTTTCTTTCCATGAAATTGGGATGTATCCATCCATATGTTCTTTATTCTGATTTCTGTCCATTTGTTCCCATGATTTATTCTGCTATGTTCAAGTATCCCTTATTGCAATCAACTTTTGGATTGAAGTAAAAATCATAAAGAAAGTAGAAGAAAAACAGAGAGAAAATGCATTTTCCAAACATCTGCTGATTCTTGATTTAATTTGTTTACGCATCTGGTCTTCTTCTGGGTCAACAAATAACTTTTGGGTTGTGAGATTGTCTCATGTATTTTTATTTGTGATAATGTGAGATGGGTCGATCTTAAGAAGGTCGGATCACTATGCAAATGTAATAGTGTAATACTTGTACTAGTAAATTTAATACTAAATCAAGAATACAATGTTTGTTACTTATAAAGAAAACATAATACTTTTAAGTACAAAAGTAACACTTTTATATTTTAATGTAAAGTATTAGTTTTTTCATCAAAAGTATTATATTTTCCATTATATGTAATGTTACACTTATAAAGGAAAATGCAATAGTTTTAATAAAAAATGTAGTATTTTTACATCAAAGCAGTAAATTTAAATATACTAGATTTCTGTATAATGTAACTAGTAAGTGTCATGTGTGTTGCATGGACTATTATTAATTTAACAAATTAGCAAATTACACTTTTGGTCCTATGACTATAGGGGGCGTGTTAATTTCGCTCCATGACTTTTAAAACTAATAATTTAGTCCTTTAACTATGCTTTTTTTAGCAGATTTGGTCCTTCCGGCCAAATCACCGGTGGAATTTGGCCGGAAAAATTTAAACTTTTCAAATTTTTTATTCATGAGGGCAAAATAGTCTTTTTACATAAACTACTTCTTTTTCGCGTTCATGAGCTACGGCTAACAGTTGCCTCTGCTTCCAAGAAAGAACAACTCCAAGAATCGAAACCCCAGGTTCAGAAGCAAGGTAAGATTTTTATCCTCAACTTTTTCTTCATGTCTACTGCGCATTTCTTGATTCATCTTCCCCAGATCGCACGGTATAAAGCTCTATAAGAGATCTATACTCACAGAAATATTCTTCTCCCTATTCTAGCCACAACCATCCTCCCAATTCCAGCCACGACAAAAACATAATTGTAGTATTGGTTGTGGTCCTGTGGATGATGATTTATTTATAGTGTTGAAGTATATGTAGATGTTCATATAAATATTGATTTTGAATTTTAAATTTATCTCCAATCAATTAATGTCAAAAACATAGCATAATTATTGCAATGTTAATTTTGAATTATGGATCAATAATTATTACTCAAATTAATTTTGTGAATTACTCAAATCTTTTTGCTTATTATTCAATTCACTTTGATTTTCTTTTCATCTCTATTTAATTATTTATGATGATTATGATTAGGGAAAATTTTTCCCTAATCATTTTGCTTTAATATATACAAAGATAGAGATTTTTCCCTAATCATTTTGCTTTAATATATATAGAGATAGAGATAGAGAAGAGAAGAGATAGAGATATAATACAGTATATAACTAGTATTTGTCCCGTGCGATGCACGGAAAATATGTTATAAAAATATGAGGTTTATTCATATATAAAAATATTGTTATTTAATAATTATGTGTCAATTGCTATGATAAAATTATGAACATAAATATATTTACAATTAAAATAAGAATTGATATTTAAGGTTGGTGATTACTACAAATCTTAAACTATATTAAAAATTTAGTACATAGTATTTAATATTACAAATTTTTAAGAACTTAGTAAACTACAATAGTAATTGAAGTACAATTTTCAGAGTCACCACGGATCAAAATTTTTAGACCTTTGAGATTTTTAACTCTAGATGTAACAACATACAATTGACCTTTTTTTTTTTTTTTTTTTTGAAAACAACATACAATTGACCTTTAAAGACCAAACAATTATTTATAAATATAAATGACTATAAATCATCATCACCATTTTCTAAATAATAATTTAGAAGATCCAAAAAAAATTAAAGAATACAATAATAATAAGGATAGAGATATTAATTTTAACAATAATTGCTCACCAAAATAATAATTGTAACAATAATTGCTCTCCAAACCATATGGCTATATTATAGTTAAGATATATAATATATGCAATATTTTATAAATTAATGATATAGAGATGTTATGTTAACTAATTTAATAAGAGTTAATACCCAAAATCGTCCTCGACTATAGTGATTTTTCTCAATTTCGTCCTAAACGACTTTGGTGACATAATATTGTCCCAGACTTTTGTGTTTCGCTCAATTTAGTCCTCCATTTGTTATTCCGTCAAATTGGTGTTAAATAAAGGGACAATTCAGTAATGTCAATATTGATCTCTCTTTATTTTCAACTTGTGAAGTGCGAAATTCCTCTTTCTTGTACGAATTACACTCAGAATTACTCCCGGACCTGCAAATCAAATTTTATATTCGCAGTTTTATGAGTAATTCTGGGAGTAATTCGTAAAAAAAAAAATGAATTTCGCAGTTCACATGTCTATGAGTAAAGAGATGCCAATATTAAAATTACTTAATTGTGTATTTATTTAACACCAAATGGACAGAATAACAAATGAGGGATTAAATTGAGCAAAAACACAAAAGTCTGGGACTAAATTGCGTGCGAAACACAAAAGTCTGGGACGATATTAGGTCACCAAAGTCGTTTAGGACGAAATTGAGAAAAATCACTATAGTCGAGGACGATTTTGAGTATTAACTCAATTTAATAATTATGTTGATGTTGATTTGATTTGTAATTAAAATTACATGAATTTAGAAATTAATGTGAGTACAATATATATATGCTTTCACACTTTGGAGCTAGGGAAAATTTGTTCCCTAATTATTTTGCTTTAATATATATAGAGAATAGAGAATAGAGAATAGAGATAGAGATAGAGATTGAGATAGAGATATTACAAATTCCAAGTTAATATACTACTTTTAAGTTAAAAAAAATCATCTTTAATTTATTACAAATTCATTTTCAATATGTTCATTATATTTTGACATATGTTTAATTTATTTTTAATGTATTGTATATATGTCAAAATAAAATTTTAATATAGGGTCATCTTGCAACGTGAAACGTGATCCATATGGTATAAGCTAGGATTGGCAATTGCTCTAAATTTCAAATAGTATTTAAGATTTTATTTTCCAATTATCTAATATATACCACTTAATGAAAATAGATTATTTTTTCAATTCATTTCAAAATGTTCATACTCGATCCCTTCTTGAACCAAACATGATATCTTTTTATTCATCTGCCTCACAGTCAATTAAAAGTGAAATTCTCATAAACTTCTTGTATTTTCTTTATGAATATAATGAACATATCCTCCCTTCTTTGTTTACTTTACAAAAAGATATGAAAACTAATGCAAGCGGAGAAAAGATTCTGGCGACTCCCCATTCTTAACAAAATAAAAAACACACACACACACATATATATATATATAGAGTAAGATTCAGGTGCGGCGGGTGTTTACGGTGCGGCGTCACCAATAGTTCAGCACATATACACCATCAACGTTAGAAAATACACAACAAAAAAACACACAAATTAAGTTTGCATCACAAAAAACACACTATTAGGTGTGAGTAAAAGCACCATACAATGGTCGAAAATACACCATGGGGAGTGGTGAGTTATATGATGTATTTTTTGAGTGTGTTGTGTATTTTTTCGTGTTTTTTTTTTTTTCATTTCACTGTGGTGTGTTTTTATTACACTATTGGTGCATGTTGTTAACACTGTTGGTGTATTTCTGGAATCGCGCCGCACCGTAAGCCTCTGCCGCATTTGAACTTTTTCATATATATATATATATATATATATATATATATATATATATATATATATATATATATATATATATATATATATATATATATATAGGGTCGCGATCTCGTGTGAATGGCCGCCTAGAAGCGAAATGCGAATCAACCAGCGCACGCCACGTGTCCTTTGGTGCATGTAAATGTTTATATATGCAACTAGTTTGTGCACCTAGGCAAGTAAAAAGTGTAAGTAAAATCACTTACATGTGCACTTACTTTCACCTACAATTGCATGTAATTTTGCCCTGTTAACATTCATTGATCGGGTGCACCTACTTTCACCTACAAGTGCACCTACTTCCACCTAGGTGCACATACTTATAACTATAGGTGCACCTAGGTATAACTATAGGTACCCCTAGATCTAGACACGTGACGCGCACTGGAGAGTTCGCAGTTCTCTCCTGGGGGCGCACCGTTCGCACATGATCGCGAGTGTATATATATATATATATATATATATATATATATATATATATATATATATATATATATATATATGGGAGTTCATGTGCGGCAGGGGATTTAGGTGCAGCGGTGCGGTCAATTTCAGGCCATTAGATTAGATAAATCCAATGAATCACATTCATCAAGGCTTCTCCGATATTTTCGTCTGCACTCTATGCGAACTGCAAGGCTAAAGTCGTTATTGGGCACCAAAAGAGGGCAAATCATAGTGTTGTGTGTTTTATGTTCGTTATTGGTGCATTATTAACCTTACTCTGGTGTATTTGTGGATTCGTGTTATACCAATATACACCATCCATGTTAGAAAAAGCACACCCAAAAAACATTCACAAATTAGGTACGCATCACCAGGACACACCATTAGGTATGAATAAAAGCACCACAAAGTGTTCGGAAATACACCATTGGGGTTATGAGTTATATGGTGTATTTTTTGGGTGTGTTGTGTTTTTTTTTTTTTTTTTTTTTTTTTTTTTTTTTTTTTTTTTTTTTTTTTTTTTGGTGTATTTGTGCATTTCATTGTTGTGCTTTTCCTAACACTATTGGTGTCTTTTGTTAACACTGTTGGTGTATTCTGTTAATCGACCGATATAAATGACCACTATAATTACCATAATACCCCCCACTTACCAAGACGCGCTTAAATCTTCAAATCTTCAGAAATTAGCCGCTGCCGTTAGATTAAGCAGAATGGACGATGTTGATATGGCCGCAACGCTGCACCTAAAGCCCCTACCGCATTTGAACTTTTTTCTATATATATATATATATATATATATATATATATATATATATATATATATATATATATATAATTGTCAATGAATTTATTAGTTCTTTTAATTTTTTATCAAAAAAAAAAAAAAAGCTTCAACATTAATTTAATATTTTCGCTGAGATAATTTAAAGACATAAGAATCACATACAATATAGATGAGGATACGATATATCTGAATAATCAATAATGAGTCTGTACAAGAGTATATATAGTAGTGAATAGTAAACCTATTACAAGACGAATACTAATAATAATAGGTAACGAATACTAATGATGATAGAGTCCTAATACTCCCCCTCAAGCACAACATTGAGCTTGCCACATAGAGTAGAGAAACGCGGACCAGGGAGAGCTTTAGTGAACACATCAGCCAGCTGATCCTTTGTGGAAATGAAGCTAACGTGCAACTCCTTCTTCGCCACTTTGTCACGAACAAAGTGGTAATCAATTTCCACATGCTTCGTACGAGCATGGAACACCGGGTTGGAACAGAGATAAGTCGCACCCAAATTATCACACCAAAGAGTGGGAGGAGCAGCCAATGACACTCCAAGCTCGTGCAACAGAGAAACCAACCAGGTGACCTCCGCAGACACATCAGCCAGAGCCTTGTATTCAGCCTCTGTAGACGAACGAGCAATCGTGCGTTGCTTCCGACAAGACCAGGAAATCAGATTGCCACCAAGAAAAACCGCAAAACCACTAGTAGACTTCCTGTCAGCTGGATCACCAGCCCAGTCCGAATCCGAAAAGGCATGAACCGCAACAGAGGAGGAAGGACAAATAAAAAGACCAAAGTGCAGAGTTCCTTTTACATACCGCAGAACACGCTTGAGCATAACCCAATGCTCAGTGGTTAGAGAGTGCATATGCTGACAGACCCGATTCACGGCAAAAGAGAGATCCGGACGAGTAACAGTAAGATACTGTAGAGCCCTAGCAAGACTGCGATACTGCGTGGGATCTGCATAGGGAACCACAGAATCAGAAGAAGGTCGGGACACAGGAACCGGAGTAGCCAACGGTTTACAGTCCACCATACCTGCACGGCTCAAAATATCTCGCATGTATCGCTGCTGAGAAAGAAACAAACCACCATCCTGGGAGACCGTCTCAATGCCAAGAAAAAAAGACGGAGCACCCATGTCACGAATCTTAAACTCCGAGGCTAAGTCAGTAAGAAGCCGAGTAACACACGAAGCATCAGACCCCATAACAAGGATATCATCAACATAGACAAGCAAATCTAAACAGACAGAGTCACGAGTATAGATGAATAAAGAAACATCAGTTTTGGAGGGTGAAAAACCAACCGACACCAAGAAAGCATGCAACCTATTGAACCACGCTCGAGGAGCCTGCTTAAGACCATAGAGTGACCTCTGTAACAAACACACATAATTCGGCCGTGACTGGTCTTCATAACCGGGCGGCTGTCTCATGTAAACTGTCTCTGCAAGATTACCATTTAGGAAGGCGTTGTGAACATCCAACTGCCGAATGACCCAACCGCGAGAAACGGTTAAAGAGAGAAGAAGCCGCACGGTGGTGGGTTTGACAACAGGACTGAAAGTCTCAAAAAAGTCCTGCCCAGCGACTTGATTGAAACCCTTTGCGACCAACCGAGCCTTGTGCCGCTCAATCGTGCCATCGGCCTTGCGCTTCGTTCTGAACACCCATTTGCACCCCACAACATTCATGCCAGGTGTGCGACTAAACAGACGCCAAGTGTGATTCTGGAGCAAGGCATTAAACTCAAGATCCATGGCCTCACGCTACTCCGGATACTGAAATGCCTGAGAATAACAAGCCGGTTCAGGAACAGTCATAAGAGCCACATGCTGCGTCGGTCCTTGAGAACGGGTTTCCATGACATGAGATCGAGGCTGAACAGGCTTCGCCGTATGGCGGCCTCGCTTGGGCGCAGTAGGAGCACCCGAGACCGCCCCTTCCGGAGCCGTGGCAGTCACGGTGCGAGAATCTGAACCAGCTGCGGCAGCCCCGGAATCCGCGTCCAACTCCGGATGAGGATCAGGTCCAGTGGGACAAACATCGGAGCCAACACCAACCCGAACGACACCAACACCCCATGGCTCAACCGGGCGAGAGCTAGAGACCTGAGAAGGCATAGAAGAAGCAAACGGATATACGGTCTCATCAAACCGTACATGACGACAAATGAATACCTTGTTAGTAGTAGGATCTAAACAACGATAGCCACGAAACGAAGACGAATAACCAAGAAACACACACGGGGATGACCGATACTGCAACTTGTTACAATTGTTCGGGCGCAACAGAGGATAACAGAGAGAGCCAAACACACGCAAGAAGGAATAAGAAGGATTAGAATGATGCAAACGATAATGAGGACTGACATTGTTTAGAACTCGAGTAGGCATTTTATTGATGAGAAAGATCGCAGTCTCAAAGGCATAATCCCAATATCGCTGTGGAACCTGAGTCAAGAGAGCCAGACCCGTTTCCACAACGTGACAATGCCGACGCTCAACTCTACTATTCTGCTCATGGGTATAGGCACAAGATTGCCTATGATTGATACCCAAAGAGACAAAAGTACGGTGCAATTGTTTATACTCTCCCCCTAAATCAGATTGTATAGAGACAATCTTACGACCATATGAACGCTCAACTAGTGACCGAAACTGCTCGAAGATAGCATACACATCAATTTTTAATCGCATAGGATAAAACCATACATAGCGTGTGTAGTCATCAACAAACAAAACAAAATAACGGAAACCATTGACAGAAAGAAAAGGCGATGGGCCCCAAATATCAGTATAAATAAGCTCTAAAACATGCGACGTAGTAGTATTAACACGAGGCAAGGGAAACCGAGATGATTTCCCAAGCATACAAGCACGACACAACACCGAACTATTACTAAAACTAGAATCAATGGAACACGAATTCAAAATCTGCCGCAAGACACGAGGATGAGGGTGACCCAACCGACCATGCCAAACGTCAGAGGAGACACGCGAAGCCACTAACGCAGCGGTACTCGAACGAGAAACAGGCCAAGAATAGAGACCCCCCGAAGCCTGCCCTTTATACAGAACTTCCCTGGTTGAACGATCCTTCACAAAGAAACAATCAGGGTGAAATTCAAGGAAGACATTATTATCACGGGCAAACCGTTGCACAGATAATAAAGACGCAGAAAGCCCAGGAACAAAAAGAACATCAAACAACCGAAACAGTGTTTTAGAAGAGGCTACCGAAGACGAACCAGTACCAACAATAGGTAAACACTTACCGTCACCAACACGAAGATGATCCGAACCGTTATAAGAGACCGTCGAGGACATCAAACACGGATCTGGGGTGGCATGGTTCGACGCACCAGTGTCGGGAAACCATTGCTGAGTGCTAACTGAAGCCGCATTGTCCACAGGATACGCAACATGCGCTCTCGGCCCCGGAGCTCCATCGTACCGGCGAAAGCACGAAGCGGCCGAATGGCCCTCGCCGGAGCAGATCTGGCACTGGACAGCCCCGACACCGCCACGACCACGGCCACGCCCTTTGCCGCGACCACGGCCGCGGTTGCCGCCTCCACGCTGCTGCCCGCCCGAACGGCCTCCACCTCGCTGAGCCGCCTTGGCGACCGGAGCAGCAGCAACATCACCAGCATCATCGGCACATATAAAAGCCTGCGAAACAAGAAAATCGGATAGCTCGGGCAGAGACACCGGAGCACCCCTTGTGAGCGACGCCACCAAAGGAAGATATTCAGACCGCAAGCCTCGAAATATATACATATTCTGATCCTCTAGCGTCACCGGACGGCCGACAAGCGCTAAATCCTCGATAAGCACCTGCGCACGGCCAAGATAATCCGGGATCGAAGCATCCCCCTGCCGCAATCCTTGCAACTCGCCCACCAACCGGAGGGCACGAGCCCGTGTAGTCGAACCAAGAACCTGTTCGATTGCCAACCACAAATGCCGAGAAGTGGACTTACCAATTGCGAGGTGCATCATCTCATCGGACAAGGATGAGATTAATAAGGAGAGCACGACCTTATCTTGACGGAGCCATGCACTCCGAGCAGCGGAAGACGAAGCCGACGAAGGCACGGTAGGAACGGCTCCCTCGGCAGGCGGTACGGCAAGCGCGGTGATCGGCGGACATACCGAAGTACCATCGACAAAACCCAACAACCCTTGGCCATCCAGGAACGGAAGAAGCTGAGTATGCCAAAACAAAAAATTGCGGGATGTCAACTTGATGGAGACGAAGTGATGCGCCAAAGAGAAAGACACCCCCGACTGCAGTGGTGCAACAAGCGCGGCCTCGGAAACGGTCCGTTCAGAACTACCAACAGAGCCGCCATCAGATCCGAGGTGCGCCATTAGAGAGAGGAGAGAGAAACCTGCTGATACCAGATGAGGATACGATATATCTGAATAATCAATAATGAGTCTGTACAAGAGTATATATAGTAGTGAATAGTAAACCTATTACAAGACGAATACTAATAATAATAGGTAACGAATACTAATGATGATAGAGTCCTAATGATATAAGCATAATCTTTTTAAGAACAAGTAACCTCTTTAGATGTTTTATTTTATGAATTTCATTGGTCAAAAATGATTCGTTCAAAAGAAAGATAGTTTTACGAAATTGGATGATTCTTTCAAATGAATAGGAGCCTTCCAACAAAACGGCAAACATGTTTCATGTTTCCCACTTAAGATATTCCGCTGGGATATTATCCCAAAATTATGAATGAGCAAGGATCTACCAAATCCACTTATCAGTCAAATTTATAAGTCTACTCCCATCCAATCGGAATATATCCACTTAAAGTGGATGGTTTATATGGATTTATTAACATTATTGAAGATCTAGAGGAAGAATTTAACTTGTAATTGTTTTTTAATCTTTAATTTTATATTTGATCTTCCTATTTTTATAATCAAAGTAAAGTGTTCATTTCAATTGCAATTTACTTGTTAGGATGCTAGAATGTTTTGATTGTAATTAGGAAGTGACTTGATGTATTGACTTGATTCTTGTTGGAAGTGGACTTTAATTTGTATAGACTTTTGTATGGTGATGGTCACATCACGCAATAGGTCTTGGAGGTGTGTTACAGTATAGCCTAATCCACTTACATTTCCCACCTTGCACCGAGAGGTAGAGCTAAGAAGAAGATATGGACTCTAAATGTTCGATGAAATGTCTCATGTAGTAAGGTTTCTATGAGAGTGATGCAATGTCTCATGTAGTAAGGTTTCTATGAGAGTAGAATTTTACTACTTGATAGGCCAAATAGACCACGAAAGTGTCTTGGTAATGGAAACATCTATCAATAATCATGATCAATGCATTACACTACTTCTTATACTTAGGGTCATTCTATTGCATCAACCTAAGAAACACCTAGTCCTACTCCCCACCATTCATTTACTTCTTTACATTTACGTGTTGCTTTTCTTTCTCTCATTACATTGATAATGCTCTTTGTTTTACGTCTTCGATGACCTAGCTTTCTGCGAGTCTTACGCACTTGTGCTTAGCTGTGCATTGTCCAATTCCCGTTCGCCATCCTTAGAGAACGACATCCTGGGGAAGTTTCATCTTCCTCACATCTTCATTTCAATCCCACGTATACTATGACTATCAACCATCTCCTTTTAGCTGTCGGAGTGAACAGTAATAAGGAAATCTTTCCACTGGCATACTCGATTATTGACTCCGAAAATGCAGCCAGCTGGACTTGATTTATGAGACTACTTGCAACACATGTCTTTCCCGATCATGAGTCGATATGCATCATTTCGGATAGGCATTTTAGAGTCGATGCGGCGTTTAGGGATTTGCCTATATTGCATAGCCCACGCGTCCACCGCCGATATTGTCTTAGATGCATTCACAATAATGTGATGACCAGGTACAAGAATAAGAGATTGAAAGCCTTAATTTGGGAAGCCGGTACTACAATCACACAAAGGGAGTTCTAGTGCAGAATGAAAAGCATCAAAATCTTTTAGTAATTCTCTTAAGGATTGTCATATGCTACCAGTGATTGCGATTGCGAGGCTCACACTTTTCATAAGATAAGAATAATGTTTGCCAACAGGCGAACAATAGGACAAAGGATGGAAGAAGCTGAGTTGCGTTGGCCAAAGAAAACTATTGAGGAGTTGGCCTGGCAAAACGAGAGCAATATGCGTACAATGCAACCATTGAAAAATATAATGATTCAATAGGATTGTACGGGGTTGCTGTAACACCCCCATTTCCTTTTGGTTATTAATGCTTCCTCTATAGTATTAATAAAGAAAATTTTGGTTATGGAAATATTAATATTAAATTGTAAATTTTTAAAATATTTTATTTGAACAATTTTGTTACTATAAATTTATACAATAATATGATCTATTTTTGAAAGCAAAACAGCATTGCAAGGATAAACAAAGTCTCTTGCACATGCAACTCAATTGGCTTTTGGATAGTAGATTGTTGACAATAACACAAGATTGAGCTCTTTCAAGGCCGGATTTTGGAATGTGCATGTTGTGCAATAGCACAGGGCCTCAAATTTTAGAGGGTCCAATATTTAATTTTTACCTAACTAGTTAAGACATTAAAATAAAATAAAATTACAATTAGTTTTAAAAGACTTTATGGAGAAGTGATAGAAATGTGTTGCTATAGTGTTTTATTTTAGAGGTTGAAGGTTCGAACCTTATTTGCTCCAACTTTGTGCACATTTTTCATTTTTTTTATTCTTTTGCCTTTTCTTTTTATTCTTTGCGTACAACATTATTATTATTATTATTATTATTATTATTATTATTATTATTATTATTATTATTAGAAAAAATTATGATATTAGTTTTAAAGATTGCACTTTTGATAGGACCTCATTTATTTATAAGAATGAGACACAAAAATCTAAGGGGGGTGTATTCAATCATGAGTTTTGTAGAGTTTTAAAGACTTTTATGAACTTTAAAAGTTTGGAGGTATTCAATTCAAACTTTTAGAGAGTCTTTGAAAGTCAGGCAGTATTCAATCAAGATTTTTAAAGAGTCTTTAAAAGTTGTGTGGTATTCGATTAAGACTTTTAAAGAGTCTTTAAAAGTCATGTGGTATTCAAAAAGTTATGAACTTTTGTAGACTTTTTAATTGTAAGACTTTTGTAGACTTTTCCTTCTCAAATATAAATAGTTGAAATCCAACCATCTATCTCAAGATTTCAAAATTTTCTTTCTAACAACTTTGAATGTTTTCTCTCTCTATTTAAACTCTATTTTTCTCCACTTTAAACTTTATAAACCTATTTAAATTCAATAAAATTATTTTTTTTCTTCATTATCCTACATTTTCCTCATACCTAAACTCTACCAAATTTTCTCTCTCTCTCTCTCTCTCTCTCTCTCTCTCTCTCTCTCTCTCTCTCTCTCCTACACTTTACCATCTTCATCTAAAAATTCGAAATAATATTATTTTTATTTCATTATTGCTTGTTTATATTGATTTTCATTATTTCTATAAATTTTTTATTCCTAACTTTCTCTAATTCTCCCTAAATACATGAACAAAGTAAAATTTTCATCCTCAAATTTTAGTATATGTTTCATAATATTCATACAAATACTTATATATTTTGATATTTATTCTTTTTATATTTATATTCGTAATATATATATATATATATATATATATATATATATATATATATATATATATATATATATATATATTTAACAACATGTTACTAAGAATAGCGAACTACTGTTCGCAATAACAATTTGGGGTTGCAAACAGTAGCACCTTGTTGTTATTTATAGTCTCAAATTGCTATTGCAAATAATATTTCTTTGCGTGATGTTTAGCAATAAAAGTATAATTATAATTATATATATATATATATATATATATATATATATATATATATATATATATATATATTAGATTCTTATTTATTTATTTATTTTTTGCAACTTGTAATTATATTTTTAAATACTTTATTTGATCAATTCTTTTATTATAAATTTTATTGTTCAATATTGTTATGAAGTTCTAATGAAATAATTTTTTGTTGATGTTTATTAATAATATATATATATATATATATATATATATATATATATATATATATATATATATATATATATATATAAAAGTAATTAGCATATAAGTCTCAACATACTATGAATAAAAATAATAATGTTGAGAATGCTGATGAGAGTGGAGAACTATATAATAAGAAAAAATTTATAATATATTATAAATGTTTTGTAAG
Source organism: Ipomoea nil (assembly GCF_001879475.1). Taxonomy (NCBI): domain Eukaryota; kingdom Viridiplantae; phylum Streptophyta; class Magnoliopsida; order Solanales; family Convolvulaceae; genus Ipomoea; species Ipomoea nil. The sequence continues at coordinate 1,629,353 of NW_017616696.1, read as the reverse complement.
AAAATTATAAATGATAAGAATCAAAATCATTGAAAGTTTGTAAGGGTGTATTTAATTTAGAATTTCAATGACTTTTGTAAACTTTTTAAAATAAAAAGTTAATAAAAGTCTATGAATGATTTTTATATAGACTTTTATTGAGTCTTATAAAGTTTTTAAAAGTTTTGAACGACTCTATGAAAGTGAATCGAAGTTTATTAAAATCTATCATTTTAAAAGTCTTTAAAACTCTACAAAAGTCATGATTGAATACACCCCCTAAAAATCGACCTTGAGCTCTTCCACTATTATATCGCGGAGAGGGAATCTCGCCTTTTGCAGGAGACCGATAAACAAAAAGCCAAATGATTAATGTCATTCCAAATTGAACTACTTTATGTCTTTATCACGTGTCAAATATTGTTAAATTGTTATATCAAAATGAATTCAAAACGTGTTTAACCCAAAAAATAAAAGATATATAGAATGGTTGTGGTAGCAGTGCAGCACGCACACCTGCAGGATCAGAAGTGGAGCCTTGAATTGCATCCAGTAATAAATTTCTTATCACTGCATATAGTTAAGCTGAAAGACCGGCCGGCGGCCATCGGAATTTGGAAGTGAAAATGAGCGGAGAGGGGAAAGCCGTATGCGTGACTGGTGGCTCCGGCTTCATAGCTTCTTGGCTCGTCAAGCTGTTGCTCCACCGCGGTTACACCGTCCACGCCACCGTTCTCAACCTCAGTCAGTCCCCCTCTCTCTTTCTCTACTTCTATTTAATTTAACTAGTATTTGTCCCGATGCATGAGAAATATGTTATAAAAATATACCCTATATGAGATTTATTCATATATAAAAATTTTGTTATTTAATAATTATGTGTGAATTGCTATGATAAAATTATGAACATAAATATATTTACAATTAAAATAAGAATTGATATTTAAGGTGGGTGATTACTATAAATCTTAAACTATATTAAAAATTTAGTACATAGTATTTAATATTATAAATTTTTAATAACTTAGTAAACTACAATAATAGTTGAATTACAATTTTCAGAGTCACCACGGATAAAAAATTTTAGACCTTTGAGATTTCTAACTCTAGATGTAACAACATACAATTGTCCTTTAAAGACCAAACAATTATTTATAAATATAAATGACTATTAATCATCATCACCATTTTCTAAATAATAATATAGAAGATCCAAAAAATTAAAGAATACAATAATAATAATAATAATAATAATAATAATAATAATAATAATAATAATAATAATAATAAGAATAAGGATAGAGATCATAATTGTAACAATAATTGCTCATCAAAATAATAATTGTAATAATAATTGCTCACCAAACTATATGGCTATATTATAGTTAAGATTTATTGACAATATGTTTAAGTTAAACATATATAAAGTGAAAATGGTAATTTTTACTCCTCACAAATATACAAATTATCAATGATGCTATATATTGTCCCTCCCCTAATAGGAAGATCGAAGGAGAAACATTGTTGTTGGTGGTGGAAGGAAAACAAACGAAGAAAGAAAAATAAAGGAAAAAATATGGTCTTTGAACAGAAAAAACGACGGGTTTTAACCACATTTACACTACTAATAATTTAAGGGAATGGCAATATATGTCACGTTTTAAAAATTGAAGGGTCAACACTTACACCACTAATAATTCAGGAATGACATTGATAATTGGCATATTAGCCTTGAGGGCATACCTACATATGAATAAATAAGAGTTGGATGGAAAGAAAATAAATTAAAGAAGAGTTGGATGGAAGGAAGAAGAGGCAACCATAATTTGCAGTTGGAAATCAGGGTTTTATTTTTTAAATGAATAAATAAGTCATGTGGTGAAGCGGCATGTTGGCATAGCTATGGTTCTCCCACCAAGGAGGTCATAAGGTCAAATCTCTATTCTATTTAGAGTTAAAAAATATTATTTTGTATAATGTACGTTTTGTTATGGTTCATAGTGGAAAAATTTTATTTTTGATTTATATTTACTATATGAACTTAGTCTCTAAATTATATGCATGATCATCTTTAACTCCTAAGTTATGCACGAAGTTGCAATTTTAGTTCCTCAATAACTGTTTAAAAAAAAAATATACAATTCCATGTTTCTTTGAATTTGGTAGCATCTTAAATGGATCTACCTATATATTATTATAATACTATTGCAGGAGATCCAAATCAGGTGTCACATCTTCTTGCATTTGATGGGTCAAATGAGAGGCTGCATTTGTTTGAAGCTGACTTACTTGAAGAAAAATCTTTTGATCCTGCAATGAAGGGTTGTGTTGGTGTTTTTCACACAGCATCACCTGTTACATTTTCACCATTGGCTACTAAGGTCAACCTTCAACCTAGTTTTTCTTATAATGTTATAGATCTGTCTTTCTGATCTTTGTGTTAATCTTTGTTGAAGGCCATCAAACCTCTATTTCCAAGTTTTTATCTCTATCCATTTTACTATGACCTGTTTGGTAACATAGTTAGCTTATCAGTCAATTTTGACTTATTTGACCACTATTAGTTGTTTGACTTGGTTAATTAAACAATCAATATGAGTGTTTGATTAATTAGCTTTTTGTAACAATTACAGACTACTTAATCAAACATTCATATTGGTTGTTTAACCAAGTCAGCAAATAGCTAATAGTGGTCAAACAATCAAAATTGACTGATAGACTAACTATTTTACAAAACACGGCCTTAATATACTTAATTTTTTTCTCATATTTTAGGCAGAACTAGTGGATCCTGCAGTAAAGGGGACACTAAATGTTCTTGGTTCATGTGTGAGAACACCTTCTATAAAAAGGGTAGTGGTAACATCCTCAACAGCTTCAATTTTGATCAAAGAAAATCCAGTACGTCCAGATGATGTGGTTGATGAGACTTGGTTTTCAGATAAAGAATTTGTAGAGGAAAACAAGGTGCACATGCATGTGTATATATGTTCAATATATAGTTAGAGTAATTAAAACAAAACACTTTTGTAGTAATTATTAATTAATGTGATGAGTTTTTAATCTTCATAGCAATGGTATATCTTGTCCAAAATCCTTGCTGAGGAAGTTGCATGGAAATATGCAAACGAGAAAGGGATTGACATGGTCACATTGCACCCTTGTTGGGTAATTGGCCCTATGTTACAACCGAGTCTTAGTTTAATTAATCAGTTGATTCTCGACCTTATAAAAGAAGGTAAATTTACTTCGCTCGGATCAATTTTAAGCATTATTATAATTAGCCTCGAATGGAAGTGATATGATGAATGTGATCATCTTACACAGGAGTGGAATTTTCACCAGCCGGAAACTATAGATTTATTGATGTTAGAGATGTTGCAAATGCTCATATACATGCATTTGAGCTACCTTCCGCAAGTGGAAGATATTGTTTGGTTGGAGTAACAGTACACTCTTCCAAGGCTTTGAAGATTATAGGCAAGCTTTACCCTTCTCTTGCCCTTCCTGACAAGTAAGCTAGGTTTTCATATTAATTAGGAGATTATATATATATATATATATATATATATATATATATATATATATATATATATATATATATATATATATATATATATATATATATCATGTTCTTAATTATGTAAGAAAAGGATAACTACAAATAACAAAAAACAAAATTATTGATTTTTTGTTTTATTATATTGGTGATAGATATAAAGAAGATTTGCTTATATCACCAAGCTACCAAGTATCACAAGAAAAGGCAAAGCAGTTGGGCATCACCTTGACCTCTTTGGAAGTGAGTCTTAGGGACACTGTTGAAAGTTTGAAAGAGAAAAACTTCCTCCACTTCTAAGAGCATTGGCCCAATGGAAATATTAAATCTTCAACTCAGCCTTCCCCATCCACTCAGCTTCTCTCTCCTTTAATTTATAGCAAACAAATCTGGACAATTTAAGGTGTTTGCACTGTAGCCTCCTTTCTGCTAGCTTAGGTTTTTTTTTTTTTTTTTTAAATAATAATTAATAATATATATGTTGTCTAATGGGAAAGAGGAGTAAGTGGCAGACAACTTCTATCCCCCTTTTATTCAAAAAAAATATGTTTAATATATAAATGGAAAAGTGCTTGTGGTGCTCATCAATACTAGTGACTCTTATACCATGTACAAGTCAAAAATTAAATGAAAAAGACTATATAGGTTTGTACCGAATACTAGGATGATAATAACACCATTGTACGGATACAAACTCAAACACTTCTCTATTCACTTTGTGATGGTACCGAATATAAGAGACAATGATTGATATATATATATATATATATATATATATATATATATATATATATATATATATATATGGTCCGTTTCAGATGTGAATCATTACTATTATGTGAACAAGAACATGTAAACCTCCACTCACTGTTAAGATGTGAGATTGGACGGCAGAAGTGGTGTAATGGTGCACAGTTGTGCAATTGTGCACTGATGTGGTGCATTGTTGTATATTTACTAAATCAAAATCATTATAAACCACAAGATCAACATGCATAATAGTACACATATTCACATGATAGCATTGATTCACATTTTAAACTAAACATATATATATAATCGTATTTTTGAAACTTCTTCATTCACATGATAGCATTGGTTCACATTTTAAATTTTAGATAGTATAAGATAACATAACAGATAACCTATTTATAGGGCTCTGTAATCTATTTCTATAAGACAGTATAAGACAACATAGGACAACATATTTAGAAATCCTCTCTTTATATTCCATTCAAGGAGCTCTTGAACGATCGGCTGAGGTTTGCCAATATCTAGCATAATAGTCAACAAATTATTCATATTACATATCAATTTTTTCAAGATAAATACCGACAAACAAGTGATATATTATTCAATTAATTGAGTGATACTTTTACAATAATTTTATAATCAAATAAATGTACACTTTCAAATATTAGAATTGTTTATAATTTTATTATATAAATCTAAATCTAAATCTAAATATATAATAAAAAGAATTATCCATACATTGCACGGATAATTTGCTAGTTGGTTAATATACACTCATCAATAGTGGAATATATTTCAACCAAATTGGTTACCTCAAACCACTAAGGTTTCCTTTTATATAGGAATCCTAGACAGTCGATATATTGTAAACCACGGTGCACATGCACCACGGTAAAAAATAGCGCCGTTTCTTTAAGTAAAGAAACAGTCCGCCGTTACCGTTAACGGAGTCCGCATATTTAGTGTATTAAACACCAATTGACACTACAGTATATCTAAACCGACACTGCCTCACGATAAATGAAACTGCAGTTATATCAAAATGATACTGTAGTTGTGGTGAAGTGAAACTGCAGTGTATATAAAATGAAACTGAATAACATTTCACATATTTGAGTGTATATTGTACAATAAAGTTGTAATTATATCAAAATAGTCATGTAGTTGTGTTTTAATAAAAATATAGTGTATATAAAATAAATTTAAATAACATTTTCACATATTTGAGTCTATAAATATCGAATGCAACTGTAGTTATATTGAAGTGAAACTGTAGTTGTGTTGATCTGACACTGCAGTGTATACAAAATAAAACTAAATAACAGGGTTACTTTTTGCGGAAGGGTACGGAATGACGGGAAATGGATGCCGTTTCTTTTCATTAAACAAAACAACATCATTTTGATGCACGGTGCATAATCGATCATGCACCGTGGTGCACGATATAATTTGCACCTAGATCTTCAAAATGACCCAATTTAGATTTCAAAGTGGGCTTTTCACTATGTGGCTGGGCTGAGGCCATTTTGACACCTAACGGCAAATTATTGTGTAGACCATGGTCCATGTAGTTGTGTGAACCAAGAATACAAAATACATTTTTAATATACTACAAGTACTTTATTTTTGTACTGAATGTATATTATTAATCTATATATATATATATATATATATATATATATATATATATATATATATATATATATATATATATATATATATATATATAAGTAAAATCCTCCTAGCCAAGTTTTCCCCCCAAAACTTAGGGGCATTTCTGTAATATTATTTAATAATAATAATAATAATAATAATAATAATAATAATAATAATAATAATAATGATGATGATGATGTTATTACCTTAATTACAAATTGTTATACTTTCCTTTTGAATTAGTATTTTCCACCTATAAATACAAATTATACTTTCATTTGCACTCTATATTATTCACCGGTTCATGATTTCATTTGATTTCTAAGTTTTATATGGTTGTTTCTGAATGCAGTCTGCAAAGCTAGGGGCTCAGATCTCATAGTTCATTTCAAGGTAATATCATGATTCCGATAGGTGTAAACTATGTTCATGATTTCATCTTTATTTCGATTTGTTAGGGTTTGTATATTAGGATATGTTGTTAGTTACAGTGTGTCCGATCCAAATGTATGTTCAGTTACTGGTATAAATGTATGTATATTTGGGGTATATGTTATTTGATTTTCACATTTTTTCTTTAAATACCATGAGATCAAAGTGTTGCATTCTGGATGTTGGATTGGTTGTTTTCATCAATTTATTGTGATTTTTTGTGTTGTGGTTACCATTAAAAAGCAGGACCTCTAGCCTAATGTGAATGAGTTTCAACAAAAAGATATTGAGGAGGAGGAGGCTTGGTAACAGAACCCTAATGTTTTAGTTTTTATGGAAGAGCGTAGAGATAGATGCGATCGAGGATGATAACGACGGTGATTTTGATAATTTTGTAAGATTTTATGAAACTTATAGTTAGTATGTTGACTTCGAGATTTGTACATGTCATTATATTCAAGTTTCTATGTTTTTTTTTTTTAACAAGCAGCGTTAAGGGTTTACGTGGTTCGTTGGGCAAAACAACAATCAAGCAAAAGCTAAATCGAATTGAGGGGTGAAGACGTTGTAGATAGAGGCCATTTCTCATCCTACTTTGCCTTTTTCTAAAGAGAGTGGGAATGTGAGGGTGAGGAAAGAGAAAAATGAAATGGAGAGATTTTTTTTTTTTTTTTTTTACTAGAAGTTTGTATGTTTTCCTTATACAAATTTATAATTGTAAATTTATATTAATAAATGATTATTGTAAATTTATATTAATACAATGTAATAGAGTTAGTAACATTAAAAAAATGATTTTTAAGACAAGTATAATTTATTTAATATTGTGGATACATTACTGTGACACCCCGAAATCCAAATTCAATTAAGGGATTAATTGAGTAATTAATCCTATTTCAATTTGTAATTTAATTTCTAAAATTCCTGAAATTTAATAGTTGGGGACTAGTAATTGACTAGTCAACCCCAAAGTCAAAGTTGTACATTGAGCTTTGTAAGGAGTTCCCTTGTTCCTTACACTTCCTTATGTTAGTAAGGGTATTCTTGACCTTTCACTTGTTGTTGGTATTGTAACCTAACCTAGTAGACCACCTTCATTCTCTCCTTACACTTTTCTAAAAATCTAGCTCCACCTTATCTCTAAAAAGGTGAGTAGCTTTTCTTCCCAGCCAAGTTGAAGCCTTGCCAAAACTTCAAGAGTTGCTTCCAAGATTCAACCTTTCATATATTTGGGCATCTAGGAGGGTAAGATCTAAGTTCATCTTGTGTTTTTGGTTTTATCTAAGGTGTCTTTTCTTAAAGATGGGATCTTTATGATCTTTTGGTATGTTCTTGAAGTGGGTTTGGAAGGTGAGCATTGAGAGGAGCTTGTTGAGGTGTAAAGTGAAGTCTTTAGTCTACAAGAGGTAACCCATGCTCTACAAAACCTATTTTGCTTACCTATATGTGATTTCTTGGATTCTACATGTGTTTTGCTATGAAATGTGAGTGTTGATGCATGATCTTGTGAAAATGCATATCTAGAGCTTGTGTTTAGGGTTCATTTGTGCCATTGCTTGGCATTTCCTTTGATTCAAGTCATTTTGTTGTATTTGGTGAGATTTGGCATGTTTTGGACTTGAATTTGAGCTTGGTGTTGAAAATCCCTGAAGGGATTATTTTGGGCACAGGGATGTACCGGCGGGCAGAGCCCTACCAGCCGCCCCACCCGTGGGAACGTGGCTTGTGGGAGTTGGTACCCGCGGGCAGGACCACGGGTAGGGGCCTACCTTTTATTTTGTTCAACATTGTGTTTCGTTGAACCGTGATGAGTCTTGTGTGTTCTTCGGAACTACCTTTGGTTTACCCGTTTGATAAGCATGCTAGTTTGGTGTTTAAATACTAGCGTGTGTGTTGTTTGTACTTTCCTATTGGTTGATGATAACTTGTGTTATTCATCGTTGTTGTTGTTGGACTGTGATCCATTCCTTGATTGTGTATGGTTTTATATATTCGTTGTGATCCGTTGATTGATTCCTGTTGAGGTGTGACGTGTGTGTGGCTTTACCTAGATTGCACGATTAGTGGTATGGGACACTAGTCAACAAGGTATTGCAGCGGTCCTCGTGGTGGCCGTGACGTGATTATGGAGTTGTGACCTTTGTGTAAGGTTCACGTGATTCTTGGGTGGCATGTGTTGCCGTGTGTGTGTACGGTACCCTCGTGTACTATGAAATTGGTGGTCTTGTTGGTGGTTTGTTGGCGGGGGACAACGGTCCCAGGAGGGAAAAGGTTGGACTAAGAAGTACAGGGGTCCTGGAGGTAATGGTTGGAAGAAGATACAAGGTTGGGGGTAGCCATAAGGTTGGAACCGGGCATAAGGAAGGTATATCAACTCATGATGGATGATGTCACGAGGACTTGTGTAGCCGTTGTTGTGAGTTCTCTTTTTGTGACGTGTGTAGTCACAAGGGCATGTGTTGCCTAGGCATGTGTTGTCATCGATCTTGTCTTTATCCTTTGTGTTGTGGTTATCCTTTGTGGTTTTGGGATGTGTTCCCGTATCCTTGTTGAGAGAGTGATGAGTCTTGCGTTGAATATTGCTCTTGGTTTTGTACTTATATACTTATGTATTCCGTTTCGAAAATGGCTTTACGACTTATATCTTATCTATGTATGATATTTCACATGTATTGGTGGGTTACCAGCATTATTCGCTGACCGGGCGTCGTCCCATGTTTTATTGTGTTCTTTCAGGTGATGTCTAGACGAGTGCGCGGTCTAGAGCCTGCTAGTATAGCCCTCTTTGTTTTGTGGCCTGTGTGCCAGTTTAAATGTAGTACCTTGAGACTATGGGAGTTGTAAACATTGCAGATGTTGCCGTAGCGTTCATCCTTTTGGTGAAAGTGGCATAACACCCCGTGTTTCGGATTATGTTTATCTATCTATCTTTCAGTCTTCCGCTGTGTTTGTTGTTTAGCTCAGTTATCTGCATGTTTAAGGATTTTAAATAGCTTGTTTTTAGGGGGTGTTACAATTACTTTTAATAATTTTGATTTAATAATATTATACCTTAATTATAAAAATTCTCCTAATAATTTTAGTATTGAGTTAATACCCAAAATCGTCATCGACTATAATGGTTTTTCTCAATTTCGTCCTAAACGACTTTGGTGACCTAATATCGTCCCAGACTTTTGTGTTTCGCTCAATTGATATTAAATGTTATTATGTTATATATAAATTGATACGAATGTTTGTTATTAATATAGGGCATTTCGATCTGTTCCTGGACGAGGAATTAGAACAGTTGATTGGAAAAAATGCAGAGTATGAAGTTAAAGTTAAAGTTTTCATTGTTTTTATTTATTGTTTGATATGATATATATTAACGTGAATATTTTGTAGTGTCCACAACAACCAGGAGGTTCGGAATGTGGATATTACATATTGCGATACATGTTTGAGATCGTTAATAAGCATTCAAAGCTTCATTGTCTAGAAGAGGTAAGTAAATTAAATACAACTAAATGTATATTTGAATTATAATACATTAATTAATATGTTTACTAATTTGATCAAATTAATTTTTTTTTTAGATATTTGAACAGCCCACCTACTCCATTAATGAAATAGAAGAAATCCGCGAGTTGTGGGCACAATACTTTGTAGATCGGTGCTTGTAACTTTAGTTGCTTTAAACATTATCTTTATTATTATTAATTAACTTATGTTTATGTTTTGTTAAAAAATTGTATAATTATATTGTGAAGTATATATAGTTATGTTTGTGTTAGGTAATTACTAGTGTCAATTTGTTGTTGAATAGATACGTTTAATTAGTTGTTAATGGTTTTGTAAGTTTTTGTGTGAATTTGAAAAATTCTGTACATGTTTAATTTTGAGCAAATAAAATTAGGGAATTATTGTATTTTTATAGCAAATTAGTAATAGAAAAGGTGGATATCCGCGACACCCTCTGCGTAGAGGGTGCCGCGGATACATTTTTTAAAAAAAAATAAATAAAGCTTTCCGCGACACCCTCATGTTCGTGGGTGTCGCGGATATTAACTAACAAAAGGACTTTCCGAGGCTCCTGCTATAGCAGGTGCCTCGGAAAGTCCTAATAAAAAAAAATAAAAAATTCGTGGACAGCTTTCCGCGACACCCTTAACGGGTGTCGCGGAAAGCTAACCACTTTCAGCGTCACAGGTATCCGAGTCACCTGTGCAGGTGACTCGGATTGTATTTTACAGGAGACTCGGATGCAGTTTTTTGTACTAGTGAATGTGGGCAAGTATTGAGAAGTCCAATGACTTTTTTTTTTTTTTTTTTTATTTTAGTACTATTGACCTGACAAATTATGTTGTGGATCTGTGTCCACCTTCAAGGTAGACACGGTTCAAAAATTGTTCATAATTATTAATATATAGTTCAAAAATTATGAACATATAGTTCTATAATTATGAACATAGTGTTGTGAACATAATTATGAACATATAGTTATGTAATTATGAATATAGAGATTCAATAATTGTGAATATGAAGTTAAAAAATTATGCATATATATCTTTATAATTATGAACATATAGTTCAATAACTATGAATATAGAGTTCTGTAATTATGAATATAGAGTTCAATACTTATGAATATGAAGTTCAAAAATTATGAATATATAGCTTTATAATAATGAACATATAGTTTAGTAATTATAAACATAGAACTGTGTCCACTTTGCAAGGTGGACACGGTTCCACAACATAATTATAAGGGGTGGGCGTTTTGGGTTTCGGTTCGGTTTTTTCGATTTCGGTTTCGGTTTTTCAGTTTTATAAAAGTTAAACCATTCGGTTTAACATTAGTGTTCGGTTCAGATTTAATTCGGTTCGGTGTTCGGTTCGATTTAAGATCCCCAAATATCAATATTTCCTTATTTTTTGAACATACTACCAAACAATACATATTCACATAATCCAAATTCAAACTCTAAACATTATATAACAAAATAGCAATCCAAAGTTCAAACACAATACTAAGTACTAATTACCAAACGTCAGTTAATGTTTTTGCACAACCGACTCTTCAGTTGGTTCAGTTGGAATATTTTTATTGATAAGATGAATAATCATATATCTGTATAGTTGATATTAAAATTAGAAAGACTGTAAAGCACATTAAATTTATAGAAAAACATAAAACTAAGGAAAATACTGAATATTGTAAATATAACTCAAGTTAGATATAATTGTGAGGTAAAGAACAATTGCGACAAACAACAAAAGTGCAATGTAGAAAACAAGCTATAATGAAATCAAATAAAAAATTTAAGGTTCAGTACCAGTAAGAATGAGAACTGAACGGCGGAGCAGGCATCAAGGAACTTGGATTTACTTTATTATTATTATTATTATTATTATTATTATTATTATTATTATTATTATTATTATTATTATTATTATTATTATATAGCATTCGGTTCGGTTTCGATTTTTGCCAAACCGTTCTGTTTCGGTTCGGTACTAAACTGTTCGGGTTACAAAATCCCGAACCGTTCAATTTTCTATTATTAATTAGGTTCGGTTCAGATAAACCGAACCGAAGTGCCCACCTCTAAGCATAACTATTCGATTGACCCTGTTACATGTAAACTTTCTCAACCTATTGAAGCCCAACGTGTCAAAAGGCTCTTATTTAAGAAACCTTATCTTAATGACTTCTTATTTTAGTTTCTTTTTTTTTTAATTTTTTTTAATTTATTAGGGGATTTGAGAAAGATTAACCCAAAATGTATGAGTTGTTTTAGTTTTAGCAGTTTGGAGCAAATTGCTAAGTTATTAAATAATATTTTTGCTGTTTTGATTAAATATAAAATGTTAAACAGACGAATTTGTTAAAATTTTGACGAATTTGCCAAATAATCAAATTACAATAACAACAATAACAACAATAACAACAACAACAACAATAATAATGATAATCCAAAAAAATATATATATATACAAAATAAAATTAAAATTAACAAAAAAAATAAAATAAAAAAAAGGACAAAGGCGAGCCATCGGCTCCCTTTGTAAATGATGTGGGATCATTTTGATCCCACATTTAAAATGTTTGAAAAGAGAGAGATCCTCTATCTAAGAGGAGCAATGATCCTCTTATAAACTTAATTGCTTGCCCATCAATGTGGGCAAGTATTGAGAAGTCAAAAAGTTCTTATTTAAGAAGCTTTAACTTTGTCTTCTTATTTTAATTTTTATTTATTTATTTATTTATTTATTTATTATTAGTGGGGGTTGTGGAAGATTAACCCAAAATGTATGGTGTTGTATTAGTTTTTAGCAGTTTGGAGCAAATTACTGAGTTATTATATAATATATTTTGGTGTTTTGATTAAAGTTAAAATGTTAAAATGACGAATTTATTAAAATTTTGACGAATTTATCAATAATCAAATTACAAATAATAATAATAATAATAATAATAATAATAATAATAATAATAATAATAATAATAATAATCCAAACAAAACTATGAATATATAGCTTTATAATTATGAACATATAATTAAGTAATTATGAACATATAGTTTTGTAATTGTGAATATATAGAGTTCAATAATTATGAATATGAAGTTCAAAGATTATGAATATATGGCTTTATAATTATGAACATATAGTTCAGTAATTATTAACATAGAATTGTGTCCAACTTGCAAGGTGGACACAGTTCCACAACATAACTATTCGATTGACCGTGTTACATATAATATATGTTCATATAAACTTTCTCAACCTATTGAAGCCCAACGAGTCAAAAGGCTTTTATTTAATAAACCTTATCTTAGTGGCTTCTTATTTTAGTTTTTTTTTAAAAAAAATTTTTTAATTTATTAGGGGGTTTGGGAAAGATTAACCCAAAATGTAGATGCATTGGTTTAGTTTTTAGCACTTTGGAGCAAATTGCTAAGTTATTAAATAATATTTTTGGTGTTTTGATTAAATATAAAATGTTAAACATGCGAATTTGTTAAAATTTTGTCGAATTTGCCAAATAATCAAATTACAATAACAACAACAACAACAACAACAACAACAATAATAATAATCCAAATAAAACTATATACAAAATAAAATTAAAATTAAAAAAAAAAAAAAAAAAAAAGAATATGACAAAGGGCGGGCTCCCTTTGTAAATGATATGGGATTATTTTGATCCCACATTGAAAATGTTTGAAAAGATGAGCTCTTGAGCTCCTCTATATAAGAGGTACAAAAATAATTGTTTGTCCATCAATATTTCAAGTATTGGGAAGTTAAAAGGTTCTTATTTAAGAAACCTTAGCTTTGTCTTCTTATTTTAATTTTGGCACAAGTGTCAAATAGGCCCATCTACTGTTGTGAAGTGCTCAATTCTCACCACGAACTAAATAAAGTGTCAAATAGGCCCATTTACCAGTTAAATTTGTTCAATTAGCTTTTTTTACAGGTTACCTATTTATTAATTATTAATAAATAAATAAATAAATAATATAAAATAAAATAATTAAAAAAAAAAAAAAAGATAATAGCCACGGGTAAAGCAACAGTTTTGTACCAACACCAAGCTCCAAATCCCTCTCCATGTATCAAAACAAACTTCTTCGTTTTAATGTTCTCCAAGATTTCCAGTGACTGCAGCAGATATTTCTCATTAGTTCAACTTCACACTTGTTTGATGGTTTTCATTCAAATCAAATGTTTCCTATCATGTTTTCTCCTTTTGATTAATTCAGTTCCTCTGCAAATATATTTTAATTGGAGTTCGATTCCCAGATCTGGACCTCAGTTGGACGGCTGTCTGTGAATGGGCAGCCACCGGCTGTCCTTGCCGGTAGCTATTATCTTTTTTTTTTTAATTATTTTATTTATTTATTTATTAATAATTAATAAATAGGTAACCTGTAAAAAAAGCTAATTGAACAAATTTAGCTGGTAAATGGGTATATTTGACACTTAATTTAGTTCGTGGTGGAAATTGAGCAATTCGCAATAGTAGATGAGCCTATTTGACACTTGTGCCTTTAATTTTTATTTATTTATTCCTTATTTATTATTAGTGGGTTGGGAAAGATTAACCCAAAATGTATGTATTATTTTAGTTTTTAGCAATTTAGAGCAAATTACTAAGTTATTAAATAATATTTTTTTGTGTTTTGATTAAAGATAAATTGTTAAAATGATGAATTTGTTAAAATTTTGATGAATTTCTCAATCTCAATTTTTTTTAAATCGTCAATAAAAAAAAAATAATCCAAACAAATGATATACTAAATAAAATTAAAATTAGAAAAAAAATAAGAAGAATGATGTGGGATCATTTTAATCTCACATTGAAAATGTTTGGAAAGAGAAACATAATTGCTTGCCCATCAATGTGGGCTAGTGAGAAGTCCAAAGTTTTTTTTTTGTTTTTTTTCCCTTTTTTTTTTATTTAGAAGTAAAGGAAAATTAAAAATAGAAAGTGTTAGTAATAATATAGTATATGGTTTATTTATCTGTGGCTAGTATTATAATTGACTAGTCAATCCTATTGTACAGGAGCTTTAGTGGTAGCTTTACTATAGGACTCTCTTGTGTAATCTCTTTCCTGATTGAATGTGAATTACGTTTGTTCATCTGGTATCAGTTAGCGTTAGGCTAGGAATCCCCTGTTTTCTCTCCACCACCGCACCATGTCGACGAATTCCTCCGAACGTACTGTAACCACCACTCCTCCATCACAAAACACCGGGAACTCCCTAAACGCCGCCCACCACTTCGTCTCCATCAAATTAAACAAAAAAAAAAATTTATTCTGGCGCACTCAAATAGTACCGTTCCTGCGTGGACAAGGGCTATTAGGTTATGTCGCCGGCAGTACTGTGTGCCCTCCGGCGACCCTCCCGACGACGCCACAGCAGGACGATTCCGGCACCACCGCGGCTGGTTCAGACGTGGTCAATCCGGCGTATGTGGCGTGGATTCAACATGACCAGCTGATCCTATCTCTCCTGATCTCGTCGCTATCGGACGAGGTCATGCCGTTGGCTGTCGGACGGGAAACATCACGCGAGGTGTGGCTCTCCATCAATGACTCGCTGGCGTCAACTACCCGGGCTCGATGCCTCAACTTGCTCGGCCAATTCCAAACGCTCCGTCAAGGCGCCATGACTGCCTCGGAGTACCTTGGGAAAGCAAAAATGCTAGTCGAAGCCATGTCTCTTGCCGGTCATCCGCTTTCGCTTGACGAACAGGTACTATATGTTTTGAGGGGACTGTGCCCAGAATTCCGGGCAATGGCGAGCGCTTTGCCGGTGACTCTATCGCAGTTGGGTGATCTCCTGCAAGCCCAGGATTTCATCCAGGGAGATGAGCTTACGGTGGATCAGTCCGGCAGTCCGGTGGCCATGTACGCGGGGCGTGGCGGTCAATCCAGCGGAGGATCCGAACATGGTGGACGGCAGAACCACTCCAATCGTGGCCATGGACGAGGAGGTTGGCAGTCCGGTGGCCATGGGCGAGGCAGTCCTCGCTGCCAAATATGCAGAAGTCACGGTCATACGGCAGTCTTCTACAACAAACGCTACACCGAGCCACCGCCGCATGCCAACATGGCTGTTGCAGGTACACCACCGACGGACACTGCCCAGACCGAGGCATGGTTCCCCGACACAGGCGCAACCACTCACGCGTCGCCGGATGAGCAGATGATCGGGCACTCCGAGGCATATACGGGCGGTGATGTGTTGAAAGTAGGCAATGGCGCAGGTTTGAATATCTTCCGAGTTGGGCATACAGCTATCCCATCTAATTCCAAACAATTACATATGTTAAATATTTTTCCCGAATTTGTCTTTATCTCTCTTGTCTGTTTATCGTTTCACTAACGAAAACAACGTATTTTTTGAGTTTCATAAGGACTCGTTTTTTGTGAAGGATTGCACTACTCAGGAAACGCTCCTTAAAGGATCCGCCGTAAATGGGTTGTACAAATTGTTGGTGCCGCGTTCGCATTTTGCATTCTTAACCGCAAAGGCTTCGCCCGCTATTTGGCATCAACGTTTGGGTCATCCACACAAGCAACAACTCCACCGAGTCCTAAAACATTGTCCGGTCACGTCAAATAAAGCTCAAGTGTCACAAATCTGTTCCGCGTGTCAATACGGCAAATCAGCTAGATTTCCCTTAGATAGAGTATCTAGTTCAAGTTCAAATGCTTTAGATTTGTTGTATATGGATATCTGGGGTCCGTCTCCAGTTATTTCAGATTCGGGTTATCGCTATTTTATTTTATTTGTAGACGATTGTACTCATTATTGCTGGTTTTACCCCTTACGGTTAAAATCAGATATCTATAAAATATTTGATTTGTTTCGGGTGATGGTAGAACGGCGGTTTTCCCGTTCTATCAAAGCCATACAGTCTTATTTAGGGGGTGAGTACCGTCGCCTACACAAAATATTCGAGTCTTTAGGCATTACGCACAGACAATCGTGTGCCTATACTCATGAGCAAAACAGCTGTGTTGAACGCCGGAATAGACATATTGTCGAAACCGGCTTGGCCTTATTAGCCGAAAGCTCAACTCCGTTAAAATATTGGGATTATGCATTTGAAACTGCAACTCAATTAATTAATTGTTTGCCCTCCTCTGCCATATCCTATGAAACACCACACTACCGACTACATAAAACTCCCCCACCATACACTTTCTTCCGTGTCTTTGGGTGTAAATGCTACCCGTATCTAAGGCCGTACAATCGGCACAAAATTGAGTATCGATCCACATCATGTGTCTTCCTAGGTTACCCAGTTTCTTTTAGGGGATACCGCTGTATGGACTTAACTACGGGCAAGATATTTATCTGCCGTCATGTGCGTTTTGACGAATCAGTCTTCCCTTTTGCTGTGCAGACTCCTTTGCAGGTTGATTCAACTCCGGATCCCGCTCCCACTCCTTGGGGAGCTGGGCCCGTCATGATAAATCCGGTCACCTCCCCGGTTCTGGATGAACCACCTCTGGCCTAGCAACCGGCCCCTATGGCTCTAGAAGGGCCTCCTCAGACTGGTGCAAGACGGGGCCGCACTAAACGTGCACGCACTCAAGTTGAGGACCATGGCATGCGCACCAGGTGTAAAACTCGAGGTCAAAACGAGCAGTTCTATACTCTTAACACCACCGTGGACCCTACTTGCTACTCCCAGGCTGTGGGGCATCCGTAGTGGCGTGAGGCTATGGATCAAAAATTCAATGCCTTAATGCATAACAACACATGGCAACTCATCCCGGCATCTCCGAATATGAATATAATCGGTTGCAAATGGGTCTTTCGTACCAAACGCAAGGCCGATGGGACTGTGGAACGCTATAAGGCCCGACTAGTGGCAAAAGGCTTCAACCAGGTCGCCGGTGAAGACTTTTTTGACACCTTCAGCCCCGTAGTCAAGCCGACTACTGTTCGTATTTTATTTTCACTTGCAGTGTCACGCAAGTGGGTGTTACGACAGTTGGATGTTCACAACGCCTTCTTAAACGGCCACCTATCTGAAACCGTTTACATGAAGCAGCCACCTGGGTATGAGGACCCGTCTCACCCGGGGCATGTTTGTCACTTACAACTTTCTCTATATGGCTTGAAGCAGGCACCCCGGGCGTGGTTTAATCGCTTGCAGGAATTTCTGACATCTACTGGGTTTTTGGCATCCAAAATCGACGTCTCGCTTTTCTACTACACAGCAGGAAATTCACGTGTCTACTTGTTGGTCTACGTTGACGACATTATCATGATGGGTGACAACTCGGCTTTAATAGACACGTTACTTGGTCAGTTATCAACTGCTTTCAAAATCCGGGACCTTGGCACACCTCACTTCTTTCTAGGGATCGAGACGGCATCTGTCGGTGATGGCCTAGTCTTGTCTCAGCGTCGGTATATGCAGGACATCCTCACGAGGTCTGGAATGACGGACTGTAAGGCTCTAGCTACCCCAACAGCAGTGACCCAGCCGGCTACCCCCTCCTTAACTCCTTTTGAGAACCCGACCCAATATCGCAGGATTGTAGGAGCACTGCAATATCTCACTATCACCAGGCCCGATCTCTCCTACTCGGTGAACAGGTTGTGTCAGTTTATGCACTCTCCGACTGATGATCATTGGGCACTTCTCAAGCGAGTACTGCGGTATATCAAGGGGACTCAGGACTACGGACTTCGTCTATCGCGGTCTGCTTCCTCCGATCTACATGCTTATACTGACTCAGACTGGGCTGGATGTCCAGTCGACCGTAAGTCCACCAGTGGCTACGCTGTGTTTCTTGGGGATAATCTTGTTTCTTGGGTCTCTCGCAAGCAGCGTACTATTGGCAGGTCTTCCACAGAGGCAGAATACAAAGGACTAGCTGATGTCTCCGCTGAAGTGACGTGGGTAATCTCCTTACCCCGGGAACTAGGGTTGCACTCTGGCTCACCAGCCACACTTTGGTGCGACAATCTGGGGGCCACCTATCTTGCAGCGAATCCGGTTTTTCATGCCCGTACGAAGCATGTTGAGATCGATTACCACTTCGTCCGGGACAAGGTTGCATCAGGAGATTTTATTGTTAGCTTCGTCTCCACTAAAGACCAGCTAGCCGATATCTTCAGTAAACCACTTCCAGCTCCGCGTTTTCAGGCTCTGCGAGACAAGCTCAATGTTGTCCCCCTTCAACCTTGTGCTTGAGGGGGTGTGTTAGTAATAATATAGTATATGGTTTATTTATCGGTGGCTAGTATTATAATTGACTAGTCAATCCTATTGTACAGGAGCCTTTAGTGGTAGCTTTACTATAGGACTCTCTTGTGTAATCTCTTTCCTGATTGAATGTGAATTACGTTTGTTCATCGAAAGAATATATTTCAATAATAATATTTTACATCATCAAGTAGTAAAGGCATATTTTAAAAAATAGTAAAAGTAAATTAAAAATAGAACGAAAATATTTCATTAATAATATTCTACATCATCAAATTAAAATGTAACGGAAATTAGGTAAAAATATCAATACATCTATATTCTAATTGACTAATTGACTGAAAATAAAAAAAAAAAGGTTGACTAAAAATGAATCTAATATTGCTAATTGACTGAAAATATAAAAGGAAAAATGAATATTAATAATTGACGGCAAATAAAAAATGCTCCATAATTGACTAAAAAGAAAAAAAGAAATGGTCAGATCATTGCATTTTAATTAAAAATGAAATGAAAATTAAAAATTGGAGAAAAATATTTCAATAATAATATTCTACATTATAAATAGTAAATGCATATTTTAAACAATAGTAAAGGTAAATTAAAAATGAAACGGAAATATTGCAATAATAATATCTACATCATCAATTAAAAATGGAACAAAAATTAGGTAAAAATACCACTACATTTGATATTCTAATTGATTAATTGACTGAAAATAAAAAAGAATAATTGGCTGAAAATGAATCCGATATTACTAATTGACTGAAAATATAAAAGGATAACTAATTGAGTAATATTCTACCATTATATATTTTAATCCAAGTAATCCGTCTTGATGGATTGAAGGTATTAGCTCTAGACGAAGATGAACAAAATTGTGTTGTCACTACCAATGTCGTCTACAAAGAGGTTTCAATAGTGTGTAAATATAATCGGTGATATTAAGTTTTTTTTTTTTTAAATGAAAAAATTGTTATATATCTAGACAAAAAAATATATCTTCCATACAAATGAATAAGGATACTAATTCATTTCTATAACTGAGTTGTTAGAGAACAATCACATTTACCTAATTTATGAAAATTCTAAATAATGATAAATAAAATCTTCAAAGTTATAGCACCATATGCGTACATCTAGACATTAGCTATTAATTTGAGCAATTATTTGCACAAATTCAAGCAATGATAACATCAAAATATATAAACGATCAAAACCATATCTTTAATTGCACTATATAATATTTTATGTTCTAATTTAAATAATTATATATCGATTCATATATTCTTAATATATTACAACAAATTCATTCCGTGCATCGCACGGGTGCAAATACTAGTAATTATAAAATAATATACTTTCAGTACTCAAATAATGTACCTTCAAATAATGTACTTTATGTACACAAATAATATACTTTTAGTATATTAAAAATTTTACTTTTTACTTATGATTCACATAACTGTATGGACCATGGTGTATGTAATAATGTTTGACACCTAACGAATTATGTCTATAAGTGGTTTAGTACACTCTCAGATGTATCACATATTGAATAGAGGTGGAAGGGAGGATTCACTGAAATTTTATGTGATTGAATAACATAGGTCAACGATAAAAAGAAGAAATTAAGGCAAATCTATACTGAATTTCTTTACCTTGGTACACAATTCAAATACAGTTATCCCCGTTGTACTAGCACTAGTTTCACATTGTACAACACAGTGAATTATCGATTATATGCTACAGTTATCAACTTCAGATTGCACCTACCGGCACATGATGTTATTAGAGAGAATATCTGTTGCCGTTGCCATTGCCCTCATCTGATTTATCAACTCTTAGACCGTGGAACGAATATGAATCATGAGCAAGAGACTGCAACATCATTAATTGGATTAGAAATATCCATTGTTAATCAGGGCTTTGATGCATTTCTTAAGGGGTACATCTCCCCAAGAGCAAAGTAAACTAAAATGATGTACACAGTTATTAAAATGGCTTGAAAAAACAAAAACAAAAAAAAAAAAAAAACAAAACAAAACAAAACAAAACAAAACAAAAAAAACAAAAAAAGAAACAAAACAAAAAAAAAAAGAAAATACAAAAAAAAAAAAAACCATCATTTGTTGTGACTGTAAGCAATTTTGTTATCTATAATGAATTTCGATTAATGATTTGCAATTTTAGCCAATTCCAATTTCTGGATTCCACCCCCAATAAAACCCCAAGTTATATTATGAGATTTCTTATTGATTATGAGGTAGTCATCAGGTGTTGTAATTGTTCTTAATGTGCTTTCCCAGTGCAAAATAGATAAGGGGGTGTTTGGTAAATAAATGTTTGTTGATAGCCATTAGTTGATTGGGTTAGTGAGTGTAACTAGTTGATAGCATTAGCTGATTGGAGAAAAGTGTTTGGTAAATTAGTTGTTAGTTAATAGCTAATTACATACAAAATGATTTTCTCAAAAGGCTAATTGAAAAAGTTGTTTTGAGTAGCTTTTTGAATTTTAGCATTTTGGAGGCAATAAGTTGTTACATAAAGCTAATTAATCAAATACTCATATTGGTTGTTTAACCAAGTCAAAGAACTAATAGTGATCAAATAAGCTAAAATTGACTGATAAGCTAACTATGTTACCAAACAAGCCAAGATAGCATTGAAGATATTATTTTGCAATATAAAATCTGGAGATTAGAAATTTATGACGGTGGTTGTGAAGGTTTGAGTTGGGATTAGGCTTGGGGATTTGGTAGTAGTGGTTGTTAGTAGAGAGGTGTTGAAGATTTTTATTTTCTTGGGATATAAACAATCTTAAAAAATATAAGGGTAAAAATAGGATTAAGTCAATATTGATAGCAATTGATGACCGGCAAAAAGACTCAAAAGTTCATATAAATTGCAAAATTAAAAGCTTTAGTTCTAATTGCATCTAGTCACAAAGAGTGACTCTCCTGTGATCCAATAAAATCGTCTCACGGATCTTTATTTGTGCGACCGCTTCACGAAGACGTGTTGGGTCAAAATGAAAATATAATACTTATATTGAAAAATATAATACTAATCAAGAATAAAGTATAACGGAAAATGTAATACTTTTTTAGGACACTTTCTCTTATAAGTAAGAAACACTTTATTCCTTATTACATATTTCAGTATAAGTATTACATTTTCATATTGACCCGACCTATTTCACATACAAGGAAGACGGTCTCACACAAGTTTTTACATTGCCTTTATGATGATGATAATGATGATAATGATGATGATGATGATTATTATTATTATTATTCACTTAATAAACCAAGAGCAAATACCAATTTTGGTGCCACGAATATTAACAAAATGACATTTTTAGTCCACATGTTTAATTCCTACTAATTTTCATCTACGACTATTGTTTTAGTACCCATTTTCATCGAACGACTATTGCTTTAGTGCCAAATTCATCACACCAATCACCCCTCTGTTTTAGATATGCGAAATATGAAATTATTAAAGGTATTTTTGTCTTTTTGAGCATGAATAAAGAAATTTATGCCCTAAGATCGATCTCAATTCACAGTTCTCTTCCTCAATTAAGGTAAGATAAGGAAAAATACGAATTTGGATCGATCTTAGGGCTTAAATCTCATTATTCATGGTCAAATTGGGATCTTAAGTTGAAAAGGACAAAAATACCCTTAAAAATTTTAGATTTCGACATGTCTTAAACGAATGAGTGACCGGCGTGATGAATTTTGGCACTAAAACAATAGTCGTGGATGAAAATTGGTACTAAAACAATAGTCGCGGATGAAAATTGGTAGAAATTAAACATGTAGACCAAAACTGTCATTTTGCTAATACTCGTAGGACCAAAATTGGTATTTGCTCATAAACCAATCTTAAGCACTTCCACCACATGTTATGATGGAAACAGAAATCAGTAATGGCATTATAAAGGCTAACAGAAACTCACAAAATATTTTAAGAAAATTGAAAGCTTCAAATACCTGTTCTTGAGCATGGAAATACATGAAAGGTGTATATTGGAGAAAATTTGAAACCCTTGATGTATAAATATCAGCATACCTGCAATTCCAAAAGAACAAAGCTCAGGAAGGTTTAAACAGTACACATTTGCAAATCTCTAGAGATGTTAAGAGCCAATTCACATACTTCTCAATTTGCCGCATTAAGTGGCTTTTGTCCCAAAGGCCTGCCCGTGAAATGAAACCCCACCTAAAAAAACATACCAATATCGATCAACCATCAATCCTAGTTCACAAGCTTACAGATTAAACAATTAAATAGCTTGAGAAGGTCAAGACTGCTTTTAGCAAGTTGAGCTTAAATACAGATAGTAAACTGATAGGAAAACGAACTGTTCTAACAAAATATAAATAAAAATTCCAAGAAACAGGTTCTTTAAACCTTCTGTTAAAATGCTCTCCATCTGCTTCTAACATCAGAGCAATCTTCTCATCCAGTCTTTGCATAACAATAAGTAGCTTCTGAATGCTTTCAGTGAGTTCTTTATCATCCATATTGGTAGCAGCAAGAGTCTGATGCATCACAGGGCACAATGTGAATACTTACAATTAAAACTACAAAGGAGCTTCAGACTTTCAGAGCAGTAAGTATCATTAGATAATCAGTTGCCTGGCAATTGACTAGAGCTCATAAATAAATACTACATTAGAGCAAACCTCAACAGTTGCAGTTTTTACTCTAGTTTTTGTAGGCCCTAGCATCGATCTCAGCATCCACTATCTTACTCAATCTAAAAAACCATTCTCCCCAACAGTTTTAGTTTTTTTTACAAGTTTTTTTGCAAATCCACCATTTTACACCAACTATATTTTAATTATTTCTTTATTTATTATCATTAGAAAAATTATATTATACCTATAATTATTACTGTTATTTATATTTAAATTAAACATGTTGAAATTTAAGTTAATTGATAATTATAAATTTAATAACAAAATTTAAAAAAAAAAAAAAAAAAAGTTGACAGTTGCATAGTATAAATTTTAAAAAACTAAATAAAAAATAAATACAGAAGTTGGCAGTTTCATAGCATAAATTTTAAAAAATTTAATAACAAAATTATATAAAAATGTTTAAAAACAAAGAAGCTGCTGGCCAGTTTTTTTTTTTTAAAGAAAAATAAAAGATAACAACAATAGTTCAGAGTGGCCGCCAGCTGATGACCACTCTGAAGCGCCCCAACGGGCGCGGTGTTTCTCTATTTTTATTTTTATTTTTATTTTTTTTCTTTCTTTTGACAAAAACCATATCTTGCAGGAGTAAAATTTTTGCAAAAACCATCTTCTAAGAACCATCTCCTCAGTTTTTTTGTTCTGCAAAAACCCCTAATGGGGTTGCTCTTAAAGCAATATTTCCTCATAAAGTAACACTCTGCATTCCTGCATTTGAACTGAGGACGAATATCATATGGTTATCTTATAGTGAACATATTTTGAGCTGGTAAAATTACTTGTGCAGGTCGCTCCATTGTTCTCCTCTGCAGAGCAAGCCGAAGTTGGTTAAAGAGACCTCCTACAACCTCCTTCTGACTAATTAGCTCCATCAGCAATGCTCGATGACCTTGACTACGAATCAATGCATTATACTGCAATACAAAATTTACAGGCCATTCAAAAGAGCCCTTGTGAAAATTAAAAAATAAGAAACGTTTGATATCCATAGAACAAGACAGGAGCCCAAAAACATCCAGCAAATGCCCTCTCTAGTCTCTAGAAATATAAGAGAAAATAGTCACCTAATCAACTACTAGAAAACATTATGATCAAGAAATTGTCATAAGCTAACCTCTTCTTCAAGTTCTCTGCAAATCAATGCTGTCCTCCATCGCAGATTGACTTTGGATTGGCTAACATCTGTATATATATGATCACCAACATACAATATTTCATCTCCATGAATGCCGAGTGAATTTTCAACCATCTGAGCACTTCCTCCAGAGTATAAGCCACCTATTTGAAAATGAGATCGATATATAAAAGAAGTTTCTAGTAACTTCTTTGGTAAAATATAGGTAAGTAAAAAGGGGTCCAAAACTGGGCTGCCTAGATTTAGTGGTCTCAAAGTATACCTACATAAAAAAAAGCCAATTCAGGCCACTACCCATATTTTACCCAGCTCATCCATTTACCACCCCACCCTTTAGGCATTTACTTCAGGAGTATTGATTTGCAGAACACAAGGACACAGAACAAATTATACCACCCACCTGGGTGAGCCTTAAAACATGGACGCATTAGACCTTCACTAGTCACGACTTCATACATAGGGTGTGACATTTGGAAGAATTCTGGTTTCCTGGCTGAGACTATAACCTGTAAAGAATAAATGTATTACACAAAGAAAATTCACACTAGTGGAAAATGCTTTGCACTTTCAGGACAGTTGAACCTTGAAGTCTTTGTTTCATAGTAAGACAAGAATCAAGGAAAGACATTTCTGGATTAGGCAAGAAATTAACCACTTTGACAACTGTTGTCTTGTGTGCAAATACCTTATAGTCATTTTCACAATGAGACAGGAAGAAAGAATCCATAAGATAGAAGTTCAGCTTGCAGCTGCAAAATCATATTATGATAGTATGAATGCTCACCATGTCAAATAGATCTCGCCAACTCATATCATTCGGAAGGAATCGGTTAAAGGAATGTTGCATCATTTTGTTCGTATAATGATAATCTGAATTGGTAATGAGCAAGAGTCTCTTGCCAGCCTACCATAAAACAAATTATGCAATTATAGATTAGTTGTTGAGATGATTCTAAAATGTTAAAACTTAAAAGGAAATATATTAATTAAAATTAAATTATTAATAAAGAATACCTCCATCTGATCCAACAGCGCCAAGGGTAGCTCAGGATCAGGCTCAACAAATAGTTCAGGTTTAGACATTATCTCAGTCTGGGTAGCTGACATAGATTAGTTTATAATGTTGAGCACAGCAAAGGAATACCTGTAAATAAAACATTTACCTTCAGTTGTCCTTCCACATGTGCAGCGAAGAGTGCCTTACCAACAGCCTGTCAGCAATGCCAAGTGTCAAAAAATTAACAGAAACATTACATAATTGTTCTACACAAGCACTCTACATCAAACCTTGTAAAGCCCTTTATAATCAAGTGGGCCAAGCTCTGCTGCTATGATTCCTTCATCTAATCTATCTACCATCTGAAAATGTATAAAATATAACTCAACTGCAATGAACAATTAGATGATGTTACACAACAACAACAACAACAACAACAAACAAACAAACAAACAAACAAACAAACAAACAAACAAACACAAAAACAACAATAAATAATTAGATACTGCTAAGCAGAAAGCAATCAAAGCATATAAAATAAAATTTAAATAAAAGGTGTGATAATTGTCTAAAAAACCTAGATTCAGTAGCAAAAGCCAAAAGGTAATGCCATTTGAGACCAAGCATAAGCAGAATGGATTGTGTTTTACAAGAGAGGAGTGCCATAAATAACAGTGTCTTGGTAGATAGCAGCAAACTACTTTCAAAAAATTTACTAGATGCTTCCCTAGCCTGAAGCTGGAAGGAACTCATTTGATTTGAAAGAATCTTTGTTGATAGGAAACTCATCATTTAATGTTATTAGCAGTAAACATTGCAAAATGATTCTGATTTTCTGTTTTTGTATCCTGTTATTAGCCTCAGTAGGTTAGAACTAATTTCCTCAATCTTTTCATTGTTACATTTACCTCCTAGAACCAAGGTAACCTTAGCCTATATTTTTGTAATTCAATAATCTAAGAAAATAACAAGGAAGATTCATTCATAAAGCTTCCTTGTTCATTATATTAGAGCCAGCAATGGCAGAAATTGATTTCACTAAAGAAACCACTGAAGCCACCTCGTTTGCCAACCAACAGGTTGCAAACATACCTGTGACACATCCTTCAATTTATGCCACATTCAAAAACCATTCCCTTCAAATCACCCAACATAAACTCAATGGAACTAAATTCAGGCATTGGTTCCAATCTGTCTTCCTTGATCATAAAGGTAAAGGGAAAATTGGGTATGCTGTTGGTACTATTCCCATGCCCCTTGCAACTACCATCAATTCAGCACACAGGACGCTGAAAATTTGATTGTCATGTACTCATTGCATGGTTAATTAATTCCACAGAGCCCAAAATTAGGTGAATTTACCTGTTGTATAAGACTGCCAAAGGTATCAGAAACTCAAAAGTCAAATCATTAATTTTATTTCATGTTAGCTCACTTTTAGTTTCACTTCCTTCTTGACTTATTCACACTTTTCCCCCTTACAATAACCAAAGAGAGTTTCAGAAAGATGGGCAAGAGCTAAAGCTATACGGGAAAATAAAGAACAGAAGGAAATGAATATATAGAATTACAAGAGCATGTACTTAGGAAGTGATATACCTGCATATAAGCTACAGCTTCTGAAACAGAGAATAGTGTATTGAGGAACAACCATCGACTCTCCTTCCGCAAATCCACCAGCTCTCTCCCATATATCTCACTTCCATTGAACACAAAGATAAAGAGTCACATTAAACCGATTTGTCATTAAGTACATGTCCAGATGTTGAATACTTATGCATAAAGTACCATATCAAAGAATTTAATTTGAACATAAATATATAACTGTTATTCCATGGCTCCTCAGAGGTTCAGTAATGCTAAAATTAATTGAATAGCTCATGAGCAATGGCAGATCTTACAAGTTAAAAAGATTGTATAAATATAAGCCATATATTAAATTTAAGATGGCAAAGGACTCAGTTAATTCTTATTCCTCAAAGTGAACAATCAAAAGTATTCATTCTTACCTCACTTCTCGAGTAGATAACATACTTGTTCCATGCATAGCTCTCTTAACATATCCAAAACGGTCTGCTTTAACCAGATTACCTTTCTCTTTATCAATAACAAGCCCTCTAATGACCTACATAACCATGTTGCATTGTCTTCTCTGCATCTGTGAGTACATATATAACAATATGTATGCAAATGTAAGGGGAATGCTCTACCATACCAATTCAGGGTCAAAAGCAAGCCCATCCACAGGAAAGCCCATATTTTTCAAATTGTCCATACAATAATCATAAGCCCTTCCCTCCCAAGCCTATAAGTTTAGAAGTCAAAGCATTCCCATCATTTAACTGGGGAGAAAGATTAGCCAATGAAGATTTCAGATATAAGAATAAAGAAATACTATTTACCATAACATTATAGTGTATAAGAGTATAGTCCATATCATATCCAATCGCACTGATTGACCGCAGATTCAATGTGCGACTGCAAAATATGCCACGGGGTGAATGTCTTGTGGAAAATGGACCCTGCAGTTTGTTTCCAAATCAAAGAACTAAACAACATAGCACATTTAAACATAGAAATACTAGAACCTATGAGAAAAATAAGGGCTAATGAACATGGGATAACACATCATGTGATCACACATGGATTTCATCATTCAAGAGTGATGATAACTCAAGACCATTAACTTCTATAACTAGTCACTTATAGGTGCAGTGATTAATAGCTATATAGAAGGTGACATATCTAATGGACAACCTTCATATTTATACTTCTGCAGACAATGCAAATAGTTGCAAAAAAGTCAGTAGTTGCCACTAGGATATAACTGGGATTTTTTCTGTTTCATATAGGGGTTTTTGCCTTTTTGGAATACCAACCAAAATGAATATAAAAGGAATCGATAATAGCGTAATGCTTGCAATCATCTAAGACCCACCCATGAGACACGTTACTTTTACTTGGTGGAAGCTACTCAAGCTAGCTTAGTTTAAGACCAAGATTTAGACATTTGGCATCACCTTTTCAACCAAAATATCCACTCTTAGACATAGAAAGTGAGTTTGTTATTATTAGCAACATCTATCCCCTATACGGCTATACATGAAAAAAAAAGAGTGGAATGCATCAAACACTGGTTTTTTGGCTCCTTTTTACTAACCAAATACACTCAACCTTCTCATGAGAGGAAGATATTCATCAAAGGGATGACTCTTGTAGCTGCAGAAATTTTAGTCTTGCAGCATTCTAGTAAAAAAGATAAATCCTAGGTAATGTTGACAAAAACAAAAAAAAACAAAAAACAAAAAACAAAAAATAATAATAAAAGAAAAACCTCTGCTGATTTCTTTGCAGAAATTATTAATGTGGTTGCACAAAAGCATAACAACTTATGGATGAAATGTATTTTTGGCACTGTTAGTGTGCTGAAACTTCAGTACTGTATTAAGATATTGCTTAATAGAAGGAAAAAGGAAAATATGTTTAAATTTGCACAACAACATTATCAAAATTGATAGCTAAGATTAAAAATTCACATGTACAAGTCTAATAGCATGCGCATTAATTACCAATAAACAAATAACAGTAATATTCAAAACACAGTGGAGACTTTTACATGTTTGCTCACTTGGCTTGACACTTCTCTTGCTCATGTTTATCAACAATCAAAAATTCAGTTGCAGATAGTTTAGCTACTTTAGCAACTTCTTTACAGTTTCCTATGTATTTCAATTCTTTGAATGACTTGCCTAGTGACACTATAAATATATATATATATATATATATATATATATATATATATATTAAATTTCAGATAAGGGCCAAATTCCCTATATCAACCCTAAACCCACATTGGTGTTTCACTGTTTCTTGATTAAAAAAAAAAGTTAGAAACAGACAAACAGTAATATTCTTTAAAAAGGAGAAAAAGAACAAAAACCGGTATAGAGTGCAACAATTAAAGTAAAAACGCACAAAAATACAAACGTATAAGCAGAGAGTACCCCAATGCCAAGCTGTTGCAGCAAGTGCTCAGCTTCCTGAGTTTCTGCCTTGGCAACTTCCTGAATGGGGCCTTCCAATGTTGCCTGGCCATTGAGTCCTACACCATCATTCAAAAATAACAACAATTTAACTGATAGAGATAGTGGAACAAGACAACCAGTCAAGAGTAACGTTATGTTTGGATGGGCAGGAAGTGGAGGGGGGAAAGAAAATATAAAGTGAAAAAAAAAAAATGAAGAATAAAAGTTTTATTCAGGTGAAAGAAAAGAAAATAGAAAATATTGCATCTGCAATGAGTATGGTTAGCCGATTCATGGACCGACCTTGAGTACCATGTTGGCAAGAGGTACTTTAAATTCTACGGAATTTGAATAAAGCAAATAGTGCAGGGATATGGTACCATGCTCACATGTAAGAGTAGAAGATTATTCCAAATTTCCAATGCTACCATAGGTAACTTTGTATTTGTTGGTGGCAACTTGGTTTTGTGGAACAGTAAGATGCAGGTTGTTGTGTCCAAATAAAGTGCAGAGTCAGAATATGGAATGATACCTCAAGTAACAAGTGAATTGAGGTGGACTAAGTAAATTATGGAAGATTTGGAGTTTAAGTGATAATATGCCTATGAGACCAACAGTGTGATAATCAATGTGCCATGAATATTGCCTCAAATAAAAATTTCATGCAGGGATATGACAAGGTTGATTGTCATTTTGTTAGAGAAAAGTTGGAACAAGGATTGCTTTTTCCATCCCATGTAGAATTGGATCAAGCTGCAAATATTTTTACTAAAACTCTTCATGGTCTTAAAGCTGCAAAGTTAGGCTTGATTAATATCAATATTCCAACTTGAAAGGGAGTGTTAAGAGATGTGTCTCCCATATTAGATAAATATGATAAGTGTTAGGGAGCCTACTTATAAATAGGAGTAAAATGTAATACCTACACACACAATATTTTATTCTTCCCCTTCATATTTACTTTAATTATACATTACCCTGCCACACCACCCCCTTTCACTCCACAGTATCACATCCCACATTTTTAACCCTACCTCGCATATAACCATCACCCAAATTCACCCCACTCACTTTGTCGATTGTTATATTGCATACATGGGAGTGCAAAACAATATACACCGTAGAAGTACACTTATATCAAAATGGTTATCCAACACACCTCCCTTCTCTACCTTGATTTGGTCTTACTCAACAACCTCAACTCCATCCATGCATCTAATTACATTATAAATGAAATACGAAATTAAACATGTTTATGTGTTTTCCTCCCTCCCCTCCTTCTCTGTATACATAGGGAAGAAAGACACTACAAAACACATAAAGAACACTAATAGAACCAGCCAGTATCAATGTACACAAGTCTCGTGGGTCCTGAAAGATGTGTAAACCCACCAAGAGACAGGTGACTTCAATCGGCACAATTCCATGTTTATGTCTTTAATTTTTCTTTTAATAGAACATACACTTGTCAAAACAAAGCACCTAAATTCTTCGCAACTTCTTTCCGCATTTTCCACCCATCGAAACACACTATTAACCTCATATCTTTGATGTCAAAAGGGGAGAGGGAGAAGTATTTGCTCGACAGTGGTGAGGGATTAAAGTAGTATTTGATTGATAGTTCATACCGGAATTGAGGTTCAAGTCGCCTTTAGTGCTTTGACCAAGGTAGTCCACTTCGGATCTGTTAGAAGAAGTGATGACTGAGAACACATCCCCTTCAGCTTCGGAGGAGAGTGAAGTGGCATTGCAGCGACATAACAACCTATTAGTACTATTATTGTGACTGAGACTTGGATGGGGGGTAAAGACAAGCGGTTGATAGCAAGGCCGAAGATTTGATTTTGGGACAACCATCATCGACACCACTGGTCCTACTCCCGTTCCTACCGGTAACAGGCCGGCTGCCATACTCCTCATTTATCTCTTTTTCTTGCTTTAATTTCTCGTCTCAGGCATTTATGTTTATATACTGCTTTACAACAAATCAAAAATAAAACATATTACCTAACATGTCAACATGAAAACTAGCCCAATACTTCACATGAAAACCAATTAATAACCACAAATCCATAAAGTCCAAAACATAAAAATCTTACAACACAAGTTCAATACCATGTCTAGAATCAAAACCAACCAATACATCATAAAAATGTCTAAAATGACACCAAGTCACCCAGATCAATCAAGGTTTTAACATAACCTCCTCCTATTCAATAGCGACTTCCTGTTCAGCAACAGCCAACAGAGTTGTTACTTTCTATTGGTTAACTTGAAGAGATTGATGGAGTTGCAGCATGTTCATTAACTTCTTGTTCATGAACAGATTCAATTGTATTGTTACTTGTCAGCCTATATAATATCAAAAATTGAAGTCTAATACAAATGAATACAAACAACATATAAACAATATATATATATATATATATATATATATATATATATATATATATATATATATATATATTGTTTATATGTTGTTTGTATTCATTTGTATTAGACTTCAATTTTTGATATTATATAGGCTGACAAGTAATATATATATATATATATAAAAAACTGACAATTAACTCAGGTGTTGAATAAATGGCATAACTTCTCCCGTAAGAGAATACTTATTTTCCAATTTCCAGCAATCTTAATATTTCATAATATTTTCCTCTAAACATTCCAAGAGCTTTATAGTCACAAGCGACTAAGAAAACTACGCAATCAAGAGCTGGAGTTTCACTAAGCTCTAGCAGTCATATATAAAAAAGTCAAACACCTAACATATGATCTATAAAGTTTAGAACAACATTTTCTCAATCCTAAACTACATACTAGTACCATTTAAAACATATCAGACTTGATCTTTGGTCCCATATTCTCATTCCAAAATCTTCACTTTCCTTTGAGTTTACAATTACTAATGATATTGAGAGACAAAAACAAATGACAACAAACCAACACAAACAAATATCGTATAGCAGATTAACAAAATTGCATGACAGCATTAAATTCATCTAAACATAATGAACACAGCAAAATTGAAATACAAATAGGCATATACTGAAATCACACCGCCGGAGGCCGCAGGTCGCGAGTCCTAATATGCAAAATACAGTAGAAGAACTACTGACTACACGCTCAGAGAAGAAAGTAGAAGAGTAGAAGACCTACCTCAGCTGAGCCGTCCCCAGTCCACAGCCGGTCTGGCTCACGTAGTCACTCCACGGCTCCACCGCTGTCCGCTGTTCCGCAAGTTGTCCGGGTCGGGATAGAGGAAAACATGAAAATGAAATTAGGAATTATGACTTTGATTTGGAAATTAGGGTTTCAAAATAATTCTCATTTTATCACATTTAATCTGTCATACTTATTAGTCAAACTAACTCTTTTTCCTTTGTTTTTATTTTCGTAAAATTTTAAAATTTAATTTTTTTATATTCAATAATACTTTGAATGTAATTTCTAAATATATAAATCTTATATACTAATTTTAAAGAATATTATAAAAATTTAAATTGTAAATAACTTCCATCTTTAACCAAATCAGACACATAAAATGGGACGAAATAATAATAATAATAATAATAATAATAATAATAATAATAATAATAATAATAATAATAATAATAATAATATTATTATTATTATTATTATTATTATTATTATTATTATTATTATTATTGTTAATGACACAATTTCATTATGAGAACTAGAGCTGTCAATACTGGCTGACGGAACGAGGTGAGTTACCCGGCAGGCCAAAAAAACTCGCTCCTTGGCGGGTATGGGTTTACAGGGCCGCCCCCCGCCCCAGGCCTACGGGCTAGGCGGGACCCAGCACTTTTTTTTTTTTTTTTGTTCTTAAACTTTAAGGTGTTAGTTTGATACTTTGTTAAGTTTTACCATTTGTATATTCTAAACTAGTTCTTTTACGCGCTCTGCGCGAATGAAATAATGCCCAGTAATTATTTTTAAGTAAGTATTTCAAAGTATATCAATGCAATATTATATTGGAGATGTTCATGCATAGGTAAATAAATATTGAATTTCTTTTTTTAAATCGGTAATTTAAAGTATATAAATGCAAGATAATATATGAGATATTGATTTTATTGTCACTAAAATAAATATTTGCAACTTTGTAATAGCGATAGTCTAAATACTTAGTTTAAAAACGATAGCTAAATAAATACTACTTTTGGTTTAAATTTCTCTAATTCTTCTTAATTCTCTTTTGGGTGGGTAGCATTGTCATTGTCTTCATCTTCAGTATATGTCCTCTCTTTTTTTTTATTGATAGTGTGTCATATGCAATTGGGTTACTGGTGGTAGCATATAGATGGATTCATCGTGCAATGAGATTATGGTGTAGGAAGCTTTAGATTTGCCTTGTTGTGTATATGATGAGATCTTAGTTTTACTATTAACTTTTTATCTTACAAGCACATATTGATATTTGGTAGTGGTAGATTTTTTTTCCTCTACATATTTCATGCGTTGTGAGATGTGAGTCTTAGGTTATCATCTGAAAGTATTGAACAAAATATTAATATTTATTATATTTGTATAAAATACTTGGTAAATAAATATATATAACATATTTTGTATACTTTGATATATATATATATATATATATATATATATATATATATATATATATATATATATTTTTTTTTTTTTTGAAAACCAACCAAAAACATTTTATTAAATCATCAAAGCAATACATGGAGGTATAGAAGAAATCCAACAAATAGGATCAGTTTGCAAACGAGCCGCCCTAGCCAAGGCATGAGCTAAGTTAATTACTGATCTAGAAACATACCGAATAGACACCACTTCAAAGTGTCGTTTTAACTCTCGACATTCACGAAGAACACACCCTGCGAATGAGAAATCAGGTAAAGAACCATTCAACAAGTTGCACACCACCTGGCAAGCAAACTTAACCACCACCCTGTGAAGATCTCTATCCTTAGCCCACGACAGAGCCTCTTTAACCGCCATTGCTTTAGCCAGATGAGCATCATTCAAACAACGGAGAGGACCACTCTTAGCTGCAACATATGAGCCACTATTATCCAAAATTACCACCCCAAAGCTTGCATCCCCCGTGTCTGCAAATAATGCTGCATCAACAAAGATATGATAGGATGGCTCTAGTGACGCCATGGCAAATTCCACCCTTTCACCATGTGTTTCACGTCCTGACTCAACCACCATGCTTTCCTGCCAAAGGTTTAACAAATGAGCCACCTCCTGCTTAATCTTTGACACTTGCCAAGGAACTTGGTTCCAAACAACATTATTTCTCCCTGTCCATATAACCCAACAGATGGCAGCGTATTTAAGCTTTGTTGCATTCGAAGAATTCGCTAATCCAGTAGTCAGCCAAGAAACAAAATCTTCATCAGCTAGAGGAAGCACACAATCTGCATGATCTATCCAAAGAGGGATGATGAACACACACTCACAGAACAGATAACGCATGGACTCATGTTGTTGATGACAAATAGGACAAGAGTTCTCAACTTCCACATGCCTACTGGCCAACGCAGATAAAGTAGGGAGCACACCATCAACAAGAAATTTTTAATATTAGGTGGAACTTTCAATTTCCACATCTGCTTCCAGAATACAGAAGTTGGCAGATTATTGTTATGCAGCTCCGAGAGAAGACGATACCCGTTTCGTACAGAATATAATCCTCTAACATCACCTTTCCAACACCATTGGTCTTCAAACAGAATAGAGACTAGGATTTTCAATATGAGGTTCACATCACGGGGTTCCAATAAGGGGTTCAACGTTGCTAAATCCCAATCCTGAGTTACATGACTTATCAACGAACTAACCTTTAAGCCTGCACTATCACCCAGTACGAGAGAATTGACAAATGGATTGTCATCATCTGGAAGCCAAGGATGGTTCCATACACTTGTAGTACAACCATTCCCAATCCTCCGAATACATCCACGCCTAAGAACCTCCTGACCTGCCAGTATTGATTGCCAGCAGTAGGAAGGATTTGTTCCAATTGTAGCACTTAAGAACTCACCTTGCAGATAGTATCGGGATTTCATCAACATAGCAGCTAGAGATGTTGGATTCGTGAGTAACCTCCATCCTTGTTTGGCAAGAAGAGCAACATTGAAACGTGTTAGACACTTAAAGCCTAATCCTCCGTTCATCTTTGGCTCACATAGTCGAGACCAGGACATCCATCTTATCCCACCTCCACGCCTACCATTAGAAGACCACCAATACTTATTCATTATTCTCTCAATGCGTTCACAGAAACTCATGGGGAGGTAGTATACACTCATGGTGTATGTAGGGAGAGCTTGCGCAACACTCTTCAACAAGATCTCCTTTCCAGCTCGTGACAAGAACTTCTTGTTCCAGCCACTTAGTCTGCCATTAAGCTTCGTTTCAATAAAGGAGAACACTTCACGTTTGTTGCGCCCAATGCCCATTGGCAACCCCAAATACTTACCAATGTTATTTGCTTGGCTCACATTGAAAATCGATGCCACAGAATCCATCACCTCAGCATTTGTGTTTCTACTATAAACAATATAATGCAAGACTTTGTAAAATTGACAGACTGACCGGACACCCTTTCGTAAGCTACTAGGCATGCCTTAACTGCTTCTGCTTCCGCTTCCAAAGTTGTAGCTTTAAAAAATAGCATGTTGTCGTCAGCAAAGAAAAAATGCGAAACCCCGGGCGCACCCCTAGCAACCACACATGGCGATATAGCTTTATTAAGAACCGATCTATTCAGAAGGTGGGATAGCCCCTTAGCACACAATATGAAAAGATATGGAGACAAGGAAGGTATGATATAATCAGTGAGTTCACCATTAACCCCAACCTTGTACCGTACCGTAGTCACACACTTCATAATAAGAGAAATCCACCGTTGTTCAAATCCCATTCGACTCATAATTTTCTTCAAAAACGGCCATTCCATTTTGTCATACGCTTTAGTCATGTCCAACTTAAGCGCACACCAACCGTCTCTTCCATCCCGTTTCCTATTAAGATAGTGCAACACTTCAGAGGCAATTAGCACGTTATCTGTGATTAAACGACCCGGCAAGAAGGCACTTTGTGACACCGATACAACCTTATCAAGAACAGTCTTCATTCGGTTAGCCAACATCTTAGACAAAATTTTGTAAACAACATTACTGATGTGCACTTAATTGTGCACATTTTTACTATTGATTTATCTATAATTGTTAGGCTTAGGGTCATGATTGTGATAATTTAATTGCATAATCCTTTATTTTATTTTTTTTTTTTTTTTGAAAATCCTTTATTTTATTATTTAGTTGTGGTTCACACTCATTTTGAATATTTTACGGTGTTTGTTAATGTTTTGGAATTATTGTAGATCAAGTTCGGAGTCAAAACGAGATGACGGGTCCAGTCCAGAGGACTCGACGCGTCAAGAACATGCAGCGCATTCCCGGATTTTCCACCGTGAAACTCGACGCGTCGAGTTTAGACCGTAGCTAATTATTGTCGAAGTCGAGTGGCACGATAAATAAAAGGTGCGGTGCTCAATTATGGAAGTCGTTAGGCGCTGATCAAAAGGGAAATTTCAAATCAAAAGGGGTGCACAATTTCCAAAGTGAAAGCTAAGGTGGCGTTTAATTCCAAAATCACAAGGACGGCATTTATATAAATAAAAAATAATTAAATTTCAATTTCGATCCAGATACAATTTCAGTCCAATTTTACACAGAATTCCTATTTTAATCAAGATTGGTTCTGGACTTCTAGTTATAAAATCTCATCTTCCTCAACCCTAATGAAAAGGGAATCCATAATTCAGAATTCAGAGATCTTTGGAGACAAGAAAGAGAGAAATCAAGAGCCACAAGTTGTCTTGGGAAGCAAGAAGAAGACTAGGGAGATTCGAGAGAATCGTCTGGTTCATTCTTGTACTCTTTTGATAATTTGTATTTTCTTTATTAATATTTGCTATGTATAATTTACCCATGTTTGGCTAAATTCTTTAGAGATTCTTGGGTAAAAGTGTTTATGAACCTATGTGCCTAAGCTCTTAGATTCTTTAATATATTATTATTTGGGTTTAATGCTTGTGTTGCAATTGTGATTTTATTGTTTGATGCTTGTAATTAGTGGCCACAATTACTTGTTTCGTTTGCTATCTTTGTGTCACAATGAGAGTTGGACATAATTTAGGGCACACACAATTGCACCTAACTGTTGCACATTGAGAAATTGTAATTTTGTTAGGGAGTTTAATTCTTGATTATTGCGCATCGAGAGATGGTAGTAGTTAGAAATTTATGATGCTTGATCTTGTTTTATTAGGTGTGTAAGCCGGAGTGGAAATTCACTAGTGTTAGTGACTACGAGAGTAGCTCTATACCACCTTGCATCCTCACACTTGTTAAACCCAGATTTTAATATTGTCCTTAAGATTTGGCACTAGGTGATTAAATACTTGAATCCCAAGAAGCTCATCTCCTCTCTAATTGTTTTCAAAATCCTGAATCTCTGTTTTATTTATTTTATGCAAATCAATCATCTAAACAATTGTTAGGATTAATTAACTCTAATGAATAAATTAGTAACTAGTGCTTGATACAACTACTTCCCTGTGGATCGATAACTCGTACTTCGAGTATTATTTGTTTGCAAATATACTACGCACCAATTACATAAGGCTATGGGGTGCATATCTGCCATAAAGACTGGATTAATTAATTTTATAACTTTGATATTTAATTACAAGATAATGTAAAAAGAAGACAATGGACAATTTAGTGAATATAATAAATTAATAAATTTGAAGGTAATGAATCTTTGAATTGTAGAAAATAAAGACAATATAACTAATGAAATTACATCTCTTTTTAAATCTTTTATAATGAATTTTTTTTTTTAAATAAAGGCATTATAGACATCCAATTCTAAATTAATTAAATGCATATGTATTATTTTTTGTTGTAGCTACTACTTTATTTAATTTAATAAGAGTAATAAAGTGGTGTACATACTTTTCATCAACAATGATGAAATCATTGATTTTTTTTTTTTTAATTTACATTCGTTGTTGAGAAAAATTGTTTTGAGAGTTTGTCATGACAATTATTGTTACAATTCCTATCAATAGAGGATAATAATAAATAATTCAAAATATATAGTTACAATAGATATTGTTATAATGATATAGTAAAAATTAACTTACAAATTTCTTTATAAGTTTTCATGCATTGATAAAATTCAGATTTCTAAATTTGTTCAATTAGAGCCAATGGGATGTCAACATTGTCAATTCGTTAGAAAATGATCCTACTGTTTTAGAGTTCAGGTGTAATTGTATTTATGATAAGCAACTTTGTAGTTAGGTCGCGCAGGCTTGACAATGATATAAGAATAATTTTGCCCGATAAAAAAAATAATAGTATAATATTTGTAAAGTAATTTATAATTATACCATTATAAATATACACAGTGTTGCAAAAATCGGACCTAGGCGCCGATTAATCGGCGCCTAAGCGCTAGGCGGTCAGCCACCTAGGCGCCCTAGGCGCTCTTGGCGCCGATTAATCGCTCAAGGCGCCCTAGGCGGTCCCCAGGCGCCTAGCGATTTTTTCAACCATGAATATACATACAAAAAATATTAATATCATAACGACCTAAATAATACCAATAATGCAAAAGTATAATTGAAATAAGTTTTGTTCTGATCTAAATAATCAAAAGAAGATTAATTAAACGAAAAAAAAAACTTAACCTAAATTTATTTATTTTTAAATGCATAAAAATCAAATGATTTTTAAAGTTCTTGATTTATAATCTTTGATGCTTAACTATGAATGTTATGTATTTAGCCGGACTAATTATTTGAACAAAGTTTATGTTAAATTTTATATTATATTATATATATATATATATATATATATATATTTATTTATTTATTTATATATTTTAAATATATTTTAATATATTCGTAATATATGTTTAATAATTATGCGAACTCTAATTGGGGTGATGTTCATCTGCGGGATGATTGGACATGGGGATAGGGTTTGCCCCAGAATCGCCCAGGGCTTTAATGTCCAGGCCGGAAAACCATATGGTTCATGGCTCAGGGCAGGGAATCGCCTAATGGCCCCAACTGCGGGAATACGGTGGATTGCACCAGAACTAGACGCTGAGCGAAAGGAGTGGGTGGCCCCTAGGATGGTAGTAGAAGACAGTACATCGGCGGGGGTAGCACTGATTCTCTACTTGTGACCAATGACTCAAAGAGGAAGTGAGTAGAGACAGATATTGCTGGTAGGGAGGCAGGGATGGAATGTGACAGTGGTTTGCAAAGAAACGGGGAGACGACGGGACTTGCAGCGCAAGCCCGCCAAGAATTATGAGCCTGTTGACGTGGAATTGTCGGGGACTTGGCAACCCGACGGCAGTTTGAGTTCTAGCGGATCTGATCTATGCGAAGAGGCCAAAAGTAGTCTTTTTAATTGAAACTTTTGTTGACAGTAACAGAATGGAAAATATCAGAGTGCAGTTGGGTTTTGAGAATGTTTTTAGAGTAGATGCGGTGGGGCACTGGGGTGGTTTGGCATTATTGTGGTATAATATTGTGGCTTTGCAGGTTACAGCTTACATTGATAATTTCATTGACACTACACTAAATCTTGATGTAGGGAGCCCACAGTGGCGATTTACAGGATACTATGGGTACCTAGAGAGGTCACGGAGGAGAGAGGTTTAGCAACTGCTACGGAATGTGGCGACACAGAATACGTTGCCATGGGTAGTAATGGGAGACTACAACGATCTCTTGCACCAGTATGAAAAACGGGGACGGGCACCACATTCCCCTTGGTGCATAAATGGTTTTTCTGAGGCAGTGGCCGACTGTGGGCTTCAGGATTTACCGTTTAATGGGTATCAGTATACTTGGAACCTGGGCCGTGGCACAAATAATTTGGTTGAGGAAAAGCTTGATCGAATCATGGTTAGTGAAACTTGGCTGAATTTGTTCGAGGGTGTTACAGCTACCTCACTGGTATGTCCATACAGTGACCATATGTCGTTGCTACCAGTGCCCGCGTCAACAGTAAGTGTGCTGCGACGGAAACGCTTCCTTTTTGATAATATGTGGCTAAGGGAAGAGAGGTGTCGTGAAATCGTGGCACAAAGCTGGAATCGAACGGTGGGCCAGGATGATTTGTCACAAATTGATTGTTGTGGCCATGACATCTGGCGATGAGGGAAGAATTATAATATGGATTTTCAACGGAGGATTGACAAGTGCAAGAGTAAGCTGGAGTTATTACGAACCCGTAATGATGTTGACAGTATGGTAGACTATGGGAACACAGAACAGGAATGGTTAGTCTTGCTTGAACAACAACATACAGCGGGCCAAAGAACACTGGTATAAGGGGGAGATTGCAATAGTAAATTCTTCAATAACTCGGTGAAAACAAAGAGAAGAAAAATAAAATCCACAGACTCAAAGATGCTGGTGGGAATTGGATAGACCAGGAGGAGGAAATTGGAGCGGTCATGCATGATTATTTTCAGAATTTGTTTCAGGCAGACCAGGGAGACATGAATGAGATCCTTGACAATGTTGGTGTGAGGATCACGACCGGGGACAATGTAAAGTTGTTGCGCACAGTAAGTTTGGAAGAAGTTCGTGCTGCTGTATTCCAGATGCATCCCGATAAATCACCGGGGCCGGATGGGTTAGGGCCGGGCTTCTTTCAGCACTATTGGGATATTATGGGGGAGGCGGTAACTAGCTTTTGCAAGGGCTTTATTGAGACGACTAAGCTCCCAGGTACCGCAAATGACACCTATATTGTCTTGATTCCTAAAAAAGCGGTTCCGGAGTCTATGAAGGATCTGAGGCTTATAGCGTTGTGCAACGGTGGTCTATAAATTTGTCGCTAAAGTATGTGCAAACAAGTTAAAATCACTACTAGATGGGATTATATCACAGGCTCAGAGTGCTTTTGTACCTGGGCGCCTGATAACCGATAATATAATGCTGGCCTACGAGGCCCATCACTATTTGTGCAGGAAGACACAGGGAAGGAATGGTCGCGCTAAAGGTTGACATGAGTAAAGCCTATGACCGGGTACAGTGGGGCTTTCTGGAGGCGATAATGGGTAAGATGGGTTTTGCGAGGCAGTGGATAGAAGTGATTATGAAAACAGTCCAATCGGTGAAGTACCATATTTTATATGAACAACGTCGGCTTGGTCTAATCATCCCGGGATGTGGGTTGCGGCAAGGTGATCCCCTTTCGCCATATCTTTTTCCTTTAATTGCAGAAGGGCTGAGTGTTCTAATAGAGAGGTACATGACTATGGGAAGGTTACATGGGGTCCGTGTAGCTCGAGGTGCGCCACCCATATCACATTTGTTATTTGCAGACGACTGTTTTCTGTTCCTGCGTGCCAATGCCCAAGAAACCCAGGCGATGAAGGATGTTCTAGACGTCTACTCCCATGCTTCGGGCCAGAGGATAAATTATGACAAGTCCATGGTGTGCTTCAGTGTGAATGTCAACCAGCCAACACGGGATGCTGTAACCGGTCTGTTGGGGGTGACCAAGGGGGATACTGCAGGGAAATACTTGGGCCTGCCATCATTGGTCGGGAGAAGGAAGACGCAGATTCTAGGATTCTTGAAAGAAAGAATCCTAGCGAGGGTAAGGAGTTGGAATGAAAAGTTCCTATCTAGGGCTGGATGCGAGGTACTATTAAAGAATGTTGTTCAAGCAATGTCGGCCTTCGCGATGATGGTATTCTTATTACCTGTAGGCTTATGCAGGAATATTGAGACACTAATGAATGAGTACTGGTGGACTAGCAGAATTGGAAATGGCAAAGGGATACGGTGGCGGTCCTGGTCCTATCTATCGACCCCGAAGACTGCAGGGGGGATGGGGTTCCAGACCTTGTGAGAGATGAATATGGCATTGCTTGGTAAACAAGCGTGGAGGTTAATTACCAAGCCTGACTCACTAGTGGCAAGGATTTACACTGTACGATACTATCCTAACTGTGCTTTCTTTGATGCAGTTGCCGGCAGTAACCCCTCCTTCATTTGGCGGGGGATGCTAGGGGTCCAGCAAGTAATGCGGGACGGCTGTAGGCGCAGTATAGGAAGTGGTGATGATACAATAATAGGAAGGCATACATGGTTGCCGGTGCCAGATGAGCCGTTCATCACAACTCCGGTAGCAATGGCAGTTTTCGAGGCCCCGGTGGCCTCTCTTTTTAATCGTCGAGGTACTGGATGGGATATAGCCCGAGTTAGAAGCATTTTTAATTCCCGTGACGCTGATCTGATTTTGAATATC
Organism: Ipomoea nil; assembly: GCF_001879475.1. NCBI lineage: Eukaryota > Viridiplantae > Streptophyta > Magnoliopsida > Solanales > Convolvulaceae > Ipomoea > Ipomoea nil. The sequence continues at coordinate 1,586,012 of NW_017616696.1, read as the reverse complement.
CTGATTTCCCGCAGGAGGCCACGTGACGCGTGGTACTAGTTTTGGGATCAAAAAGGCAAATACACAGTCAAGTCCTGTTATAACCACTTGAAGGGTAACATACATGACAACCGGCCATGGTCCTGACTGTGGAATCTGGCTGTGCCACCGAAGGTTAGGCTATTTGCTTGGCAGTTGGTGTCTTCTTTTTTTGCCAACAAGGGACGCTCTTCAAGCTAAAAATATTCTTTGTACTCAAGATTGTCATATGTGTAGGGCTGAGTCAGAGAGCGCCTTCCATTTATTCGCGCAGTGTACAGAAGCTGCAAGAGTGTGGAATCTGTTGGGCTTACCCGCGAAAACTGCAAATTCGGGTAATGTAATTGACTGGTTTTGGGATCATCTTAATCTGTTGACAGGGGAAAATAGGGCCAAATATGTTATGGCCTGCTAGTCTCTAGCAGAGTCATAATGAAGGAGTGGCATGGGGGGCAGTTTGATTTACATGCAATGTTGCGCCGGACACTAGGCTTTTGGCACAATTGGTGTCTTGCTAATGAAACTAAGCTTGCAGGTAACGGTGTGGCAACATGTGAGCATTGGGTACGTCCGGACAATGGCTGAATAAAATTGAATGTTGATGCTTCGGTAGACATAGCCAATAACGCAATGGGGTTAGGATGGGTGCTCCGGAATCATGTTGGATCGTTCTTGGTAGCAAAAAATTTGCGCTGGGCCGGCGTTTATATAGTAAATGAGGCTGAGGCAATTGGTCTGAGGGAGGCCCTAAGTTCGTTGAAAGACCCAGAAATGGGTGCAGTTGATGTGGAGATGGACTCACAGACGGTTTTTCATGCTATCACTCATCCATCTTTTTATTCGTCTTTTGGTCTTTTAAGTTTTAATAGATGATGTTGAAGAATTGGCGTCTTTGATTCATGATGTGCAATTCCTTTTTGTGAATCGATCTGCGAACGGTGTCGCCCATGCTCTTGCAAGGGAGGCCTGTTCAATGTCAGGTTGTGGGGAATGGTTTGATACACCACCTGCTCTACTTGTGAACTGTCTTATTCGAGATTTAATGCATTAAGTTTTTCTGGCAAAAAAAAAAAAATATATAATATAGGGTAAATAAGGAAAATCATTTATAAAATACTAAAATCAAAATAATATGAACTATTCATTTTAAGAAACAATACTACCTGACATTTTTTTTGTTCCAGTTAAGAGCCTAAGGCTCTTATTAGAATTGTAGATGTAGATATAAATAATTAAAATAACTTCTTACGTACCTCACATAAGACATAGTTCATCAAACATTAGACATTGCATAATACATAACAATAATTATAAAGTTCATTGTCTTAAAATTTTAGAAGATTAAACTAGGGTTAGGTTATTCCTTATTACTTATTAGGTTATAGTTAGATTTTATAAAATATTATTTATATAAAAGAAACTGGAACTGACAGAAAATTCAGAAGTTTTTTACCTATATTGTGAAATTTTCTGGGAGTATTTGGTAACGAATTTTGATACAATTTTTCTAGATATGAAATTCAGCAAGTCTAGAACATACACACAAATTTTCATATCAATCCAAGGCATAGAAGTAATTTTCTCAAGATTTCTTTACATTGCGTCAGCCAGAAGTTTTCTGGACAGCACACTGCCAAGAACTTAACGCAATTTTATGTTATTAATGGAACATGTTTCCAACCCAAACTTTTTATGGATATCAAGATATATATGTGTAGGTTCTCCTAAAAAATTTCAAGAAAAAATGAGTTCAGGAAGTATATTTTGCAAATTTATTTTTTCGACTGTGCCAGACAAAATTTTTTCAGACAGTAAAATATTATATATATATATATATATATATATTATTTTTATTAAATGTGGCGGGCAGCTTGCGGCCCGCCAAGCCCGCGACCTAAGCGGGGTGGGCCAAAAAATCCCGCTCCTTGGTGGGCTGCGATTTTCGAATCCCACCCCTACCTAAGTAGGGGGCGGGACGGCCCGGCCCAAACGGGCAATAATGAGTAAGGGTGGAAATAGGTCGGGCTGAGCTACGCTTTTGAAAATTAGGTATGGGCCTGTTATAAGAATTTAAGGCCTGAGCCTGTATATAGACCTTTTAGGTTCAAGCCTGAGCCTACCATTAACTTAGCCTGGGCTGAAGCCTGTTTAAAGGCCTGAAAAAAAATATATCTATCACAGTAATTTGAATATCTACTTTGGCTTAGGTACTTCAAAGCCTAACATGATAATTAATCATCTTTAAGCAAATACAGATTTCACTCTTGAATTAGTTTTATTAGCTTCTTTATTGACTATGTTTCCAACCTGGAATTAGAAAGGAATTAAAGGATCTTGCATATTAAAATATAAATACACTTTGAAGACTGTCGAGTGTCTACATGTACATAACTAAATAAATCACTTAAGAGCACTCAATATATAGTCTCATGAACTTTTAAATAGAAGAATTCACGAAAAGCTATTTTGTTTACTTGTGATAATGGAAATATTGAATAGCCAAATAGCGGAAAATGAAATAATTTTGGGGGTTAGGATTTTCTAATTCACATATATACTTAGGTTATATATATATATATATATATATATATATATATATATATATATATATATATATATATATCTCATGAACTTTTAAATAGAAGAATTCACGAAAAACTATTTTGTTTACTTGTGATAATGGAAATATTGAATAGCCAAATAGCGGAATATGAAATAATTTTGGGTTGTTAGGATTTTCTAATTCACATATATACTTAGGTTATATATATATATATATATATATATATATATATATATATATATATATATATATATAAAAGACTGTGCCTATTTAATAAATAAGCTTTAAAACGGGCTTAAGCCTAGCCTACTTATTAAATAGGTCAGGCCTAACTAGGACTAAAATGGGCCAGGTCGTAAGCCCCTATAAAGGGACCCGGCCTATTTCCACCCCTACAAATGAGAACCACCTCCAAAACTAGAAACCACTCAGAATGGTTTATCTAAAAAAATTTAGCAAACAACATTATAAGATTCTAGTAACTAATACTACATATTGTATTAGCACATAGATCTAGAAAACTAAATTCAAAGTTAAATTATAAAATATTAAACTCTTACATGGTAAAAAGTGAATCCTTAAACCAATTTTTTAAATAAATATAAATTTTAAAAGGTGAACGCTAAGGAAGATAACACGCACGCACGCATATATATATATATATATATATATATATATATATATATATATATATATATATATATATATATATATATATATATATATATATATATATATATATATATATATATATAGAGTAAATACCGGCGGAGGTCCTCCGACTTTGGTGGCATTGTCACTTTTAGTCCTCAACTTTTAAATCAACCACTTTTAGTCCTCTTACTTTTTGTTTCTAGCCATCTATGGTCCTTTCGTTAAACTTGACCATCTAATGCCGTTTTCTAAAAGATAATTCAGTTCTTTCATAATTAATTTATTAATTATTATGTTTAATTTCATCATCAGAATAGTCAAACAATGGTTTCCCAACTATGAACGTGTACAAAACCAGCTCGTGAATCAAAATGGCGTACAAAAATTGGTACGAAGGTTGTGCCAAAACGACGTCGGGATATCTCGGTATGACTCGACAAACATAATAATTAATTTATTAATTATGAAAGGACTGAATTATCCTTAAGAAAACGACATTGGATGGTCAAGTTTAACGGAAGGACCATAGATGGCTAGAAACAAAAAGTAAGAGGACTAAGAGTGGTTGATTTAAAGGTTGAGGACTAAAAGTGGCAGTGTCACCAAAGTCAGAGGACCTCCGCTGGTATTTACTCTATATATATATATATATATATATATATATATATATATATATATATATATATATATATATATATATATAGAGAGAGAGAGAGAGAGAGAGAGAGAGAGAGAGAGTCGCGTTCTGGTGCGAATGTCGCGCCCAGGAGCGAAATGCGAATAATTCCGCGCGCGCCACGTGTCCACATCTAGGTGCACCTATAGTTATAACTAGGGGCACCTAGGTGAAAGTAAGTGCATCCGATCTTACATGCACTTGTAGGTGAAAGTAGGTGCGTGCACTTGTCGGTGAAAATAGAGGCAAAATTACATGCACTTGTAGGTGAAAGTAGGTGTACTTGTAGGTAAAAGTAGGTGCACCCGATCAATGAATGTTAACAAGAAAAAAACAACGCAAGAATCATCGTCGGGTTAAACATTGGCCGAATTGACCACATCACATTCAAAGCCTAGGTCAGATAATATGCAAAATAGTGTAATATCATTTTCTTCACATGTAAAGGGAAAGAGGAGGGATATGGTAGACCAGGTGAGTAAGTTAAACGAGAATGCTCTTTAAAATTAAAAGATAGTGAGTGATGCTGCCATTGTGGTCCATATAAGACAGAAAGTGTGTTAAAATATTAAATTTTAAAAATAACAAAGAGATGAGGGCTTGTAGATTTTGAGGGAGTTGACAAACATGTTCAACTTATGCAACCATATAGAATGGAGAGAAAAATGGATTATAAGTTGGTCCTTACTTACTGGTGTGGTAACTGCATAAGTCATTTCTTCGTTTCCAACTGGAGGCGAAGAAATTTCTTTGTCTCTAGCCAGAGATGAAAACGGGAAGGAGGTTTTTTTTTTTTTTTTTTTTTTTTTTTTTAATAAGTCTTATTTTATTTAAAATTGTGTTTTTCCCAGGATTGATAAAAATCGAGAAGGTGAGGGTTAAATAGATTTTTTAATATTTGAACTTAAATTCTTTTTTAAATCAAAGCTTACCACCAGCTCGTCGAAAGTAAGTGATAGGCAGCAGAAGGCTCAGAAAATATTTGGAGAGAAAAATTGTGTTACCATGTGTGTTTGACTACTTGTTCGATCGGGTGGAATATTAAATGTAGTAAAGTAAAAGTATAGAGAGAGAGAGTATTAGTGTTTAAATATTGTAAACCCCAACATGTACTTGACAATAAATAGACACTGAGTGAAGATCTGGTGAAATAGACACTGAGTGAAGATCTGGCGGGATAGTCACTGATTGAAGATCTGGTGGCACAGACACTACACTAGACGGGTTTTTGGAAATTAGCAGTTGGATTTCACAGCCTTTATGACCAACAGAGTAGTTACCATATTGATGTTTTTAGAAACCATTCTTGTTGGAAGTTAGAATTGCCAAAAAGGAATAATGGCAAGTAATCATTGTCTACAAGGAAACCCTAGAAGATTACTTGTCATCCAAGACTCAAAGTATTATATATATTGGTTGTTTACAGGGGAAATATAAGAGAGAGAAAAAAGAGAGGTGTTTTACAAGAAATATTCTTCAAGGTTTGAATATCAAGAAACTCTCTCCACGAATTACAAAGAAAATACTTTGAGTTATCATCTTCTCAAGACAACATTGATGATATGAGTTTAATAAGACTATTGGGTAGAAGTTCTATAAAGCTTAAATCAGTGGACCGTATTCCATACAACTGTGGTGCAGTGGTGAGCATGTCAGCGAGACAGACAACGACAACACGGATCTCCAATGGGACTTTGGATGCTGAAGCACGAATCTCCGAGCTTGACAATCCTTTATATGCTTCAAAAGATTGGATACTACTATGTGGTGTGTAGCACACATTCGGTGAGAAGGTGTTCATTTACGTACCATTTGTTTGATTTGTTGTTGAGATAGTGGATTGGACTCACTAATGGTAGTCCCCAGACGTAGATACTGTTGAATCAAACTGGGTAAACAATATATATCGTGTCTTTATTTTTGTTTGGCTTTATTTCCGCACTAAGTCTTATCACTGATACATATACTGCTCTATCAGTCATGCACTACAAGCAATGTTGCAAAAATCGCGCCTAGAAATTCAGCGGAATCGCCGTTCTAGGCGGTCGGCAGCCTAGGCGCTGAGTAGGTCTCCGTGGACTAGGCGATCGTCTACGCGGCCTAGGCGGGAGTTTAACTAATTTTTTTAAATTAATTTTTTTTAAAAAAAAAAAATCAGCGCCTAGCGATTTTTTAATCTTGACTACAAGAAAATTATTCATTAGTGAGAAGTATTCTTGAGATTTGTGCACTTAGGGTTGCATGCATACTGTGACAGATAATAAGTATTCTGAAACTACTTTTGTCTATTGTTGCATCTATTTGTCAATATACGTGCACCTAAAATGCCTATTTTAACTGTGCAATCGCGTATAGTTATGTGTGAATATAGAACAAGCACTGTTGGCATACAATGAATGTTATGTGTGTAGATAATGTTCTCTATTTTTGCCATTAGAAATGCTTCTCTTATTTTAAGCTATATGCGCAAGTAATCCTTTGAAATTGTGGACTTAGGGTTGCATGCATACTGTGACAGATAATAAGTATTCTGCAACTACTTTTGTCTAGTGCTGCATTTAGTTATCAACATTCATGCACCTAAAAAAATAATTCTAACTGTAGAATAAGCACGGTTAACATATAATGAATTCTATATATGCAGATAATGTTCCATATTCTAGCAATAAGAATTCTCTGCCTTATTTGACATTTAAAAGGAATTCTGTAACAACTTTGTTCTATTGATGCATTTAGATTTCAATATAGATGCACCTAATATGGCAATCCTACATTTGTAAATACTTTATGTTATACGTGAAAATAATATTTTGTATTTGTGTAAATAACTCTTGCAGGGAAAAAAAGATACACGGAAGGGGTAAGAAAGTTTCAACAAAAAGCAAAGAAATTAAAGCAACCCTAAGAGCCCCAACAAAAAGCCAAGCTGAAGAGCCCCAACCTGAACATTCCCAACCTGAAGAGCCCCAACCTGAACATTCCCAACCTGGAGAGCCCCAACCTGAACATTCCCAACTTAAGAGCCCCAACCTGAAGAGTCCAACCCTGAAGAAAGCCAACATGAAGACTCCAACCATGAAGAAAGCCAACCCGAAGACCCCAACCCTGAAGAGGGAGTGAGAATAGACGACTGACCAATGTGAGAGATGTTTAAAGAATTACCGTCGCCCAGTATCCCATCAGGACAATTATACTCAGTGAAAGTGTGCAGAGGATTCATATCCGGTGTGGCATGATGAGAAGCCCCGAAAAACCAGGCTAACTTACGGAAAACACGTGTTTCATGACCAGCAAGGTGACAGAATTGACACACAACACCAGGTCAAGTGTTGCTGTTGTGCGACCAATTCGGTCTATTATTGCCATACGTGTTGTTGGTGTTGTTGCGGGACCTCCGATCGGCAGTGGAGTGCTGAATATTTCGAGAAGCCGAAGGACCACGCTGGGAGACATTAGAAGTAGCCGAAAGAGATTGGTGAGCATCCTCGACTTCAGCTAACTGACGTTCATGATCCGTGAGCACATCAGCTAACTGTCCTAAAGAAATGGGTTTGTCACGGATACGAACGGCAGATATGATGGAGCTATACTCGTCCCCTAATTGTGTTAAAATGTACACAACAATGTCTTCATCATAAATAGGGCATTGAGCTAGGGCGAGATCGTTGGATCGCATGTCATTCAAAAATGCGGTCACTGACCGATTATCCTTCGGATTTCTGATAATCTTGGCCTTGAGGGAAAGGATCCATCCTCGGGAGGCACTAGCATAGCTAGCAACGAGCCGTTGCCAAGCATCACAAGCAGTGGATGCGGAAGCTATAAGAGGTTGTATGGTGTCTGAATAGCTCCCAAGTAAAGCACTGGTAATTATCTGATCTTGGCGATACCAAGTCAAATATACTGGATTCGGAGTTGTTTGTGCAGTATCATTGGATTTTTCTGGCTCTTTGACAGAACCGTCGATGTATCCGAGGAGATTAAAGCCAATTAGGGTGGACTGAACTTGGCGTCTCCAGACAGGAAAGTTGAGGGGGGTGAGTTTGATAGGAAAATTAGACGGAGCATTGAGGTGGACAATGTCAGTGGTGGTTGTAGCCATGGATATAAGAATTGCGAAAGAGAAGAGAGAGAGAAAAAAAAAAAGAACTCCTTAAGGGAATATGGCTCTTGATACCATGTGAAGGAATTAACTGTGAGTTTATTGATGTAAATTACAACCTATAAATAGTACATGGAGGAGTGTAAATAGTAGGAAGTTGCAACCAAATATAACTAGTCTATAGGAGCACAAATAGAACAAGTAACAACTAAAGCATTCCAACCACATATTGGCTTAACACAGAATTAGCTGCCATTACTGTGAAAAAAAAAAGAAGAGAAATTAAAGGGAAACCTAAACGATTGATACCACAGTAAAACTTCTGTTTCATTAACCGTAGAATAGTTACAATAGGTAATGATAAATACACATGTACAATATATAATCATAATATAACACAAATACAGTAGTAGAGTCCTAATAAGGAGGAATAGAAAATCTTAGTGAGAGATATTGGAGAAACAAGACAGAATGAAGAAATAAATCTACTATACTAATAAGAGCCCAAGAGAGTTAAGCCTATAATGGGTAGAAAAAATGGCGCCCAAATTTTTTAATCAAATGAATAGCTCAGATTGATCAGATTTTATTTTTTCCTTAAGATTTTCTAATTTATCGTTAATGAATATGATTATCCGTTAAATATTGTTTTTTTCGTTAATTTCTGCTAGTTCACCGTTAACTTACTCATTGATTTCAATAAGAAAGGTCTTAGGTTCGAACCCCATCCCAATCAAAGTTGGCATAATTAGTACTGTATTTTACACTTATTAAATTAAATAATGATTTAGTAGCTACAACAAAAAATAATACATATGCATTTCTTTAATTTAGAATTATGTGTCTACAATGTCTTTATTAAAAAAAAATTATTCATTATCAATAAATTAAATAAGAGAAATAATTTCATTAGTTATATTGTATTTATTTTTTTCCAATATAAAAATTCTTTACATTCAAATTCATCAATTGATTATATTCGCTACATTGTCCCAACAATGTCTTTATTAGAAAAAATTATTCATTATCAATAAATTAATTAAGAGAAATAATTTTATTAGTTATATTGTCTTTATATTTCTCTAATGTAAAAATTCTTTACATTCAAATTCATCAATTGATTATATTTACTACATTGTCTATTATCTTTTTTGTGCACTATTTTTTAATTAAATATCAAAGTTATAAAAAAAAATAATGCTATATATTTATTTACCAAGTATTTTATTAATACCATGAAAAAATTTTAAAAAATATAATTAATAAAGCCAATCATATTAACTACTTGAGGGATTTGTTGACAAAAAGAGTATTCAAATCACACAACAAATTGAAGTGAGAACTACCTCGCAATATCCTTGTTTAACATTTAACAATAAGCACTTAGCAGATAGCGTTAGTGGATTATATTAGCGAATTTGACCAGTGAATTATATCAACGGTTGGTAAAAAGCTATTTATAAAAATTAGCTATTTAGATTAATATGTAAAATGACCTAAGGGTACAATAATAATAATAATAATAATAATAATAATAATAATAATAATAATAATAATAATAATAATAATAATAATAATAATAATAATAATAATAATAATAATAATAATCGTCTTAAAAAAATAAAAAAATATATAATTAAGCCAATCATATTAACTACTTGAGGAATTCATTGACAAAAAAGTATTCAAATCACACAACAAATTGAAGTTGGAAACTATCGCACAATGTCCTTGTTTGGCAATCAGCAGTTAGCTCTTCAATATTAGTATATATTTAATATTTTATGCACTAATTTTTATTTTTTCTCCCTTATGTCCCGTATTTGGTTTCAACCATACCTATACAATTATTTTATTGACAATTATAATCAATCTTGACTATATTATCTTGCATTTGTAAACTTAGAATTGACTATTTAAATACGCAAATTAAACATTCAATTATTTATGCATGAACAATTCCAATATAATCATGCCTTGATTTACTTTAAAGTACTTATTAAAAAAAAAAAACATTGGGTATTATCTCAATCGCGCAAAGCGCGTAAAAAACTAGTATATAGAAATTCACCATACGTTGTAGTCCAACATCATTGTTAAATCATTGTGTGAAGCTAACAAATCTCTTATTGTTTGAAGCCAAAGTTCAACAAGAAAAGGAAAACACATAACTAAATAATACTTACTCTAATAGTCTGATCTTTTGAATCAGCCCAAAGAAAAAAAGGGAGAAGTGTCAAATAGGCCCATCTACTAGTGCCAAGTGCTCAATTCCCACCACGAACTAAACTAAAGGCTAATTAACCACACTTACCAGCTAAATTTGTTTAATTAGCTTTTTTTTAAGGTTACCAATCCAATTATTAAAAAAATAATTTTAAAAATAATTACAAAATTAAAAAATAAAAAATAAAAAATAAAAAATAAATAAACGGGATTTCAACCACCACCCGCTGTCCTCACCGGACAGGGACCGGCTGAGTATTTCTGATCAAATACTTTGTAGTTAGATCTGATAATGATGTAAGAACAATTTTGTCCGATAAAAAATAATAGTACAATATTTGTAAAATAATATAAAATTGTACCATTATAGAAATACATACAAAAAATATTAATACCATAATGATCTAAATCATTCCAATAATGCAAAAACATAATTGAAATATTGAGTATTGTTCAAAATATTCAAAAGAATATTAATTAAACGAAAAAAGTAAAAAAAAAACTTAACGTAAATTTGTTGTTGTTGTTGTTGTTTTTGTTTTTGTTTTTGTTTTTTTTTAAATGCAAGAAAATGATTTTCAAGATTCACGATTTATAACATTTGATGCTCAACTTTGAATACCATGTATTTAGTCGGGTCAATTATTTGAGCAAAGTTTATGTTAAATTTTATATTGTATTTTTAATACATTTCAACATATTCGTAGTATATGTTTAACAATTATGCCAAGTATGATTGAGATGAAGTTCGAACCTAAGACCTTTCTTATAGAAATGAATGAGTATGTTAATAATAATAAATAGTTAACTGTATATTTCATTACTTAAGTTTATACTAACAGAATGCAAGGTTATTTAAGTGAAGAAAAATAATATAATAGAGGGTAAATAAGGAAAATCTTTAAAATAAATACTAAAATCAAATAACAAGAACCATTCATTTCAACAAACAATGACATCAACATTTTTTTGTTCCCGTTAATGACCTAACGTTATTGACTCTTATTAAATTTGTAGATTTGTCGATGTCAAGGGAATGATATCATAAAGAATTTTTAAATTAAAATATGTAAAATTATAAATAAGCTTACAAGTTTTCATCTCATCACCTATCTCCATGCACATTCTTCCACTAACAAAATTTACCCATGCCTATAACTAAAAAAGCGATGCATATGACTAAAGACAATTTGACCTAATAGCAACAATTTAAAAACTAATAATTTTAATCAATTACAATTCAATATCTCCCTTTGTGATATATTCTACTCTACTATTAGTAAGTAGATAATAACATTAAAGGGATATTCTTTATTTTCATGCTTTCCCTTGAACTGCCCTACCTCATAAGAAATTAATCAAAGAAATAAATATGTGTTTTTTAGCTTCCAAATTTATATTCTAATGTTTAAATCCGAACATTGCTTTAAAATATTTATATTTATTATTTTCAAAAAATTTACCTAGCTACCACATGTGACAAAATGGAATACATTTAATAACCAACTATAAAAAATAAAAATAAGTAATTATACGTCAAGATGATGATATTAAGAAGTAAATTTAAAACGAGAACCTCGCATGCATCACTCTTAATATAGAATTCCCTTAATCCTTAAATAGTAAAATCCAATAAAATAACCATATTAAGTCACATAATGTATATTAGGAAAAAAATTTCGTGACAGGGTGTAACATTACTGTAAAAAATATAATCTAATCATTTGTTAAAAATTTATACAATTTTTTACAATTCAATACTTCTCCATATTTTACAAATCAATATCTCCATTTGTGATATGTTCTACTCTTTTAGTAAGTTGATAAATTTTTTTTGGTGTAAACCACAATGTGGTCCGGGTCTTTCTCTGTCCGTTTAACGGTCCAGGTCCACCCTATTCGCTCCGAGAGGCACAAAAGCTGGCCCAAAGAGAATCATCACTTGTGAGAATCCAACCCCGATTATCCCTAAATTTTCCCCCACAAAGAGTGCTCATTTACCACTTTAGCTACCCTATTGGGTTTAGTAAGTTGATAATAACATTAAACGAATATTCTTTATTTTCATTGTTTCCATTGAATTGCCTAACCCTCATAAGAAATTAATCAAAGAAATAAATATGTTTTTTTAGCTTCCAAAAATATATTCTAATGTTTAAATATACTACACATTGCATTAAAATATTTATATTTATTATTTGTCAAGAATTGACCTAGCTACCACATGTGATAAAAAAATGAAACTAAAATAAGTAATTGCACGTCAAGATGATAATATTAAGAAGTAAATTAAAAATGAGAATATTTTGCATCACTCTTAATATAGAATATAATTCTGTTAATCATTATATAGTAAAAATCCAATAAAATAACCATAATAAGTCAAATAAAGTATATTAGGAAAAAATATTCGTGACAGGTGTAACATTACTATAAAAAAAAATAATTTATTCAATTTACCTCATATATGTGACCCTATAAATATCATATCATCTCAGCATGCTTAATAGCCCACACAAGATCGATAAAGAATAAAAAACCACAAATCAATCTTGAGCACTTAGCTTCTTCCTCTTTTCTCATTTCCAATCAATATCATGGCAAGAAGGAGATTAAGATTGGCATATATTGTGAATCAATCAAAAAGAAAAGCCTCCTACCAGAAAAGAAAGAGAGGGTTGGTAAAAAAGCTTAATGAGCTAACCGTTCTTTGTAGTGCGGATGCTGCCATGATAATGTATAGCTCGTTTGAGCAGGGGCCAGTGATATGGCCTACTGTTGAAAGGGTTCAAGAGCTGATTGCTAGGTTCATGCAGTTGCCGGACGTGCAACAAACGCGGCGAATGATGAGCCAGGACAGCTTTGTTGCGCAATGGCTTGAAAAGTTGGGCACTCAGCTTCTAAAATTGAAGCAAGAGAACAGGGAGAAAGAGATGAATGCAGTGATGCATAAGATTTTTCGCGGAGAACAGATAGTTGATTATCTGAGTTCCGTAGATTTAAACGACCTTGGTTGGGTTTTAAACACGAATATCGCTGAAAGTGATTTGAGGTTGGTAAGAGATTCCCCAACTCTGGCTCCTCCTTCAGTTGTTGCTCCAACAGATGTGTTTTCTGGGCAAAGCTATCAAGACATGGTGGGTATGCAAATTCCCAATCTTAATCCTGCGTGGAATTGGACTTTCAGTAATCAAAATGATCCAACTCAGGGGGGACCAGGGCCCAGCACCTCCCAACAAAATCCTTAAGTCGTTTCTGCAAACTTCTCTTGTGAACTGCAATTCAAGTGTTTTTGTTTGTTATTTAAATTGATGCATTATATTGGGAATAGCCTAGCCTAATGCATCTATATGTTTTATGTTGTTTTGTTTTTTCCAATTCAATTAATAATAAAAGATGCTGTCCGGCCTATTTCTTTTATAAAAACCTGGGTATAAATTTGAGTTGCAGAAAATCCTTCTCATAATACATAAATATAAAAGATCAAAGTTCATATCCCTTTGCATTCACAAATTTGGGTTGCACAAAATCGTTCTTAAAATACATAATAAATATATCAAATCAAATTTCACATCCTTTTGCATTAATACAAATTATAATAGAAAGATAATAAATAACATATCTATTGTTCCAAGTATTAAATTAGACACAATTAATTAGAATGTCAATTTTCATGTTCCTAATGAGGATTCCCGTTCTCCATTACAATAGGATTGGGGTGGGAGGAAAATTCGAGGAATGGGGCCGGGGGTAATGGAAATACTACCCACCTCACCTCCGATTCTTATATCAACAACAACAATGTTATTATTATTATTATTATTATTATTATTATTATTATTATTATTATTATTATTATTATTGTTGTTGTTGTTGTTGTTGTTGTTGTTGTTGTTGTTGTTGTTGTTGTTGTTGTTGTTGTTGTTGTTGTTGTTGTTATTATTATTATTATTATTATTATTATTATTATTATAAGGTATCAGAGTGCTTGTATTGTATTTACATATTGGATGTGTTGACATTTTATAATCACATATTCACATTCTTATTTGAATTTAAATTTTTTGAATATTATATTTGACATTTTTTGTTATCATTGAGAATTAATGAATACTTAAGTATTTTTAAATTAAAATTTTGTGACAACCTCAGTCTTCCACGCAAAGGATAATACCAGGAATAGCGCGAATAATCATCAACAAAAAGCACAAGATAAGGATAACTAGAATGAGATAGCAACGTAGTGGGGCACCAAATATAAGTGTATATCGATTTGTCTGACCCATAACACATTAACATAGAAAGTTTGATGATTCAATTGCCATGCAGTCAGTGGTGTTTTAATTTCTAGGAAAAATGATTCAACTCAAAGGATATACACAATTAAGCATGATGTTGATCGAGAATTTTGGAACTTCCCTCTGTGAAAGATTGACCTTTTCGTCCCCAATAAATGTAAGTGATTTTGAATGTAAAGGTTGATGAGTTGCAAGTCACAAAAAATACTGTTAGAAACACATAAAATCAATTTCTGATTATGATATTTAGAAAATATAATAATGTTTTCCAGTTACCCGAGTTTCAGGGGCGGAGTAAGAATTTGTTAGTGCAGAGAGCCCACCATTGCTAGGGTCGTGGCCTCTCTCTGAGTCCCTCTTGGAGAGTATCTCCCTAGATTTCTAGGGTTTCCTACCCATCATGGAGTTTTACATCCCAGTATGCGATCGTGTCTTCCTCCACGTTTTTGCGTGGCTTTTATTTACATGCAGGGCATGCATGGATCTCAACACCAGTGCAAACGCTACGCTATCCCTGTCTTTGATCATCCGATTCACGTATTTCATAGTTACCACCTGTTTCATCACCGGTTCATCCGATCTAGGCTTGATTAACGATCATCTTATCGGCGGTCTGATCGACTATATAACGGTGTGCGATCATCCTACAGGAGATCTGTTCGTAGGCGCGATCCTATACGATCTGGTGACGGTAAACGATCATCCATATCGGGATCGAGTGGGCAATTACTATCAGCAACAACAATCTAAGGCAATGGATATCAGCGCGATTAAGGATGGCTGCGCGATCCTGTCGCTGACGACGGAGGAGGAGAATGGACTGGAGGCCCCGGACATTCAGGCTTCACCGATTTCGATCACTCACTACGAGATCGTCGAGCGATTCCTTACGGATCGGCCGATCAAGCATGAACACATGCAACAAGTGATGGCGTCGGTCTGGCGCCCGGTGATGGGGATGCGAGTTCAACCGATCGAGGACAATTTTTTCGTGTTCCAATTTCCGCATTTGAAGGACATGACTCGCGTGATGGAGGATGGGCCTTGGAATTTCGAGAACCACATGTTTGTATGCGAAACGGTTCCTGCCGGCGCGAATCCTGAAGAAATCCCGCTCAACAACGCATCCTTCTGGGTGCAAATTCACGATCTGCCCACTGTGTATGCCTCATCTGACTTCATCAAGCGCATAGGTGATTATATCGGGGTATTTCTCAATACTGATCCGAACAATTTCGGAGGAACCTGGCGGAGTTTCCTTCGTATCAGGGTGCGCATGGATGTCAACGCCCCATTGAAGAGGCGGATGAAACTGTGTCGCAAGGATGGATCGACTCATTGGGTAAGTTTTAAATATGAGCGGCTTGGAATCTTCTGCTTCTGTTGTGGGATTTTGGGTCATTCAAACAAGTTTTGCAAGCGGGTGTACGAAGGACTGGAGCCGGAGACATTCCCCTATGGGCCCTGGATGAGAGCTGGCCAAAGACGCCAGGTTCGTCCGATAGGTGCTAAATGGTTACTGGCGGAACTGCCGCAAACTGAGGGATCATCCGCAAGTGGCAAACAGGTTGCATCACCGAGTGAGGAGGTGGCTGTGCAAGAGAGTGTTGGATTGCAAGGTGATTTGAAAAGACGTAGGGCGGGGAGTACGGAGGGGATTGATGTGGTCATGACTGAGAACCCAAAAAACTCATCTTCGGCGGGTCTGATTTTACAGACTCGCCCTGCCCAATGAGCACTTTGTGCTGGAACTGCCGGGGAGTGGGTAGCGACCGGACAGTTCATGAACTTCTGGGTTTTATCTCTAGAAAGCGACCCAGTTTGGTTATTTTAATTGAAACGAAAGCTATTGCCAGTCATATGGAAAAAATAAGGCTACGGATGGGTTTTGAAGGACTTCTCCCGGTGGATAGAAATGGCATGGGAGGGGGACTAGCGATGTTTTGGCGAGACAAGGATATGGTTTCGATTCTCAGCTACTCGGAATGTCACATAGATGCCATGGTGACTCTACGAGAAAAACCGGAGTGGCGGATAACTGGATTCTATGGAAATCCGGATCAGACTAAACGACACTTATCATGGGATTTTTTACGTGAACTTAAGACTCGGTCTCAACTTCCTTGGATAGTAATTGGCGACTTCAACGATATTGCTTGCCAGTCAGAAAAACGAGGGCCACATGCACAATCAACGACTCTTATTGAGGGGTTCAACGACGCACTGGAGGATTGTCAACTTATGGATCTTGGCATGTCGGGCAGTCGTTTTACGTGGGAGCAGGGCCGTGGAACCGAGGCGTGGGTCGAAGAGCGACTTGATAGAGCAGTGGCGTCGGCAGAGTGGTCAGATATTTTTGAGGACGCAGAAGTTGAGAATCTACTGACTTTCTCGTCCGATCACAACGCAATTTTCCTTAACCTGGAGAGACAGAATTTTCGGGGCGGGAGGAGAACATTTAAGTTCGAATCAGCGTGGATTCTAGATGAAGGTTGCGGTAAGGTTGTGGAGCAGGCGTGGCGGCAATCCAGTGGCGAGGATTTTCAACAACGTATTTCCACTTGTGGTCGCCAGCTCAGTCGATGGGGAAAGGATTATTATAATCAGTTTGGAACGCAGGCTAAAAAGCTTCGAAGCAGATTGGAAATTATCAGGGATGCTCGAGATCAAGAGACTGTAAATGAGTATTTGAGGGTCGAAGGGGAGTTGACGACTCTAATGCGGCAAGAGGAGATATTCTGGAAGCAACGAGCGAAACAACTGTGGTTACAGCACGGCGACATGAACACTAAGTATTTTCATAAATCTGCCTCAGCACGCCGAAGACGTAACCATTTGAAACAGATTAAAAACGGGAGTGGAGGCTGGGTTGAGGGAGAGACGATGAAAGCCGAAATAATACAGTACTACAATGACAATTTTCGGACATCAAGTGCTGACATAGATATCTTTGGGCGCATACCTGGTCGCATAACGGCGGACATGAATGCTGCGCTTATGATGCCTTTCACGCTGGCAGAGGTGAAAGCTGCACTCTTTTCAATGGCACCGGAGAAAGCACCTGGACCAGATGGTATGACACCCGCTTTCTTTCAACACTTCTGGCCCATATTGGGTCACGATTTGTTTATCTTTATTACGACATGTATAACCAACAGATGCCTGCCACAAGGACTCAACGAGTCTAATATAGTCCTGATTCCTAAAAAGAAGACACCTGAAAAAGTCTCCGATCTCCGGCCGATCGCTTTATGCAATGTTGCATACAAGGTGTTGGCCAAAACACTTGCTAACAGACTTAAAAACGTCTTGCAGAGTGTGGTTTCTATGTCTCAAAGCGCGTTTGTTCCGGATAGATTACTAACTGATAATATAATAGTGGCAGGAGAGGTAGGACACTATTTAAGACGAAAATCCGGCGGAATGGTGGGGTGGACAGCCCTCAAACTCGACATGGCCAAGGCCTACGACCGGATGGAGTGGGGAATCTTAAAAGGAATGCTCACGGCCCTGGGTTTTGCAAATAGGTGGATTGAGTTGCTTTTGATGTGTGTCACGACAGTGGCTTACAATATTCAGGTAAACGGGGACTCGACGGGAATGGTAGTTCCGACCCGAGGTATCCGACAAGGAGACCCTTTATCGCCGTACTTATTTATTTTGTGCGCTGAGGGACTCTCTATTTTGCTACAGCAAGCTGAAGCGAAAGGTGACATCCATGGAATAAGAATAGCTCGGGGTGCTCCGTCTATATCGCATTTATTCTTCGCGGATGATAGCTTATTGTTCTTCAAAGCTACATCCGAGGAAGCCCAACGAGTTAAAGATTGTTTAGAAATGTACACTGCAGCCTCGGGGCAAATCATCAACTACGAGAAATCCAATGCCATGTTCAGCACCAATACAGACCAGTCCATTCGAAAAACAGTGGCAGAGTGCGTGGGGGTTCAAGAAACCGCGGACTTGGGCCGGTATTTGGGATTACCCTCGGCATTGGGGCGCAACAGAATGGCGACTTTCAATTTCATTGAGCAGAAGATTCGGGAGCGTATTGGCGGATGGCAACAGAAACTTCTGTCCAGAGTAGGCAAAGAGGTACTGCTAAAAAGTATAGCACAGGCTTTACCCATTTTCACGATGTCTGTTTTTTTATTGCCTGAACGGGTTTGCTCTACTATTGAAAAGCTTTTTAATCGGTACTGGTGGGGCGGAAACGGAGCTGGAAATTCTGGCATTCATTGGATGAGTTGGAAACGGTTGGCAGTCCCTAAAAAACATGGTGGCCTGGGATTCAAACGACTTCGGGAGTTCAACTTGGCTCTGTTGGCGAAAAAGGGATGGCGGTTGTTAATTCACCCCAATTCTCTAGTTGCGCGTTTGTTGAAGGCAAAATACTACCCGCATTGCGACTTCCTCGACGCTCAGCTTGGACACAATCCGAGCTATTTATGGCGGAGCATCTTGGCCGGTCAACCTCTTCTTAAATTAGGCGTGGCAAGGCGTATTGGGAATGGTTTAGACTCCACAATCTGGGGGTGGCCGTGGCTTTCGGACCCGACTAACCCAACTTTACATACCCCATGTATAGATGCTTTAAGAGAAGCGAAGGTCAGTGGACTTCTAACGCCACAAGGAGAGTGGGATGTGGAGATTCTGCGCGATCTTTTTCTAGACAGCGACATCGGACGAATATTGGCAACTCCGATCTCGACTGAGTACCAAGACTCATGGCGATGGAAAGACGACATTCGAGGTGTATACACGGTAAGACATGGGTACCAGATTCTCACGGCACACAGGGAAGAGGCGACACCCAATGGAGGTTTCACAAAATGGCAACAATTGTGGAAACTACCGGTCCCTCCCAAGGTCAAGAATTTTCTATGGCGCTGCGCGAGGGCTATACTACCAGTCAAGGAAACTCTTAAGGTACGCAGAGTATGGATTGGTGGAGGTTGCACCTTTTGTGGTTATCCGTTGGAGACGATGGAGCACTTATTATGCGATTATGCTACTGCACAGCAGGTATGGGAGGAAGCTGATGTTTTGCGTGGGCGCTCGATACAAGGATTAATGGAGGAGACTCTGGGAGATACCACCTCGGACAGGGCTATACGCACGGCGTCGATTTTCTGGGCGTTATGGACAGCGAGAAACGATCAGATTTGGAGGGCAACTTATCAAACTATACACAGCCTCCGAACTCAAGTCTCTGCACTGCAACAAACCTGGCAAAACATAAGGCCAACTGCTCATGCTGTCAACACGGGTGCTACAGAATCAGCGAACTGGCTTCCACCTCCTCAAGGATGGTTCACATGCAACGTAGATGCTGCCCTATTCGGAAATGATGCAGGTTTCCGTGCGGTGATACGCGACTATGAAGGCCGCTTCATGGCAGCACATGGTGGAAAATTGGGGTGTCTACAAGATCCTTTCTTAGCGGAAGCAACCGCGGTTGAAAGAGCTCTGAAGTGGCTCAAGAGTTTGAATTTCAATAATGTAATAGTAGAGACTGATTGTTTAAATTTCTCTACTGCTTTTAATTCTAGTTGTATTAATTTTTCTTATGTTGGTACCATTGTAAAGCAATGTTTGAAGACTGCTACTGATATTGGGAACGTCAGAGTTCACCATATCAAGAGGTCAGCGAATCAGATCGCTCATGTGTTGGCTCGGGCAACTGATTCCCCGTCTGTCCTAGGGTCGTGGTTCGATAACCCTCCCTCGTGTATTGCTCATTTTTTGAATTATTAATGATATCCTTTCGTTTGATTTCAAAATATATATATATATATATATATATATATATATATATATATATATATATATATATATATATATATATATATAAGTGTATATCAAATCAAGCACATGTGAACTGGACGACTCAAACGCGCAGATTTACCCCTTTGACACGCAGTACATAAAGAATGAGAAATACTATCAGTATTAGACTGACTAACCAAACAAGAAAGTAAAATGTGACGCTGCACACGCTCATGCGGATGCCCAAGGTGACTATGCCAAATGGAAGTTGAAGCACATGCAGACAGGAAAGCAGACGGAGACGAACCGGAAATAGGCAACAGATAAAGACCACCAGAACTCTCACCCCGAAACAGAACTGCCTTGGTGACAATATCCTTCACAGCAAAGAAAGTTGAGTGAAATTCAAAGAAAATATTATTATATGTTGCAAAACGCTGAACAGACAATAAAGTGGCAGATAAACCCGGAATATGAAGAATATTAGACATTGCAAAAGATCGAGTAGTAGTAGTAAATGATGTATGACCAACACTAGAAATAGATAATGTCTTATCATCACAAACACACAGAGAATCATTACCAACATACTCCTCCGAAACTGACAAAGCAGCATCACGAGTTGCATGATTAGTAGCATCGGTGTTAGGAACCATACCTGAGACGTCTAAGGGAACACTCGAACCAGACCCATCCTGAACCGCGAGATTGGCTTGTAGTATACTGGAATATCGCAGAAAGCAATTAATTGCAATATGGCTAAATGCATTGCATATTTGACACTTTGGCCTAGAATTGCCACGTCCCTGCCGAGTATTGCTGCCACGCCCACGAGATGAATTGCCAGATTGCCAACTCCCACCGACTCCACCATGTGAGTGCCGGCCGCCTCTACCACGAGAATAACCACTATCGCCTCGCACACAGCCAGAACCACCACGGTGAGCCGAACCACCTCGCTATGCCATCAACGTCGCCGGCGCCTGGCCACCAGCCAACACTTGAGAGGAAAAATCCTTAGCACTAATGAATTCATGAGCCACCAAAAAATCACCAAGCTCTTGCAAGGAGATCGACGTCCCTCAAACTAAGAGAGAAGCAGTGAGTGACTAAAGTCCACGAAAAAGATACAAATTCTGTTCATCCTCAGAAACCGGCCGACCAGCATGTGTTAACTCTTCCAATATTACCTAAGCACGGCCGATGTAGTCTGCAACCAAAGCATCACCTTGACGTAGAGTTTGCAGCTGCCCTTGCTCAAGAAGATGAAGCCAATGAACGCTTAAGGGAATCCCAGATATTCTTAGACGTCGTACAACCTACCACTAGATACATCATTTCTTCAAACAGCGACAAGATCAACATAGACACGATTGCCTGGTCTTGTTGAACCCATAAAGCGTAAGCCGGATTAACGGACGGAGCAGCCGGCGAGGAAGAGCCATCGGATGCGGACGGAAGAAACACCGCCGGGCAAGCGGTAGAACCATCCACAAAACCCATCAAGTTCTGACCACACAGTGGATGCGGAAGCTATAAGAGGTTGTATGGTGTCTGAACAACTCCCAAGTAAAGCACTGGTAATTATCTGATCTTGGTGATACCAAGTCAAATGTGCTGGATTCGGAGTTGTTTGTGCAGTATCATTGAATTTTGCTGGCTCTTTGACAGAACCGTCGATGTATCCGAGGAGATTAAAGCCAATTAGGGTGGACTGAACTTGGCGTCTCCAGACAGGAAAGTTGAGGGGGGTGAGTTTGATAGGAAAATTAGACGGAGCATTGAGGTGGACAATGTCAGTGGTGGTTGTAGCCATGGATATAAGAATGGCGAAAGAGAAGAGAAAAAAAAAAAAAGAACTCCATAGGGGAATATGGCTCTTGATACCATGTGAAGGAATTAAGTGTGAGTTTATTGATGTAAATTACAACCTATATATAGTACATGGAGGAGTGTAAATAGTAAGAAGTTGTAACCAAATATAACTAGTCTATAGGAGCACAAATAGAACAAGTAACAACTAAAGCATTCTAGCCACATATTGGCTTAACACAGAATTGGCTGCCATTACTGTGGGAAAAAAAAAAGAGAAATTAAAGGGAAACCTAGACGACTGATACCAGAGTAGAACTTCTGTTTCATTAACCGTAGAATAGTTACAATAGGTAATGATAAATACACATGTACAATATATAATCATAATATAACACAAATACAGTAGTAGAGTCCTAATAAGGAGGAATAGAAAATCTTAGTGAGAGATATTGGAGAAACAAGACAGAATGAAGAAATAAATCTACTATACTAATAAGAGCCCAAGAGAGTTAAGCCTATAATGGGTAGAAAAAATGGCGGTCAAATTTTTTAATCAAATGAATAGCTCAGATTGATCAGATTTTATTTTTTCCTTAAGATTTCCTAATTTATCGTTAATGAATATGATTATCCGTTAAATATTGTTTTTTTCGTTAATTTCTGCTAGTTCACCGTTAACTTACTCGTTGATTTCAATAAGAAAGGTCTTAGGTTCGAACCCCATACCAATCAAAGTTGGCATAATTAGTACTGTATTTTACACTTATTAAATTAAATAATGATTTAGTAGCTACAACAAAAAATAATACATATGCATTTCTTTAATTTAGAATTATGTGTCTACAATGTCTTTATTCAAAAAAAAATTATTCATTATCAATAAATTAAATAAGAGAAATAACCAGGACTACGTGGTCTAATGGTATCCGGGTTGGACTTCCAATTGGAAGATTATGAGTTCAAGCCTCAGTGGAGGCGTTATTGGTTCTTTGTGTTTCAGTAGGTTGAGAAAGTATATGAACAGATACTAAAATGTAATAGAGCCAGTAACTTTCAAAAAAAAATAAGAGAAATAATTTCATTAGTTATATTGTATTTATTTTTCTCCAATATAAAAATTCTTTACATTCAAATTCATCAATTGATTATATTCGCTACATTGTCCCTACAATGTCTTTATTAAAAAAAATTATTCATTATCAATAAATTAATTAAGAGAAATAATTTTATTAGTTATATTGTCTTTATATTTCTCTAATGTAAAAATTCTTTACATTCAAATTCATCAATTGATTATATTCACTATATTGTCTATTATCTTTTTTGTGCACTATTTTTTAATTAAATATCAAAGTTATAAAAAAAAATAATGCTATATATTTATTTACCAAGTATTTTATTAATACCATGAAAAAATTTTAAAAAATATAATTAATAAAGCCAATCATATTAACTACTTGAGGGATTTGTTGACAAAAAGAGTATTCAAATCACACAACAAATTGAAGTGAGAACTACCTCGCAATGTCCTTGTTTAACAATAAGCACTTAGCAAATCATTATGCGTTGGACCCGTGTCCAGCATGCTTGCTGGACACGGGTAACAGTGCCGTTAGGCACTGTTATCTCCTTTTTTTTTTTTTTTTTTTTTTTTTTTTTTTTTTTTTTAAATTTCAGGCCGCTTTGTTATAGGAGTATATATTCATAATTTTATTACTATATTATTAATAACTGTACATTCATAACTCCATAACTATACGTTCATAACTCTATCACTGTACATTCATAACTCCATAACTGTACATTCATAACTCCATAACTGTACATTCATAACTCTATAATTGTACATTCATAATTTTCGAAGCTCTATGTTCACAATTTTAGAGCTCTATGTTCATAATTTTATCACTATATGTTCATAATTGTAAGTTCATAATGTTAGAGCTCTTTGTTCATAATTCGATCAATAACTGTACATTCATAATTCAATAACTGTAGATTCATAATCTCATAACTGTAGATTCATAACTCCATAACTGTAGATTCATAACTACATAACTGTACATTCATAATCTTCGAAGCTCTATATTCACAATTTTAAAGCTCCATGGTCATAATTTTATCACTATATATGTTCATAATTGTAAGTTCATAATGTTAGAGCTCTGTGTTCATAATTTCATAATTGCATAACTGTACATTCATAACGGCATAACTGTACATTCATAACGGCATAACTGTACATTCATAATCCAAAAATAATAATAACGCCGTTAACGGCAAAACGCGCGCGTTTTTTTTATATAACTAAATGACGCGTTTTATTTTTTAAAAACGACGTCGCTTTGGGCCCGTGTCCACAATTCACTGTGGACACGGGTCCAGGGCATAATTTGCCCTCTAATAGTCTGATCTTTTGAATCAGCCCAAAGAAAAAAAGGGAGAAGTGTCAAATAGGCCCATCTACTACTGCCAAGTGCTCAATTCCCACCACGAACTAAACTAAAGGCTAATTAACCACACTTACCAGCTAAATTTTTTCAATTAGCTTCTGTTTTTTTTTTTTTTTTTTTTTTTGCAGGTTACCAATCCAATTATTAAAAAAATAATTTTAAAAATAATTAAAAAAATTAAAAAATTAAAAAATAAAAAATAAAAAATAAATAAACGGAATTTCAGCCGCAACCCGCTGTCCTCACCGGACAGGGACCGACAGAGTATTTCTGATCAAATACTTTGTAGTTAGATCTGATAATGATGTAAGAACAATTTTGTCCGATAAAAAATAATAGTACAATATTTGTAAAATAATATAAAATTGTACCATTATAGAAATACATACAAAAAATATTAATACCATAATGATCTAAATCATTCCAATAATGCAAAAACATAATTGAAATATTGAGTATTGTTCAAAATATTCAAAAGAACATTAATTAAACGCAAAAAGTAAAAAAAACTTAACCTAAATTTGTTGTTGTTGTTGTTGTTGTTTTTGTTTTTGTTTTTTTTTTTTAAATGCAGGAAAATGATTTTCAAGATTCACGATTTATAACATTTGATGCTCAACTTTGAATACCATGTATTTAGTCGGGTCAATTATTTGAGCAAAGTTTATGTTAAATTTTATATTGTATTTTTAATACATTTCAACATATTCGTAGTATATGTTTAACAATTATGCCAAGTATGATTGAGATGAAGTTCGAACCTAAGACCTTTCTTATAGAAATGAATGAGTATGTTAATAATAATAAATAGTTAACTGTATATTTCATTACTTAAGTTTATACTAATAGAATGCAAGGTTATTAAAGTGAAGAAAAATAATATAATAGAGGGTAAATAAGGAAAATCTTTAAAATAAATACTAAAATCAAATAATAAGAACCATTCATTTCATCAAACAATGACATCAACATTTTTTTGTTCCCGTTAATGACCTAACTTTATTGACTCTTATTAAATTTGTAGATTTGTCGATGTCAAGGGAATGATATCATAAAGAATTTTTAAATTAAAATATGTAAAATTATAAATAAGCTTACAAGTTTTCATCTCATCACCTATCTCCATGCACATTCTTCCACTAACAAAATTTACCCATGCCTATAACTAAAAAAGCGATGCATATGACTAAAGACAATTTGACCTAATAGCAACAATTTAAAAACTAATAATTTTAATCAATTACAATTCAATATCTCCCTTTGTGATATATTCTACTCTACTATTAGTAAGTAGATAATAACATTAAAGGGATATTCTTTATTTTCATGCTTTCCCTTGAATTGCCCTACCTCATAAGAAATTAATCAAAGAAATAAATATGTGTTTTTTAGCTTCCAAATTTATATTCTAATGTTTAAATCCGAACATTGCTTTAAAATATTTATATTTATTATTTTTAAAAAATTTACCTAGCTACCACATGTGACAAAATGGAATACATTTAATAACCAACTATAAAAAATAAAAATAAGTAATTATACGTCAAGATGATGATATTAAGAAGTAAATTTAAAACGAGAACATCGCATGCATCACTCTTAATATAGAATTCCCTTAATCCTTAAATAGTAAAATCCAATAAAATAACCATATTAAGTCACATAATGTATATTAGGAAAAAAATTTCGTGACATGGTGTAACATTACTGTAAAAAATATAATCTAATCATTTGTCAAAAATTTATACAATTTTTTACAATTCAATACTTCTCCATATTTTACAAATCAATATCTCCATTTGTGATATGTTCTACTCTTTTAGTAAGTTGATAAATTTTTTTTGGTGTAAACCACAATGTGGTCCGGGTCTTTCTCTGTCTGTTTAACGGTCCAGGTCCACCCTATTCGCTCCGAGAGGCACAAAAGCTGGCCCAAAGAAAATCATCACTTGTGAGAATCAAACCCCGATTATCCCTAAATTTTCCCCCACAAAGAGAGCTCATTTACCACTTTAGCTACCCTATTGGGTTTAGTAAGTTGATAATAACATTAAACGAATATTCTTTATTTTCATTGTTTCCATTGAATTGCCTAACCCTCATAAGAAATTAATCAAAGAAATAAATATGTTTTCTTAGCTTCCAAAAATATATTCTAATGTTTAAATATACTACACATTGCATTAAAATATTTATATTTATTATTTGTCAAGAATTGACCTAGCTACCACATGTGATAAAAAAAAAATGAAACTAAAATAAGTAATTGCACGTCAAGATGATAATATTAAGAAGTAAATTAAAAATGAGAATATTTTGCATCACTCTAAATATAGAATATAATTCTATTAATCATTATATAGTAAAAATCCAATAAAATAACCATAATAAGTCAAATAAAGTATATTAGGAAAAAATATTCGTGACAGGTGTAACATTACTATAAAAAAAATAATTTATTCAATTTACCTCATATATGTGACCCTATAAATATCATAATCATCTCAGCATGCTTAATAGCCCACACAAGATCGATAAAGAATAAAAAACCACAAATCAATCTTGAGCACTTAGCTTCTTCCTCTTTTCTCATTTCCAATCAATATCATGGCAAGAAGGAGATTAAGATTGGCATATATTGTGAATCAATCAAAAAGAAAAGCCTCCTACCAGAAAAGAAAGAGAGGGTTGGTAAAAAAGCTTAATGAGCTAACCGTTCTTTGTAGTGCGGATGCTGCCATGATAATGTATAGCTCGTTTGAGCAGAGGCCAGTGATATGGCCTACTGTTGAAAGGGTTCAAGAGCTGATTGCTAGGTTCATGCAGTTGCCGGACGTGCAACAAACGCGACGAATGATGAGCCAGGATAGCTTTGTTGCGCAATGGCTTGAAAAGTTGGGCACTCAGCTTCTAAAATTGAAGCAAGATAACAGGGAGAAAGAGATGAATGCAGTGATGCATAAGATTTTTCGCGGAGAACAGATAGTTGATTATCTGAGTTCCGTAGATTTAAACGACCTTGGTTGGGTTTTAAACACGAATATCGCTGAAAGTGATTTGAGGTTGGTAAGAGTTTCCCCAACTCTGGCTCCTCCTTCAGTTGTTGCTCTAGCAGATGTGTTTTCTGGGCAAAGCTATCAAGACATGGTGGGTATGCAAATTCCCAATCTTAATCCTGCGTGGAATTGGACTTTCAGTAATCAAAATGACCCAACTCAGGGGGGACCAGGGCCCAGCACCTCCCAACAAAATCCTTAAGTCGTTTCTGCAAACTTCTCTTGTGAACTGCAATTCAAGTGTTTGTTTGTTATTTAAATTGATGCATTATATTGGGAATAGCTTAGCGTAATGCATCTATATGTTTTATGTTGTTTTGTTTTTTCCAATTCAATGAATAATAAAAGATGTTGTCCGGACTATTTCTTTTATAAAAACCTGGGTATAAATTTGAGTTGCAGAAAATCCTTCTCATAATACATAAATATAAAAGATCAAAGTTCATATCCCTTTGCATTCACAAATTTGGGTTGCACAAAATCGTTCTTAAAATACATAATAAATATATCAAATCAAATTTCACATCCTTTTGCATTGATACAAATTATAATAGAAAGATAATAAATAACATATCTATTGTTCCAAGTATTAAATTAGACACAATTAATTAGAATGTCAAATTTCATGTTCCTAATGAGGATTCCCGTTCTCCATTACAACAGGATTGGGGTGGGAGGAAAATTCGAGGAATGGGGCCGGGGGTAATGGAAATACTACCCACCTCACCTCCGATTCTTATATCAACAACAACAATGTTATTATTATTATTATCATTATTATTATTATTATTATTATTATTATTATTATTATTGTTATTATTATTATTGTTGTTGTTGTTATTGTTGTTGTTGTTGTTATTATTATTATTATTATTATTATTATTATTATTATTATTATTATATTATTATTATTATTTTTGTTGTTGTTGTTATTGTTATTATTATTATTATTATTATTATTATTATTATAAGGTAGCAAGAGTGCTTGTATTGTATTTACATATTGGATGTGTTGACATTTTATAATCACATATTCACATTCTTATTTGAATTTAGAGTTAATTCCAGCAATGGTCCTCCGACTATTGTAATTTTCCAAAATCGGTCCTCGACTTTTAATTTGGAAGAAAAAGACAGTTGACTTTATAATTTGTTCCTGCAAAGGTCCTTCTGTTATCTATCCATCTCTTGGCTGTTAATTTAGAGGACAAAATAGTTTTTTCATTAGCTATGCTTCTTCTTCCTCATTTTTTACGCAGAGAAACAATGCTTCTTCTTCCTTAGGGAAGATAAAAAAAAAATTCAGCATGGACTGCGGTATTACTCTTTGAGTTTAGAAGGATAAAACTTACCTCTACAATTATATTCAATGGATTTCTTTGGATGAGATGATATTCCATCACTTTCACCCAATTATATATCCTCTCCGCACAGCCATAGCCATAGCCATAGCTTTATTCTCACTTGTCAAACTCCACGGTACAGTACACTCTACCAAGAAAAAATGGCAGCAAAAATGACGTTGGTAAAGCCCATATTGAAGTTTGGCGCCAGCGCCACTTTGCGGCTGGGTGGCATCCGGAAACTGGCACCCTTCAGCGTGAGAATGTCAAGCGCCACCACGTCGCAGCAGGTGGCGGCCACCGGCAGCAAGGGATCGAAGAAGGGGATCAAGGAGACGATGCTGACGCCGAGGTTCTATACGACAGACTTTGACAAGATGGAGAGGCTGTTCAACACGGAGATCAACAAGAACCTGAACAATTCCGAGTTTGAGGCGCTGCTCTAAGAGTTCAAGACGGACTACAACCAGACCCACTTCGTGAGGAACAAAGAGTTCAAGGAAGCCGCCGACAAGATTCAGGGTCCTCTCCGCGGTATCTTTGTCGAGTTCTTGGAGAGGTCTTGCACTGCTGAGTTCTCCGGCTTCCTTCTCTACAAAGAGCTCGGTAGGAGGGTTCATTTGAGGGAGGATTCAGAGTTGGCAGTTATGAGGGGAGTTTTATCTTGCATCACATTGTCCATCTAATATGAAGCACTAGTTTAATGAGTTTATGTCTAATTTCTTTCACAGGTAGATGAAGTGAAGGGTGAGGATGTGGTTTGTGTAATAAAGAACTCAGCAACTTTGACTGGTTCATTGTTCACTCTTGCATGCTTCGCAAATTCATATTGATCTCCCTAATAAAGATAAAGAGGAAATAATAATTTTTGACAACTGCAGAGAATGTTTATCTTTTATATCTCTGATGTTATGTTAGAAGACATAAGTAATTTTCGGGAAATTTACTTGGTGATCTTTGTACAAAGAATTGAAAATTGAGTATTTCTTTTCTGAAGCCAACCAGAGAATCACACTTATATGTTTAACTATTTTTAAGGCCATAAGCTCATGGGGAGTTCAAAACAAAATTGATTTCCTTTCACTATCATCTACAAGACCTGCTGAAGACCTTCGTGAGGTATACTTAATGTCTTCATGGCTTCCTTATTTCTAATTCGTGAGGCATTGCTTCTCTGCGTCTAAAATGAGGAAGAAGAAGATAACTAATGAAAAAGACTATTTTTCCCCTTAAACTAACGGTTAAGAGATGGATGGATAACAGAAGGACCTTTGCTGGAACAAATTACAAAGTCAAGTGTCTTTTTCGTCCAAATTAAAAGTCGAGGACCAATTTTGAAAAATCGCAATAGTCGGAGGACCATTGCTGGAATTAACTCTTTGAATTTAAATATCATTGAGAATTAATGAATACTTAAGTATTTTTAAATTAAAATTTTGTGACAACCTCAGTCTTCCACAAAGGATAATACCAGGAATAGCGCGAATAATCATCAACAAAAAGCACAAGATAAGGATAACTAGAATGAGATAGCAACGTAGTGGGGCACCAAATATAAGTGTATATCAAATCAAGCACATGCGAACTGGACGACTCAAACGCGCAGATTTACCCCTTTGACACGCAGTACATAAAGAATGAGAAATACTATCAGTATTAGACTGACTAACCAAACAAGAAAGTAAAATGTGACGCTGCACACGCTCATGCGGATGCCCAAGGCGACTATGCCAAATGGAAGTTGAAGCACGTGCAGACAAGAAAGCAGACGGAGACGAACTGGAAATAGGCAACAGATAAAGACCACCAGAACTCTCACCCCGAAACAGAACTGCCTTGGTGACAATATCCTTCACAACAAAGAAAGTGGAGTGAAATTCAAAAAAAATATTATTATCTGTTGCAAAACGCTGAACAGACAATAAAGAGGCAGATAAACCCGGAATATGAAGAATATTAGACATAGCAAAAAATCGAGTAGTAGTAGTAAATGATGTATGACCAACACTAGAAATAGATAATGTCTTATCATCACCAACACACAGAGAATCATTACCAACATACTCCTCCGAAACTGACAAAGCAGCATCACGAGTGGCATGATTAGTAGCATCGGTGTTAGGAACCATACCTGAGACGTCTAAGGGAACACTCGAACCAGACCCATCCTGAACCGCGAGATTGGCTTGCAGTGTACTGGAATATCGCAGAAAGGAATTAATTGCAATATGGCTAAATGCATTGACTATTTGACACTTTGGCCTAGAATTGCCACGTCCCTGCCGAGGCTTGCTGCCACGCCCACGAGATGCATTGCCAGATTGCCAACTCCCACCGACTCCACCATGTGAGTGTCGGCCGCCTCCACCACGAGAATAACCACTATCGCCTCGCACACAGCCAGAACCACCACGGTAAGCCGAACCACCTCGCAGTGCCATCAACGTCGCCGGCGCTTAGCCACCAGTCAACACGTGAGACGAAAAATCCTTAGCAGTAATGAATTCATGAGCCACAAAAAAATCACCAAGCTCTTGCAAGGAGATCGACGTCCCTCAAACTAAGAGAGAAGTAGTGAGTGACCAAAGTCCTCGAAAAAGATACAAGTTCTGTTCATCCTCAGAAACCGGCCGACCAGCATGTGTTAACTCTTCCAATATTACCTAAGCACGGCCGATGTAGTCTGCAACCAAAGCATCACCTTGACGTAGAGTTTGCAGCTGCCCTTGCTCAAGAAGATGAAGCCAATGAACGCTTAAGGGAATCCCAGATATTCTTAGACGTCGTACAACCTACCACTAGATACATCATTTCTTCAAACAGCGACAAGATCAACATAGACACGATTGCCTGGTCTTGTTGAACCCATAAAGCGTAAGCCGGATTAACGGATGGAGCAGCCGGCGAGGAAGAGCCATCGGATGCGGATGGAAGAAACACCACCGGGCAAGCGGTAGAACCATCCACAAAACCCATCAAGTTCTGACCACACAGTGGATACGGAAGCTATAAGAGGTTGTATGGTGTCTGAACAGCTCCCAAGTAAAGCACTGGTAATTATCTGATCTTGGTGATACCAAGTCAAATGTGCGGGATTCGGAGTTGTTTGTGCAGTATCATTGAATTTTGCTGGCTCTTTGACAGAACCGTCGATGTATCCGAGGATATTAAAGCCAATTAGGGTGGACTGAACTCTGCGTCTCCAGACAGGAAAGTTGAGGGGGGTGAGTTTGATAGGAAAATTAGATGGAGCATTGAGGTGGACAATGTCAGTGGTGGTTGTAGCCATGGATATAAGAATGGCGAAAGAGATGAGAAAAAAAAAAAAGAACTCCATAGGGGAATATGGCTCTTGATACCATGTGAAGGAATTAACTGTGAGTCTATTGATGTAAATTACAACCTATATATAGTACATGGAGGAGTGTAAATAGTAGGAAGTTGCAACCAAATATAACTAGTCTATAGGAGCACAAATTGAACAAGTAACAACTAAAGCATTCTAGCCACATATTGGCTTAACACAAAATTGGCTTCCATTATTGTGGACTAAAAAAAAAAAGAGAAATTAAAGGGAAACCTAGACGACTGATACCAGAGTAGAACTTCTGTTTCATTAACCGTAGAATAGTTACAATAGGTAATGATAAATACACATGTACAATATATAATCATAATATAACACAAATACAGAAGTAGAGTCCTAATAAGGAGGAATAGAAAATCTTAGTGAGAGATATTGGAGAAACAAGTCAGAATGAAGAAATAAATCTATCTACTATATATATATATATACTAATAAGAGCCCAAGAGAGTTAAGCCTATAATCGATAGAAAAAATGGCGGTCATAATTTTTAATCAAATGAATGGCTCAGATTGATCAGATTTTATTTTTTCCTTAAGATTTCCTAATTTATCCTTAATGAATATGATTATCCGTTAAATATTGTATTTTCCGTTAATTTCTGTTAGTTCACCGTTAACTTACTCATTGATTTCAATAAGGAAGGTCTTAGGTTCGAACCCCATCCCAATCAAAGTTGGCATAATTAGTATTGTATTTTACTCTTATTAAATTAAATAATAATTTAGTAGCTATAACAAAAAATAATACATATGCATTTCTTTAATTTAGAATTATGTGTCTACAATGTCTTTATTCAAAAAAAATTATTCATTATCAATAAATTAAATAAGAGAAATAATTTCATTAGTTATATTGTATTTATTTTTCTCCAATATAAAAATTCTTTACATTCAAATTCATCAGTTGATTATATTCGCTACATTGTCCCTATAATGTCTTTATTAAAAAAAATTATTCATTATCAATAAATTAATTAAGAGAAATAATTTTATTAGTTCTATTGTCTTTATATTTCTCTAATTTAAAATTCTTCACATTCAAATTCATCAATTGATTATATTCACTACATTGTCTATTATCTTTTTTGTGCACTATTTTTTAATTAAATATCAAAGTTATAATACAAAATAATGCTATATACTTATTTACCAAGTATTTTACTAATACCATGAAAAATTTTAAAAAAATATAATTAATAAAGCCAATCATATTAACTACTTGAGGGATTTGTTGACAAAGAGAGTATTCAAATCACACAACAAATTGAAGTGAGAACTACCTCGCAATGTCCTTGTTTAACAATCAGCAGTTAGCGGTTAGCATTAGTGGATTATATTAGCGAATTTGACCAGTGAATTATATCAACGGTTGGTAAAAAGATATTTAAAAAAATTAGCTGTTTAGATTAATATGTAAAATGACCTAAGGGTACAATAATAATAATAATAATAATAATAATAATAATAATAATAATAATAATAATAATAATAATAATAATAATAATAATAATAATAATAATAATAATAATAATAATAATAATAAAAATAATAATAACAATAATAATAATAATAATAATAATAATAATAATAATAATAATAATTGTCTTAAAAAAATAAAAAAATATATAATTAAGCCAATCATATTAACTACTTGAGGAATTTATTGACAAAAAGAGTATTTAAATCACACAACAAATTGAAGTTGGAAACTATCGCGCTATGTCCTTGTTTGGCAATCAGCAGTTAGCTCTTCAATATTAGTATATATTTTATATTTTATGCACTAATTTTTATTTTTTCTCCCTTATGTCCCGTATTTGGTTTCAACCATACCTATACAATTATTTTATTGACAATTATAATCAATCTTGACTATATTATCTTGCATTAGTAAACTTAGAATTGTCTATTTAAATACACAAATTTAACATTCAATGATTTATGAATGAACAATTCCAATATAATCATGCCTTGATATACTTTAAAGTACTTATTAAAAAAAAAACATTGGGCATTATCCCAATCGCGCAAAGCGCGTAAAAACTTAGAATATAGAAATTCACCATACGTTGTAGTCCAACATCGTTGTTAAATCATTGTGTGAAGCTAACAAATCTCTTATTGTTTGAAGCCAAAGTTCAACAAGAAAAGGAAAACACATAACTAAATAATACTTACTCTAATAGTCTGATCTTTTGAATCAGCCCAAAGAAAAAAAGGGAGAAGTGTCAAATAGGCTCATCTACTACTAC
The DNA here is from genome assembly GCF_001879475.1 of Ipomoea nil. Classification (NCBI taxonomy): domain Eukaryota; kingdom Viridiplantae; phylum Streptophyta; class Magnoliopsida; order Solanales; family Convolvulaceae; genus Ipomoea; species Ipomoea nil. Next base: position 1,551,420 of record NW_017616696.1, on the reverse strand, counting down.
CAAGTGCTCAATTCCCACCACGAACTAAACTAAAGGCTAATTAACCACACTTACCAGCTAAATTTGATCAATTAGTTTTTTTTTTTTTTTTTTTTTTTTTTTTTTTTTTTTTTTTTTTTTTTGCAGGTTACCAATCCAATTATTAAAAAAATAATTTTAAAAATAATTAAAAAATTTAAAAATAAAAAATAAAAAATAAAAAAATCAATAAACGGAATTTCAGCCGCCACCCGCTGTCCTCACCGAACAGGGACCGGCTGAGTATTTATGATCAAATACTTTGTAGTTAGATCTGATAATGATGTAAGAACAATTTTGTTCGATAAAAAATAATAGTACAATATTTGTAAAATAATATAAAATTGTACCATTATAGAAATACATACAAAAAATATTAATACCATAATGATCTAAATCATTCCAATAATGAAAAAACATAATTAAAATATTGAGTATTGTTCAAAATATTCCAAAGAATATTAATTAAACGAAAAAAGTAAAAAAAACTTAACCTAAATTTTTTGTTGTTGTTGTTGTTGTTTTTTATTTTTTTAAATGCAAGAAAATGATTTTCAAGATTCACGATTTATCACATTTGATGCTCAACTTTGAATACCATGTATTTAGTTGGGCCAATTATTTGAGCAAAGTTTATGTTAAATTTTATATTGTATTTATAATACAATTTGACATATTCGTAGTATATGTTTAACAATTATGTCAAGTATGATTGAGATGAAGTTCGAACCTAAGACCTTTCTTATAGAAATGAATGAGTATATTAATAATAATAAATAGTTAACTGTATATTTCATTACTTAAGTTTATACTAATAGAATGCGATGTTATTTAAGGAAGAAAAATAATATAATAGAGGGTAAATAAGGAAAATCTTTAAAATAAATACTAAAATCAAATAATAAGAACCATTCATTTCAACAAACAATGACATCAATATTTTTTTGTTCCCGTTAATGACCTAACATTATTGACTCTTATTAAATTTGTAGATTTGTCGATATCAAGGGAATGATATCATAAAGAATTTTTAAATTAAAATATATAAAATTATAAAAAGCTTACAAGTTTTCATCTCATCACCTATCTCCATGCACATTCTTCAACTAACAAAATTTACCCATGCCTATAACTAAAAAAGCGATGCATATGACTAAGGACAATCAAATTTGACCTAATAGCAACAATTTTAAAAATAATAATTTTAATTAATTACAATTCAATATCTCACTTTGTGATATATTCTACTCTACTATTATACTCTACTATTAGTAAGTAGATAATAACATTAAAGGGATATTCTTTATTTTCATGCTTTTCCTTGAATTGCCCTACCTCATAAGAAATTAATCAAAGGAATAAATATGTGTTTTTTAGCTTCCAAATTTATATTCTAATGTTTAAATCCGAACATTGCTTTAAAATATTTATATTTATTATTTTTAAAAAATTTACCTAGCTACCACATGTGACAAAATGGAATACATTTAATAACCAACTATAAAAAATAAAAATAAGTAATTATACGTCAAGATGATAATATTAAGAAGTAAATTTAAAACGAGAATATCGCATGCATCACTCTTAATATAGAATTCCCTTAATCCTTAAATGGTAAAATCCAATAAAATAACCATATTAAGTCACATAATGTATATTAGGAAAAAAATTTCGTGACAGGGTGTAACATTACTGTAAAAAAATATAATCTAATCATTTGTCAAAAATTTATACAATTTTTTACAATTCAATACTTCTCCATATTTTACAAATCAATATCTCTATTTGTGATATGTTCTACTCTTTTAGTAAGTTGATAAATTTTTTTTGGTGTAAACCACAATGTGGTCCGGGTCTTTCTCTGTCCGTTTAATGGTCCAGGTCCACCCTATTCGCTCCGAGAGGCACAAAAGCTGTCCCAAAGAGAATCATCACTTGTGAGAATCAAACCCGGATTATCCCTAAATTTTCCCCCACAAAGAGAGCTCATTTACCACTGTAGCTACCCTGTTGGGTTTAGTAAGTTGATAATAACATTAAACGAATATTCTTTATTTTCATTGTTTCCATTGAATTGCCTAACCCTCATAATAAATTAATCAAAGAAATAAATATGTTTTTTTAGCTTCCAAAAATATATTCTAATGTTTAAATATACTACACATTGCATTAAAATATTTATATTTATTATTTGTCAAGAATTGACCTAGCTACCACATGTGATAAAAAAAATGAAGCTAAAATAGTAATTGCACTTCAAGATGATAATATTAAGAAGTAAATTATAAATGAGAACATTTTGCGTCACTCTTAATATAGAATATAATTCTGTTAATCATTATATAGTAAAAATCTAATAAAATAACCAATAAGTCAAATAAAGTATATTAGGAAAAAATATTCGTGACAGGTGTAACATTACTATAAAAAAAATAATTTATTCAATTTACCTCATATATGTGACCCTATAAATATCATATCATCTCAGCATGCTTAATAGCCCACACAAGATCGATAAAGAATAAAAAACCACAAATCAATCTTGAGCACTTAGCTTCTTCCTCTTTTCTCATTTCCAATCAATATCATGGCAAGAAGGAGATTAAGATTGGCATATATTGTGAATCAATCAAAAAGAAAAGCCTCCTACCAGAAAAGAAAGAGAGGGTTGGTCAAAAAGCTTAATGAGCTAACCGTTCTTTGTAGTGCGGATGCTGCCATGATAATGTATAGCTCGTTTGAGCAGGGGCCAGTGATATGGCCTACTGTTGAAAGGGTTCAAGAGCTGATTGCTAGGTTCATGCAGTTGCCGGACGTGCAACAAACGCGGCGAATGATGAGCCAGGACAACTTTGTTGCGCAATGGCTTGAAAAGTTCCGTAGATTATCTGAGTTCCGTAGATTTAAACGACCTTGGTTGGGTTTTAAACACGAATATCGCTGAAAGTGATATGAGGTTGGTAAGAGATTCCCCAACTCTGGCTCCTCCTTCAGTTGTTGCTCCAGCAGATGTGTTTTCTGGGCATAGCTATCAAGACATGGTGGGTATGCAAATTCCCAATCTTAATCCTGCGTGGAATTGGACTTTTAATCAAAATGACCCAACTCAGGGGGGACCAGGGCCCAGCACCTCCCAACAAAATCCTTAAGTCGTTTCTGCAAACTTCTCTTGTGCACTGCAATTCAAGTGTTTTTGTTTGTTATTTAATTTGATGCATTATATTGGGAATAGCCTAGCCTAATGCATCTATATGTTTTATGTTGTTTTGTTTTTTCCAATTCAATTAATAATAAAAGATGCTGTCCGGCCTATTTCTTTTATAAAAACCTGGGTATAAATTTGAGTTGCAGAAAATCCATCTCATAATACATAGAAATAAAAGATCAAAGTTCATATCCCTTTGCATTCACAAATTTGGGTTGCACAAAATCGTTCTTAAAATACATAATAAATATATCAAATCAAATTTCACATCCTTTTGCATTGATACAAATTATAATAGAAAGATAATAAATAACATATCTATTGTTCCAAGTATTAAATTAGACACAATTAATTAGAATGTCAATTTTCATGTTCCTAATGAGGATTCCCGTTCTCCATTACAACAGGATTGGGGTGGGAGGAAAATTCGAGGAATGGGGCCGGGGGTAATGAAAATACTACCCCACCTCACCTCCGATTCTTATATCAACAACAACAATATTATTATTATTATTATTATTATTATTATTATTATTATTATTATTATTATTATTATTATTATTATTATTATTTTTGTTGTTGTTTTTATTGTTATTATTATTATTATTATTATAAGGTAGCAAGAGTGCTTGTATTGTATTTACATATTGGATGTGTTGACATTTTGTAATCACATATTCACATTCTTATTTGAATTTAAATTATTTGAATATTATATTTGACATTTTTTGTTATCATTGAGAATTAATGAATATTTTTTTTTTTTTTGAAGGAAAGATCTTAATTCATTGAATCAGATGAAAGAACATCAACAAGAAAAGAAGGGGGATAGTCATACCACTCCCGGCAATCTGGCATAAAAACGGCTTCCCGTGCAATTGCATGGGCCGCACGATTCGCAGATCGCCTAGCGAAACAAAAAATTACATCGGGAATTTGAGATGCAATTTCCTTGATATCATCTAAAATAAAACCAAAGGATGAAGCAAAAGATTCAGAAGCTAGAGCATTAACAACAATCTGAGAATCAGACTCAACGTCAACGAGTCCCATATTAATTCCTTTCAGCCAACTAAGAGCTTCCCTTATACAAACTGCTTCCGCCTCCTTAACACCAATTAGACCAGCATACCGTTTTCCTTTAGCTGCAATAAGCACACCACGATCATCCCGGAGAACCCATCCCATCCCCGTAACGTTGTTTCCATCCGTACCCAGAGCGCCATCCCCGTAACGTTGTTTCCATCAGTACCCAGAGCGGCATCCGTATTGAGTTTAATAGGGCCATGCGTCGGCTTCACCCAAGTATCAACCGCAACACCATACGAAGGATTTTATTCAGGAACATCATTCGCGGACCTCCAACTATAAAGCAGGGACAGGGATGAGCGAATCACTTCTCTCGCATTGATAGGAATCCCATTCCAAAGCTTATTATTTCGGCTATACCACAACCCCAAGCAAACCGAACTGAATTTGCAGGCATCTTCATACGCTAAGGCTTGGAGGTTGTCAAAATACCAATCTGAGATGTGTACATAGTCATCCAATATAACAGATATCCCTAACAACCTCCAAATTTCTATCACCTGCTCACAAGTCGAAAATAAGTGTACTGCTGATTCATCATATCTATCACATAACTGGCAAAGGATCGTAGTAGCCACTCGTTTACTGGATAAGGCATCTCGCGTAGGGATGTAGCCTGAGGCCAATTGCCAGCAGAAATTCTTGGTTTTAGGGGGGATTGATAAACGCCATATAGAACTCCAAGACCTTGTAGCATTAAACTCCCCAGTAAGTCTACGGTAACAAGATTTGACAGTAAATTTCCCTTCGAATCGGCTAACCACATCCATGAATCGGGAGGACTTCGCAACCTGATTGGAATCTGAAGAATAAGGTCCACATCTCTCTGCTCAAATAAATTAAAATTTTGTGACAACCTCAGTCTTCCACGCAAAGGATAATACCAGGAATAGCACGAATAATCATCAACAAAAAGAACAAGATAAGGATAACTAGAATGAGATAGCAACGTAGTGGGGCACCAAATATAAGTGTATATCAAATCAAGCACATGCGAACTGGACGACTCAAACGCGCAGATTTACCCCTTTGACACGCAGTACATAAAGAATGAGAAATACTTATCAGTATTAGACTGAGTAGCCAAACAAGAAAGTAAAATGTGACGCTGCACACGCTCATGCGGATGCCCAAGGCGACTATGCCAAATGAAAGTTGAAGCACGTGCAGACAGGAAAGCAGACGAAGACGAACCGGAAATAGGCAACAGATAAAGACCACCAGAACTCTCACCCCGAAACAGAACTGCCTTGGTGACAATATCCTTCACAACAAAGAAAGTGGAGTGAAATTCAAAGAAAACATTATTAGAGGCCAAACTACAAGTTGAAAGAAATCAAATGCAAGTTCAGATTACAAGTTTGATGGATAAGATGCGTCGCAATGGCATGCTATCCACTTCTATGCCACGACCCCCAACTATTGAAGATGAGCATTCTGCTAATTAAAATGCTTAAAACTTAGGAGATGATTAGATTATGTTTATTAATATATTTGGTACTGTTTTTATTGATGTAACATTACACATTGCTATATATGTTTTTGTTTTTGTTATTGAGTTTGAATGCTTTAATATAATATATTTTGTAATTATGTTATTGAAGTATTATATTATAGGTCCAATGCTGGTATGTGATATTAATTAGTGGGTAGATTTGTTTTTAAAATTTTTAAAATTTAGCGACGGACAAATATTGTAGTAAATCTGTAGCTAAGTATCTAATAACAATAAAAAATGGCCACAAAATAGCGACGGAAAAATCCGTAGTTAAATTTAGCGACGGATATTTTCATCACTATGTTGTAGCTAAATGCCATTTAATTAAAATAATAAAAACAAATTAGTGACTATATCCATCGCTACATTTAGCGACGACGATGGCGATGGAAATTTCTGATGCTATATTTCGTCGCTATTACTTTGCAAATTTCATCACTAGATCGTTGTTGTAGGAAAATAGCAATAGATATTTTGTTGGTAGAGCGACGGAATTTCCTTTGCTAGATTTAACGACAGAATATTCCGCCGTTAGTTCCTCACAAATTTCGTTTTCTAATCCGTTGGCGGAAGAAATTTAGCGACAGATTATTTTCGCTTAGTGACAAAATATTTCATCACTAACTGTAGCGACGGAAATAAATTGTGTTGCTAGATTTTAGCGATGCACATTTTTGTGACGAATGAGTTCCGTCGCTAAACACTTTAGCGACGCATTTTCCCTATTTAGCGACGGAATCTGTCCTTTGCTATTTCCGCATTTTTTTTGTAGTGAAATTCTAAAACTTCATACTCCATAATCTCATTGCGTGACGCTGCCCTTTATGCTACTACCAATAACCCAATTGCACATGACACTGCCAGTAAAAAAAAAAAAAGAAAAAAAAAAGAGGACAAGTACTGAAGATAAGACAATGACAATGCTACCAAAAAGAGAATTAAGAATACTTAGAGAAATTCAAACCAAAAGTAGTATTTATTTAGACTATCACTTTTAGACTAAATATTTAGACTATCGTTATTACAAAGTTGTAAATATTTAGTTTAGTATTCATATACTTTGAATAACTGACTTAAATATAAACAAATTCAACATTCACTTACCTATGCATAAACATCTCCTATATAATTATGCATTGATATATTTTGAAGTACTTATTTAAAAATAATTATTGGGCATTATCGCATTCACGTAATGCTCAAGAAAAACTAGTAGTACTATATATTAGGAGAAAAATTATTTAATTTAACTTGCATTTTATTCATAGAAACACGATTAATGCAAAAGAACACATTGAAACTCAAGTTTACATGTTTAATGACTTGCATATGTAATAAAAATTAAACATTCCATCTAATTTGGGAATTTCTTTAAAAAAATTAAATAATTAATTCTTTTAAAGACATGCCCAAATCCAAAATAGAATTAATTTATTTGAAAGACATTAGGAAATTAATCATTCGTTTTTAAGGTATTGTTGCAGGATGTTCAAGCTGGGGCTGAAAACCATCTTCAACCATGCTGCTTCCTGAGCCTGTTTGTCACCTTCGATTTGGAACACGACGGTGGGATCGATGCAGTGAATGGGCCATCCCAGCTCGTCCGTCAGCCGCTGGATTTTGCCTACTTGACGGCGGATTTAGCCTATGGTGTTGGTCTTGATTTCAGCAATGGCGGATTCAAGCAGCGCCTTCTTCTCAGCCTCGGACATGTCTTTGCTGGCTTCAGCTCTCAGATACTTGTCCATTTCAGGAACTCCGATGGCTTTTCGAATACCCTTTGTGTAATCTTTGTCGGGAGCAAAGATTCCTCGTACCTCATCAACCAGACCTACATGCATATAATTAGTACACCAAACAAAAATTATGCATGAATCTATGTCGCATGATCTCTTTTATAGTGTCATATATGAAAATAGACCAGTTAGCCAAATTAGTCTGACCAGTTATATAAGTTCGTTTTTACGATTCTACCTAAAAATGAATTTATAAGTTACCTTGATTAACCATTTGGTCAACTCGTTTGGACACAAAAGTGTTCAAAACATTTGGAGAAACATCCAGCCAAATGAAGCAGCCGTGGTAGTTGGACTTGAACTTGAAGTCAGGGTCCTCCACCAGGGCTTCAATGAAAGAATTTGACCCTCCCACGACGATCGGAACCTTGCCGGAGTTGATGATTCGCTCAATCACCGACGTGGCCTGGAAGCAAAAGTGGCGGGCAGTGTATTCTTCATCGGGGTTCCCAACATGCCCAAGCAAATGATGAGGCACGCCAAGCTTCTCGACCTCAGGAATCTTGTTACCCAGAACATCAAGCCCTCTGTAAACCTGAATCTTGTGGGAGTTGATTATCTCTCCTCCAATGTGGGCGGCTAGGCTGACAGATAGCTTCGATTTTCCCGATCCGGTGGCTCCCATGATGAACACCACCACCTTCTTGTTCATAGCCATCCTCAGTCAATTGATTGCCTGTTTGATCTGTTCATAGCAAATGATACATACACACACATTAAAACTTAAAACTGATTACAAATTTCTACATGATATGTAAATACAATAATCAAAGTTCAATATGATCTATGTAAAGTGTATGCATGCATATACGATAGATCTATGTAAAGTATATAATATGGTCTGAGAAAATATTACTGATATTGAAAGTGTGTGAAAACGAGAGTGATATGAAAATGGGGGTATGGCTGAGGGTATATATATTTCTATAGGAGTGACGAGTATGGCAAGTGAATATTAATAGATATGCGAATTTAGTAAAAAATTAACTTATTTTTTTTTCTAATTTTATTAATTCAATTTAGTATGCTAATTTGTTAAATTATTAAATGATTTATTGAGAAAATGTATTAGTCAACTTTTTATTTAATTTAAAATTAGTATAATATTTATATATATTCCAAAAATATAGATACATTTGATCATCTGTACAAACTGGGACGAACCCAAAATTTTATTTAGGACAAAAAAGATTTTAACTAATTAAGGAGCTTTACTGAAGAGAGTCAATGGAACATCTAGCCACTCCCCGCAACCTGACTCAGAAACGGCCTCCCTAGCAACAATGTGGGCTGCACGATTCACAGATCGTTTGACAAAACTAAAATTAACATCCAACAAAGATGATGCCAATTCTTTTAAATCTCCTACAATCAAACCGAAAGCAGAGTCAAAGGAAGAACCAGAAAGAGCATTAAACAGGAGCTGCAAATCTGTTTCCACATCCACCCCTCCCATCCCTGTATTTTTGAACCAACTCAACGCCTCCCGCATACTCATAGCTTCGGCCACTTTCGCATCGTAAATCCCGGGCACGGACATACTCTTCGCTGCTAGGAATAAACGATTATCATCCCTAACAACCCAGCCATAGCCCATGGTGTTACTTGTATGATTTATAGCGGCGTCTGTATTCAATTTTAACTGCCCAGCTTGCGGCTTGTTCCAGCGTTCAACCTGGCATGGTGGTACAGCAGGTAAGATGGTACTCTCATTACCTGCCAACCAGTCATCCAAGAAAAGTAGAGCATGATGCACCATAAGCATTAAATCAAAAGCAGCCCCTCTCCAAACACAGGCGTTCCTACTACACCAAATCCCCCAGCATACCATTATAAATTTGGGAATCAAATCAGCACGTAACATAGAAAGACAGCCAAAGAACCACTCATGCACTACATTACCCGGCACATATGTAATAGGTAAGCCAACCGCATGGTAAGCTCGCATAGCTTCTGGACAAGTCGCAAAGATATGTAAAGCTGACTCCTCCTCCTCCTTCCTGCACATGTGGCACAACAAATTACAATCAACATGTTTCCTCCTAAGAGCATCCCGGGTTGGTAAATAAGATGATGCCAACTGCCAAGTGAAGGCTTTGACCTTTAGTGGTACATTGGCATTCCAAAGTACATTCCAAGGTCTATCATCATGTAGTAAACTCGCTTGACGACGGTAGCTCAATTTTACAGTGTAAGCCCCTTTACTATCCCAAGGTCCACCTCTAGCTAATCCAACAAGACAGCGTGGTCCGCGTACTCAATCATTGGAGCGGGCTCACGTCATGCGGCTTCGTCACATGACACGAGGAACTGATGAGCAGTTTCATGCTCTCACGGCATCGGTTGATCCCACATGCTAATCCCAGGCAATGGGCGATCCTCAGTGGCGTGATGCCATGGACCAAGAGTTCAATGCCCTACTGCACAATATCACCTGGCGCCTCACCTCACCCAAACCGGGCATGAATATAATTGGCTTCAAGTGGGTGTACCGCACCAAACGTAAGACAGATGGGTCAGTTGAGCACTATAAAGCGCGCTTGGTGGCCAAAGGGTTCAACCAAGTAGCTAGAGAAGATTTCTTTGACACCTTTAATCCTGTAATCAAACCCACTATAATACACCTGTTGTTTTCTTTTGCAGTTTCCGGGGGATGAACTCTACGGCAATTGGATGTCCACAATGTCTTCCGTAATGGGCACTAGGCAGAAACCGTGTACATGTGACAGGCCCCCAGCTATGAGGACCCAGCACATCCTGACCATGTATGTCATCTCTCCAGCGGTCCTTATATGGCCTGAAGCAAGCACCTCTGGCCTGATTCAAACATCTACACCATTTTTTTACTGACTACAGGGTTTTCGACATCCAAAACCGACGTATCACTTTTTCAGTACTCAGATCGCACCTCCAGGGTCTTCCTGCTTGTATACGTACATGCCATCATCATGATGGGTAATGATTCAGGCCTACTTGACTCGATCCTACTCCATCTCTCATCTGCCTTCAAGATAAGGGACTTAGGCACGCCCAATTTCTTTCTTAGCATTGAAACTCTACTTGTGGAGGGCGGCTTGCTTCTCTCTCAGCATCGTTATATGGAAGATGTTTTAAACATGGCTGGTATGTCTGATTGCAAGTCGCTAGCCACTCCAGCGGCTCTAATGCAAGCCACGTCTCCTTCAATTGAGCCCTTCGAGAATCCTACTCAATATCGCCGACTAGCCGGTGCAGTACTGTATCTGACCATAACCCGACCAGATCTCTCTTATGCAGTTATTTAACACCCCCGATTTTACCAAAATTTAAAAGTTTAAACAAGAGACATAAAACTAAACATTAATCATTAAACAACGGAAGTAACGTCTAAACACGGAGGTGTTATGCCACACCTATATCAAACATAGGTGCACAGACAAACTACTAAACAAACCACAGCAGCTAACGGTTAAACTAACTAGGCTCACAGGCCATAAACAACTAGAAAAGCATAAGGAGCTACACTAGGCTACTACGGTCAACTAGCGCGCTTTCCAAAGCTACTCAAAACCTGTAAAGAGATAGGGATAACACCCGTCAGCGAAAGATGCTGGTAACCTACCAATACGCGTTAAGTAACATAATATATAGATATAAGCAAAACCATTTGAGTCTGGGGAATACAGTATAATCATTTTAAAACCAAGAGAGGGAACATCAATACACTCATCAACAATCTCAACAAAGACCAAAGACAACCATACTCAGCAAATCAACAAGGACAACAAGCAACATACTCAACACTAGATGCAACATACCAAACTCAAGGTAGAGTTCATCATAGACATGCTCGTAAGCCATAAGGCGAGATTCATACTCACAACATGTTCCAAGCCCACATAGGACATAGTCAAACCGAAGCATTCATCATAGAGTCATCTCAACGACCCGAATCATAGCGGACCAGTGTGGAGGACTCCAACTCATCAATCACATACCACAGAGTCATTGCAATGACTAGGACCACAGTCCAATGGAAACATATCTAGCAACTTTAAGTGTATACACCCCCTATTGAGATTCCAAGCCCAACGGGTTAGCTACTATTTTTGGCAACTGGAATGAGTTTCCCAAGTTGCCCACAAATCATAAGTATCCAAACGGCAATCCGGAGCTTTAAACCCACTACTGGATCAGTTCACCCATAAGTCCCCACACTGTCCACTTTACCAACTCAATCATCTCATCACATCCATTCCAACATCTCAATAAGAGGCAATACACACAGAATCTAAAGATACAACAAAGCATAGATTCCACAGAAAGTGTGTACAACAACGGATAAGCTCAATCAATAGCTTATCTACGGAATAATCAATGCAGTACGACATTGGTACAAGATCACATCAAGGAATCCAATCAACAGGTTTCAATGAATGACATGAAATGATGCTCAACAACAACCATGGACTTCAATCCACTAACGACATGATTGGCAACACGAGTTGCCAATCCTCAATAGGAAGGACAAACAACAATTACTAGCATCAACGACATCATATCTAGCATACTCATCAAACGGGTAAACCAAAATGGTTCTAACGAACCTCAAAGACTCACATTAATTCAACAAATCACAAGGTTGGACCATAAGCACGATTCAAGACACCAAATCCTTACATGGATACTTAGGACATCGTTCTAGACATACGAAACATCAAGGAGACACACAAAAGCTCAACAATCCAACAAAGGAGGTCAAGACATCACATACCAAAAGATGGAACCACGGGAAAAACAACACCCAACATTCCACCGGGAGTGTACCCTGCGGGTGGAACCATGGGTAGGTCCCTACCCGTGGTACCTCCCGCGGGTGGGGCGGCGGGTGGACATCCGCCCGTGGGGAACACCTGTGCAACAATTAATTCCCTTCGAGAAAATTCATCTCCAAGGTCAAGTTCAGGTCCAAAACACCCCAAATCTCACATACAACAAGGAAATGACTTGAACCCAAGAATAGATCAAAGAACAACATTCAAGAAACCTAGATACATGCTCTAAACATGCATTATCACAAGATCATGCATCAAATCACTCACAATCATCAAGAATCATCAATAGCAAGTAGCAAATAGGTTTTGTATAGCATGGGTTTCCTTTGAAGACCAAAAACTTCTTTCCTCTAACCCTCCTAGGCCCTACTTTGAAGCTCTTCTTCCTCACATGCTTCTTACACAAGCCAAACCACAAGAAAACACCAATCTTACATAAAGACACCTTAAAGCTAACTAAAAACACTAAATAACTTTAGATCTTACCCTTTCCTAAGCTTGGGAGATGGAAAGGTGGAGTCTTGGGATGATTCTTTGCATGCTAGGATGGGGTGTTCTTCTTTTAGCTTGGAGGATAAGCTAACTTTTCTTAGAGAGAAGGTAGAGAGTTTAGGATATTGGCTAGCAAGAGGATGAATGAAATGTGTCTTGCTAGGGCAAGCTTGAACGCCAATCATGTGTGAAAGGACATGTTTACCCTTACTAAAAGGCTAGGAAGACAAAAGGCTAGGTACAAAGCACAAAGCGAAAGGTACTCATGGTTGACTAAAGAATTAGACAACTTCTAGTCCCTTGAATATTAAATTTCAAGATTTTGGGAAGGAATTCACCAAGGTATTTTAGGATTAATTCCTCAATTAATACTACTTAAGGAGTCGGATTTTCGGGGTGTCACAAGTTAACCGGTTATGTCAGTTTATGCATGCTCCGACCGATGAACACTAGGGTCTCCTAAAGCATGTCTTACGCTATGTGAAGGGCACACTCACATACAGTCTACGCATAACTACGTCACCGTCTTCTGATATCCTTGCCTTTTCTGACTCAGACTGGGTTGGTTGTCCGATTGATCGGAAGTCGACTAGTGGGTTTGCTGTATTTCTTGGCTCGAACTTGATCTCCTTGGTGTCTCGCAAACATCGGACAGTTGCTCGTTCTTCTACCGAGGTAGAATACAAGGGCCTAGCTTACGTTGCGGCTGAGGTTACGTGGGTTGTTTCGCTACTCCATGAGCTTGACCTCCACTCTGGTACGCCAGCCACTTTATGGTGCGACAATCTCGATGCAACCTACCTGTGTGCCAATCCAGTTTTCTAAGCAATGACCAAACATGTAGACTTCTTGGTCAACTTTGTCTCTACGAAGGATCAGTTGGCTGACATCTCCACAAAAACCAATGCCGGCAGCTCGGTTTGGTTCTCTGAGGGACAAGCTCAATGGTGTGTCACACCCACCTTGTGTTTGAGGGGGTGTATTAGTGATATTATATTTGTATAAGTGATGTCATATTTGTATGGTTGTAATTGACTTAGACTTAACTACTAGCCTAATGTATAGGATAAGTTAGGAAAAAATTTTATTCCTTTCGTATCTCTGTATTTCCATCTATGAATTGAATACACAAAATTATCCCCTCATTTACCTAACACTCATAGCAAATTAATCAAAGAAATAAATATGTTTTTTTTAGCTTCCAAATATATATTATAATGTTTAAATCCACTACACATTGCATTAAAATATTTATATTTATTATTTGTCAAGAATTGACCTAGCTACCACATGTGATAAAAAAAATGAAACTAAAAAAGTAATTGCACGTCAAGATGATAATATTAAGAAGTAAATTTAAAAGGAGAACATTTTGTATCACTCTTAATATAGAATATAATTCTCTTAATCATTAAATAGTAAAAATCAAATAAAATAACCATAATAAGTATTTTCAAAAACAAAAAACCATAATAAGTCATATAACGTAGGAATAAGGTTCAAATTGGCCACTGAACGTAACATGAATATGTAATTAGGTCACTGAACAAAAAAAAAGTGCAATTAGGCCACTGAACAATCCAAATGTATGCAATTTCACCTGATAGCAGGTTACCATCAATTTTAGCAGGTTACCTGCTTACGTGGCAACTGAGTTGGCATTTTTAATAATTTTTAACAAATTTTTAATTTTTTTTTTAAAAAAACGACGGGATGGCCCCGGACCACCCCGTCATTATATGTTTTTTATTTAATTTCTTTTTCAATTTTTAAAATTCTATTATTAAAATTTATTAAAAATTATTTAAAAATTATTAAAAATGCCAACTTAGTTGCCCTGTAAGCAGGTAACTTGCTAAAATGATGGTAACATGCTATCCGGTGAAATTGCATACCTTTGGAGTGTTCAGTGGCCTAATTGCACGTTTTTTGAGTGTTCAGTGACCTAATTGCACTTTTTTTCGTTCAGTGGCCAAATTGCATTTTCAGGTTACGTGCACTGACCAATTTGAACCTTATTCCTATAATGTATATTAGGAATATAAATATTCGTGACAAGGTGTGACATTACTATAAAAAAATTTATTCAATTTTCCTCATATATAAATAAATAAATATACACACACACTTACACACACACACACACACACAAATATATATATATATATATATATATATATATATATATATATATATATATATATATATATATATATATATATATATATATATATAATCACAATAAAGTGTTTTATATAATAACATTGCAAGTGTATGCCCATATACACAAATATAAAAAAAATAAAAATAAAATAAAAAACTATTATTTTTGACTCATTGCAATCAAAATTTAAAAGTAAAGAATATAGCTAAAGACAATCAAAATTGACCTAATAACAACAATTTACAAAAAAAAAAAAAAAACTAATTGGACGTAATAGCAATTAATTACAAATCGATATATCCATTTGTGATATTTTAAACTCGTTTAGGAAGTTGATAATAACATTAGACGAATGTTCTTTATTTTCATTGTTTCCATTGAATTGCCTAACACTCATAAGAAATTAATCGAAGAAATAAATATGTATTTTTTAGCTTGCAAATATATATTAATTGTAATTTTTAAATCCACTACACATTGCATTAAAATATTTATATTTATTATTTGTCAAGAATTGACCAAGCTACCACATGTGATAAAAAAAATGAAACTAAAATAAGAAATTGCACGTCAAGATGATAATATTAAGAAGTAAATTTTAAATGAGAACAATTTGCATCACTCTTAATATAGAATATAATTCTCTTAATCATTAAATAGTAAAAATCCAATAAAATAACCATAATAAGTCATATAACGTAGGAATAAGGTTCAAATTGACCACTGAACGTAACTTGAATATGTAATTAGGTCACTGAACGAAAAAAAAAAAAGTGCAATTAGGCCACTGAACACTCCAAATGTATGCAATTTCACCTGATAGCAGGTTACCATCAATTTTAGCAGGTTACCTGCTTACGTGGCAACTGAGTTGGCATTTTTAATAATTTTTAACAAATTTTTAATTTTTTTTTAAAAAAATGACGGGATTGCCCTGGACCACCCCGTCATTATATTTTTTTTTATTTAATTTCTTTTTCAATTTTTAAAATTCTATTATTAAAATTTATAAAAAATTATTTAAAAATTATTAAAAAAGCCAACTTAGTTTCCATGTAAGCAGGTAACTTGCTAAAATGATGGTAACCTGCTATCCGTTGAAATTGCATACCTTTGGAGTGTTCAGTGGCCTAATTGCACTTTTTTTGAGTGTTCAGTGACCTAATTGCACTTTTTTTCGTTCAGTGGCCTAATTGTATTTTCAGGTTCCGTGCAGTGACCAATTTGAACCTTATTCCTATAATGTATATTAGGAATAAATATTCGTGACAAGGTGTGACATTACTATAAAAAAAAGTTATTCAATTTTCCTCATATATAAATAAATAAATACACACACACACACACACATACACACACACACACACACACACACACACACACACACACACACACACACACACACACACACACACACACACACACACACACACATATATATATATATATATATATATATATATATATATATATATATATATATATATATATATATATATAATCACAATAAAGTGTTTTAAATAATAACATTGCAAGTGTATGTCCATATACACAAATAAAAAAAAATAAAAAACTATCATTTTTGACTCATTGCAATCAAAATTTAAAAGTAAAGAATATAGCTAAAGGCAATCAAAATTGACCTAATAACAACAATTTTAAAAAAAATTAACTAATTGGACGTAATAGCAATTAATTACAAATCGATATATCCATTTGTGATATTTTAAACTCTTTTATGAAGTTGATAATAACATTAAACGAATATTCTTTATTTTCACTGTTTCCATTGAATTGCCTAACACTCATAAGAAATTAATCGAAGAAATAAATATGTATTTTTTAGCTTGCAAATATATATTAATTGTAATGTTTAAATCCACTACACATTGCATTTAAATATTTATATTTATTATTTGTCAAGAATTGACCAAGCTACCACATGTGATAAAAAAAAAATGAAACTAAAATAAGTTATTGCACGTCAAGATGATAATATTAAGAAGTAAATTTTAAATGAGAACAATTTGCATCACTCTTAATATAGAATATAATTCTCTCTATCATTAAATAGTAAAAATTCAATAAAATAACCATAATAAGTCATATAATGTATGTTAGGAAAAAATATTCGTGACAGGATGTAACATTACTATAAAAAAATAATTTATTCAATTTTGCTCATATATAAATAAATAAATAATTAAACACACACACACACACACACAAATATATATATATATATATATATATATATATATATATATATATATATATATATATATATAATCACAATAAAGGATTTTATATAATAACATTGCTTGTGTATGTCCATATACACAAACATAAATAAAAAAAACTATTATTTTTTACACATAGTAAGCAAATTTAAAACTAAAGAATATAACTAAAGACAATCAAAATTGACCTAATAACAATAATTTAAAAAAAAATAACTAATTGGACGTAATAGCAATTAATTACAAATCAATATCTCCAATTGTGATATTTTCTTCCCTTTTAGGAAGTTGATAATAACATTAAACGAATATTCTTTATTTTCATTATTTTCATTGAATTGCCTAACCCTCATAAGAAATTAATCGAAGAAATAAATATGTTTTTTTAACTTGCAAATATATATTAATTCTAATGTTTAAATCCACTACACATTGCATTAAAATATTTATATTTATTATTTTTCAAGAATGACCTAGCTACCACATGTGATAAAAAAAATGAAACTAAAATAAGATGATAATATTAAGTAAATTTAAAATGAGAGCATTTTGCATCACTCTTAATATAGAATATAATTCTCTTAATCGTTAAATAGTAAAAATTCAATAAAAAAACCATAATAAGTTATATAATGTATATTAGGAAAAAAAATATTCGTGACAGGCTGTAACATTACTGTAAAAAAAAAAAATCAATAATTTTTCAATTTTTGTCATATATGTGGCCCTATAAATATGGTATCATATCAGCATGCATAATAGCCCACACAAGATCGATAAAGATTAAAAAACAACAAATATAATCGATCTTGAGCACTTAGCTTCTCGTTCCTCTTTTCTTATTTCAAATTAATATCATGGCAAGGAGGATATTAAGATTGGCATATATTGTGAATCAATCAAAAAGAAAAGCATCCTACCACAAAAGAAAGAGAGGGGTGGTCAAAAAGCTTAACGAGCTCACCGTTCTTTGTGATGCGGATGCTGCCATGATAATGTATAGCTCGTTTGAGCAGGGGCCAGTGATATGGCCTACTGGTGAAAGGGTTCAAGAGCTGATTGCCAGGTTCATGCAATTGTCGGACGTGCAACAAACGCGGCGAATGATGAGCCAGGACAGCTTTCTTGCGGAAAGGCTTGAAAAGTTGGGCACTCTGCTTCTAAAATTGAAGCGAGAAAACAGGGAAAAGGAGATGAATGCACTGATGGATAAGATTTTTAGCGGAGAACAGATAATTGATTATCTGAGTTCCGTAGAATTAAACGATCTGGGTTGGGTTTTAAACACGAATATCGCTGAAAGTGTTATGAGGTTTGAAAGACATTCCCTAACTCCGGCTCCTTTTCTCCCTGCTGCTCCTTCTCTTGCAACAGCGTCACCTCCTGTTCTTGGGTCTGGCACTAGCAATGTGGTTGCTCCAGCGGATGTGTTTTCCGGGCAAAGCTATCAAGGCATGGTGGGTATACAAACTCCCATGTCTGCCAGTCTTAATCCTGTAACCGCGTGGAGTTATCAGAATTGGGCTTTTATGAATGACAGTAATCAGAATGACCCAACTCAGGGGAGACCAGGTCGTAGCACTCAGTAATCAAAATCCTTAAAGATTTTGCAAATTTCTTTAATGTTGTCTCATGTTTTTTTAATTTTATGTTGTTTTGTATTTTCCAGTAAAGTTGATAAAAAACAAATATGAAGTCCTATTTCATATCCCTTTGCATTGACACAAATTATAATAAAAAGATAATTAATGACATATCTATTGTTCAAAATTAATTGCAATGTAAATTTCCCATGTTCTTGATAAGGATTCCTGTTCTTTATTACAACGACGGGAATGGGGATGGGGAAAAATTCGGGGAAGGAGGCCTGGGGATGGAAATACCCCACCCTACCCCGATTCTTATAACAACAACACCGACAATACTAAAGATAATTAATGACATATCTATTGTTCAAAATTAATTGCAATGTAAATTTCCCATGTTCTTGATGCGGATTCCCGTTCTTTATTACAACGACGGGAATGGGGATGGGGAAAAATTCGGGGAAGGAGGCCTGGGGATGGAAATACCCCACCCTACCCCGATTCTTATAACAACAACACCGACAATACTACTACTACTACTACTACTACTACTACTACTACTACTACTACTACTACTACTACTACTACTACTAACTACTACTACTACTACTACTACTACTACTACTACTACTTACTACTACTACTACTTTTTTTTTACTACTACTACTACTACTACTACTACTACTACTACTTACTACTACTACTACTACTACTACTACTACTACTACTACTACTACTACTACTACTACTACTAACTACTACTACTATACTACTACTACTTACTACTACTACTACTACTTACTACTACTACTACTACTACTACTACTACTTACTACTAACTACTACTACTACTACTACTACTACTACTACTACTACTACTACTACTACTACTACTACTACTACTACTACTACTACTACTACTACTACTACTACTACTACTATACTACTACTACTACTACTACTACTACTACTACTACTACTACTACTACTACTACTACTACTACTACTACTACTACTACTACTACTACTACTACTAACTACTACTACTACTACTACTACTACTACTACTACTACTACTACTACTACTACTACTACTATACTACTACTACTACTACTACTACTACTACTACTATACTACTACTACTACTACTACTACTACTACTACTACTACTACTACTACTACTACTACTAACTACTACTACTACTACTACTACTACTACTACTACTACTACTACTACTACTACTACTACTACTACTATACTACTACTACTACTACTACTACTACTACTACTAACTACTACTACTACTACTACTACTACTACTACTACTACTACTATACTACTACTACTACTACTACTACTACTACTACTACTACTACTACTACTACTACTACTACTACTATACTACTACTACTACTACTACTACTACTACTACTACTACTACTACTACTACTACTATACTACTACTACTACTACTACTACTACTACTACTACACTACTACTACTACTACTACTACTACTACTACTACTACTACTACTACTATACTACTACTACTACTACTACTACTACTAACTACTATACTACTACTACTACTACTATACTACTACTACTACTACTACTATACTACTACTACTACTACTTACTACTACTACTATACTACTACTTACTACTACTACTACTACTACTACTACTACTACTACTACTACTACTACTACTACTACTACTACTACTACTACTATATACTACTACTATACTACTACTACTACTACTACTACTACTACTACTACTTACTACTACTACTACTACTACTACTACTACTACTACTACTACTACTTACTACTACTACTACTACTACTATACTACTACTACTACTACTACTACTACTACTACTACTACTACTACTACTACTACTACTACTACTACTACTACTAACTACTACTATACACTATATCGTTCTAGAGTGCTTGTATTGTATTTATACCGGGATGGATCCAAAAAATTATCTGCGTAGGGGCAAAGTTTAAATGACGTTAGAAATGTCGTCAATAACAAAGTATCAAACAATCATAATAAGGTTAAAATATAAAATACATTAAAAATTACAAAAAACAAAAAACAAAAAACAAAAACAAAAAGCAAAAAAAAAAACAAAAACATTTTTGATAGATTACATGATCGTTAGGGTTTGAGCCAAAAATATATTTGAATTGGGTGAAAATGTGAAAATATTTATGACAAAATATAAAACATAAAACACTATATATATTCATAAATACTTTATATTTTAATTTATTTTAGTTAGATCAACTTTAAGATTTTCTAAATTAATTCGAATACAAAGAAGTATAATATAAACTTGTATACTGCATTAATTAAATATAATGATTCATAAAAAGTAGATTAAAAAATATTTAATTTGTCTTGTGAAGGAATGAAAGCTATAAAATAAACTAGAGAATATAAGAACAAGTGTGGGAATGGATGTGTTGATGACATTTTATAATTACATATTAATATTCTTATTTGCATTAAAATTATTTGATGGGACGGGGATCGGGATGCTTGATACTGCAAACAATAATGCCAACCTCACCTTAAGGAATTTGGCAGTACCAAATTTTGACAATCAACCATTCTGTATTTTGTATCCAGAGTTGGATGTTGCTTTAGACCTTAGGTCAGGGTTGATGGACTTCTAGGAGAGGATCTTCTTAAACATTTGACGGAGTTCCATGTTGTCTATGCTACAAAGAAGTCAGCTGGAGTAACTGAAGAGCAAGTTAAGTTGAGGGCTTTTCCATACTCGATAGTTCAGTGAAGGATTGCTTGTATTACTTACCTAGCCGTTGCATTTATTTTGTGGGTTAGTATACAAAGACTCTTCTTATAGAAATTTTCCCAGCCACTCCGATAATTGTCATTGACAAACTCACAAAACAATTTTATCAACAACGAATGAAAATAAAAAATTAAAAAAAAAAATCAATGACTTCATTTTTATTATTATTAAATTAAATAAATTAGAAGTTACAATAAAAAGTAAAACATTTATATCCCTTTAATTTAGAATTAAATGTCCATAATGCCATTATTCAAAAAAAAAATTATTTATTATCAAAAAATTTAAAAATGAATATAATTTCATTAGTTATATTATCTTTATTTTCTACAATGCAAAGATTTCTTACCTTCAAATTCATTAATATTAATTATATTCACTACATCGTTCATTGTCATTTTTACACTATCTTCTAATTAAATATCAAAGCTATAACACAAAATATGTTATATATTTATTTACCAAATATTTTAATAATACCATGCAAAAAAATATAAAATAGTTTGAAGTCAATTAATCATATTAACTACTTGGGAGGATTTGCTGACAAAGAGGGTATTCAAATAATCTAAGAAATTGAAGCGAGAAATTTTCCCGTAATATCTCTAGATTATATCACAGTTGTTCATTTAAAGGTAAATCATATTTCTTCATTAAGATGATTTCAAATGTATTAAGTTTTTACTACCTTATCAAATTTTATTCCTTAAAAAAACTCAAAATTTCTCTATCCACAACAACTCATTCAACAATAATGGTTGAACCAAAAGTACCTTGAGCAGAACACTTAATGGACTGGTATGTTTTTTTTTTTTTTTTTTTTTTTTTTGAAAGGGGACCGATATGTTTTTATGTTGATAATAATAGTTAAATGGTATTCAGATCATTATCTTATGTATCTACATTTAATATTCATTATTAAAAATGTCAATGTAGGGAAATAGAACATCGTGACATACTTGAAGCATCGAAAAGGTGCTGAGACTACAATAATGTTGCAATCAATCTTGTAAATTTAGAAAATGAAATTTAATTTCAAATATAGTCACCATTGCAGCATTCATTGATCTTGTATGTAAAATAGTTATTCTGCATCCTTTAAATATATTAGAACTAATATAAATTTATAATTCATTTCATTTTTTAGACTCAACACGTTTGGATTAAAGGCAAAATCAGGATCAACCTTGACAACAAAAACTCTTAGTATTCGGACCACCTGGAGAGTCATTGTTGTTACTATCAAGTAAACAACTTATGGAACTAAAACAAGCTAAGAGGTACGACTCATGAACCTTCTACAAATATAATAAATACTAATATTTTGTTCAATACTTTCACATGAGAATCCACATACGACACACATCTCACAACACATGAAACATGTATGGGAAAAACTAATACTGTCAAATATCAACAGGCGCTTGCAAGATAAAGAGTTCATTGCACTACTAAGATCACAGTCATATGCACAGAAATTTTACGAGTGGGAAGAGTCGATTGACAGGCAAGTTCACAAAGCATTTTTTGCACAAGCAAGCATACGCTATACAAATATGGTATCAAAATTCAAGGCGAAATGGACTTCAACTGGGAGGCCAGCCTGTGTACATGAAGAAACATGGCGCATTTGGGAGGCATATTAGGGATAGGCATGACGCGAAAGCTAAATCTGAACAACAACGCAAGAATAAGATAAGTGAGGTGGCAGGACCTGGTACAGGATGTTCTCGACATAGCGGAGGATCTACATCAGCTATTGAGCACTATTACAAATTGGTAATAATAATACATTTAACTTAAAAATTTATTATTGGTATATATTTTAGAAATTAGGTATCATTTTATTGTTTGTTCTTGTTTAATTGTTAGATGAACTTCAAATTCTATTTGAGTGATTTGAGCATATGCACAAAAAGAAGAATGGTACGTTCGTTGATGAGATGTTAAACAGAATCGCTGTAAGTATAACGTAACAATCATATATTGTTAAATAGATAAAATTCTTATATGCCTTTGTATGCTTCTTTTATTTTGTATATGTTTTTAATTGTATGAAGAAATACAAGCACGATATGAAGCTGCAACGCAAGAAGCTGTAGGGTTAACTGAGCCACCAACTGTATGTGTATGTTGTTGGTGGGGTAAAAAAATAGCATATTTATGGCTTAGGGACTAAGGCATCCTCATTTATCTAACATAATAGCTATAGTTCTTATGCTACTTCACAAATTCATCAAGATGCAATGATGGAGATGGTGAACAAATAGTTAGAGACCATGTGAGCTGAGATAGAGGCCAAACTACAAGTTGAAAGCAATCAAATGCAAGTTCAGATTACAAGTTTGATGGATGAGATGCATCGAAATAGCATGCTATCCACTTCTATGCCACGACCCCCAACTATTGAAGATGAGCATTCTGCTAATTAAAATGCTTAAAACTTAGGAGATGATTAGATTATGTTTATTCATATATTTGGTACTGTTTTTATCGATGTAACATTTCACATTGCTATGTTTTTGTTTTTGTTATTGAGTTTGAATGCTTTAATATAATATATTTTGTAATTATGTTATTGAAGTATTATATTATAGGTCCAATGCTGGTATGTGATATTAATTAGTGGGTAAATTTGTTTTTTAAAATTTTAAAATTTAGCGACGGACAAATATTGTAGTAAATCTGTAGCTAAGTATCTAATAACAATAAAAAATGGCCACAAAATAGCGACTGAAAAATCCGTAGTTAAATTTAGCGACGGATATTTTCATCACTATGTTGTAGCTAAATGGCATTCAATAAAAATAATAAAAACAAATTAGTGACTCTATCTGTCACTACAATTAGCGACGGCGATAGCGATGGAAATTTCTGATGCTATATTTCGTCGCTATTTCCTTGCAAATTTCAACACTAGATCGTTGTGGTAGGAAAATAGCAATAGATATTTTGTTGGTAGAGCGACGGAATTTCCTTTGCTAGATTTAACGACAGAATATTCCGTCGTTAGTTCCTCACAAATTTCGTTTTCTAATCCGTTGGCAGAAGAAATTTAGCGACGGATTATTTTCGCTTAGTGACAAAATATTTCATCACTAACGGTAGCGATGGAAATAAATTGTGTTGCTAGATTTTAGCGATGCACATTTTTGTGACGAATGACTTCCATCGCTAAACACTTTAGCGACGCATTTTCCCTATTTAGCGACGGAATCTGTCCTTTGCTATTTCGGCATTTTTTTGTAGTGAAATTCTAAAACTTCAAACTCCATAATCTCATTGCGTGACGCTGCCCTTTATGCTACCACCAATAACCCAATTGCACATGACACTGCCAGTAAAAAAAAAAAAAAAAAAAAAAAAAAGGACAAGTACTGAAGATGAAGACAATGACAATGCTACCAAAAAGAGAATTAAGATGACTTAGAGAAATTCAAACCAAAAGTACTATTTATTTAGACTATCGCTTTTAGACTAAATATTTAGACTATCATTATTACAAAGTTGTAAATATTTAGTTTAGTATTCACATACTTTGAATAACTGACTTAAATATAAACAAATTCAACATTCACTTACCTATGCATAAACATCTCCTATATAATTATGCATTGATATATTTTGAAGTACTTATTTAAAAATAATTATTGGGCATTATCGCATTCACGTAATGCTCGAGAAAAACTAGTAGTACTATATATTTGGAGAAAAATTATTTAATTTAACTTGCGTTTTATTCATAGAAACACGATTAATGCAAAAGAGCACATTGAAACTCAAGTTTACATGTCTAAGCTAATGACTTGCATATGTAATAAAAATTAAACATTCCATCTAATTTGGGAATTTCTTTAAAAAAAATTAATTCTTTCTAAGACATGCCCAAATCCAAAAATGGAATTAATTTATTTGAAAGACATTAGGAAATTAATCATTCGTTTTTAAGGTATTGTTGCAGGATGTTCAAGCTGGGGTTGAAAACCATCTTCAACCATGCTGCTTCCTGAGCCTGTTTGTCACCTTCGATTTAGAACACGACGGTGGGATCGATGCAGTGAATGGGCCATCCCAGCTCGTCCGTCAGCCGCTGGATTTTGCCTACTTGACGGCGGATTAAGCCTATGGTGTTGGTCTTGATTTCAGCAATGGCGGATTCAAACAGCGCCTTCTTCTCAGCCTCGGACATGTCTTTGCTGGATTCAGCTCGCAGATACTTATCCATTTCAGGAACTCCGATGGCTCTTCGGATACCCTTTGTGTAATCTTTGTCGGGAGCAAAGATTCCTCGTACCTCATCAACCAGACCTACATGCATATAATTAGTACACCAAACAAAAATTATGCATCTAGCCAAAATTTTATTTAGGACAAAAAAGATTTTTAACTAATTAAGGAGCTTTACTGAAGAGAGTCAATGGAACATCTAGCCACTCCCCGTAACCTGACTCAGAAACGGCCTCCCTAGCAACAATGTGGGCTGCACGATTCACAGATCGTTTGACAAAACTAAAATTAACATCCAACAAAGATGATGCGAATTCTTTTAAATCTCCTGCAATCAAACCGAAAGCAGAGCCAAAGGAAGAACCAGAAAGAGCATTAAACAGGAGCTGCATGCGAATCTGTTTCCAGATCCACCCCTCCCATTCCCGTATTTTTGAACCAACTCAACGCCGCCCGCATACTCATAGCTTCAGCCACTTTCACATCGTAAATCCCGGGCACGGACATACTCTTCGCTGCTAGGAATAAACGATTATCATCCCTAACAACCCAGCCATAGCCCATGGTGTTACTTGTCTGATTTATAGCGGCGTCTGTATTCAATTTTAACCGCCCAGCTTGCGGCTTGTTCCAGCGTTCAACCTGGCGTGATGGTACAGCAGGTAAGATGGTACTCTCATTACCTGCCAACCAGTTATCCAAGAAAAGTAGAGCATGATGCACCATCAGCATTAAATCAAAAGCAGCCCCTCTCCAAACACAGGCGTTCCTACTACACCAAATCCCCCAGCATACCATTATAAATTTGGGAATCAAATCAGCACGTAACATAGAAAGACAGCCAAAGAACCACTCATGCACTACATTACCCGGCACATATGTAATAGGTAAGCCAACCGCATGGTAAGCTCACATAGCTTCTGGACAAGTCGCAAAGATATGTAAAGCTGACTCCTCCTCCTCCTTCCTGCACATGTGGCACAACAAATTACAATCAACATGTTTCCTCCTAAGAGCATCCCGGGTTGGTAAATAAGATGATGCCAACTGCCAAGTGAAGGCTTTGACCTTTGGTGGTACATTGGCATTCCAAAGTACCTTCCAAGGCCTATCATCATGTTGTAAACTCGCTTGACGACGGTAGCTCGATTTTACAGTGTAAGCCCCTTTACTATCCCAAGGTCCACCTCTGGCTAATCCAACAAGACAGCGTGGTCCGCGTACTCAATCATTGGAGCGGGCTCATGTCATGCGGCTTCGTCACATGACACGAGGAACTGATGAGCATTTTCATGCTCTCACGGCATCAGTTGATCCCACATGCTATTCCCAGGCAGTGGGCGATCCTCGGTAACGTGATGCCATGGACCAAGAGTTCAATGCCCTAATGCACAATAGCACCAGGCGCCTCACCTCACCCAAACCGGGCATGAATATAATTGGCTTCAAGTGGGTGTACCGCACCAAACGTAAGGCAGATGGGTCAGTTGAGCACTATAAAGCGCGCTTGGTGGCCAAAGGGTTCAACCAAGTAGCTAGAGAAGATTTCTTTGACACCTTTAATCCTGTAGTCAAACCCACTATAATACACCTGTTGTTTTCTTTTGCAGTTTCCGGGGGATGAACTCTACGGCAATTGGATGTCCACAATGCCATCCGTAATGGGCACTTGGCAGAAACCGTGTACATGTGACAGGCCCCCAACTATGAGGACCCAGCACATCCTGACCATGTATGTCATCTCTCCAGCGGTCCTTATATGGCTTGAAGCAAGCACCTCGGGCCTGATTCAAACGTCTACACCATTTTTTACTGACTACAGGGTTTTCGACATCCAAAACCGACATATCACTTTTTCAGTACTCAGATCGCACCTCCCGGGTCTTCCTGCTTGTATACGTAGATGGCATCATCATGATGGATAATGATTCAGGCCTACTTGACTCGCTCCTACTCCGTCTCTCATCTGCCTTCAAGATAAGGGACTTAGGCACGCCCAATTTCTTTCTTAGCATTGAAACTCTGCCTGTGGAGGGCGGCTTGCTTCTCTCTCAGCATCATTATATGGAAGATGTTTTAAACATGGCGGGTATGTCTGATTGCAAGTCGCTAGCCACTCCAGCGGCTCTAATGCAAGCCACGTCTCCTTCAATTGAACCCTTCGAGAATCCTACTCAATATCGCCGACTAGCCCGTGCAGTACTGTATCTGACCATAACCCGACCAGATCTCTCTTATGCAGTTATTTAACACCTCCGATTTTACCAAAATTTAAAAGCTTAAACAAGAGACATAAAACTAAACATTAATCATCAAACAACGGAATCAACGTCTAAACACGGAGGTGTTATGCCACACCTATATCAAACATAGGTGCACCGACAAACTACTAAACAAACCACAGCAGCTAACGGTTAAACTAACTAGGCTCACAGGCCATAAACAACTAGAAAAGCATAAGGAGCTACACTAGGCTACTACTGTCTACTAGCGCGCTCTCCAAAGCTACTCAAAACCTGTAAAGAGATAGGGATAACACCCGTCAGCGAAAGATGCTGATAACCCACCAATACGCGTTAAGTAACATAATATATTGATATAAGCAAAACCATTTGAGACAGAGGAATACAGTATATATAATTTTAATACCAAGAGAGGGAACATCAATACACTCATCAACAATCTCAACAAAGACCAAAGACAACCATACTCAGCAAGTCAACATGGACAACAAGCAACATACTCAACACTAGATGCAACCTACCAAACTCAAGGTAGAGTTCATCATAGACATGCTCATAAGCCATAAGGCGAGATTCATACTCACAACATGTTCCAAGCCCACATAGGACATAGTCAAACCGAAGCATTCATCATAGGGTCATCTCAACGACCCGAATCATAGCAGACCAGTGTGGAGGACTCCAACTCATCAATCACATATCACAGAGTCATTGCAATGACTAGGACCGCAGTCCAATGGAAACATATCTAGCAACTTTAAGTGTATACACCCCCTATTGAGATTCCAAGCCCAACGGGTTAGCTACTATTTCTGGCAACTGGAATGAGTTTCCCAAGTTGCCCACAAATCATAAGTATCCAAACGGCAATCCGGAGCTTTAAACCCACTACTGGATCAGTTCACCCATAAGTCCCCACACTGTCCACTTTACCAGCTCAATCATCTCATCACATCCATTCCAACATCTCAATAAGAGTCAATACACACGAAATCTAGAGATACAACAATGCTAGATTCCACAGAAAGTGTGTACAACAACGGATAAGCTCAATCAATAGCTTATCTACGGAATAATCAATGCAGTACGACATTGGTATAAGATCACATCAAGGAATCCAATCAACAGGTTTCAACGAATGACATGAAACGATGCTCAACAATAACCATGAACTTCAATCCACTAACGACATGATTGGCAACACGAGTTGCCAATCCTCAATAGGAAGGACAAACAACAATTACTAGCATCAACGACATCATATCTAGCATACTCATCAAACGGGTAAACCAAAATGGTTCCAACGAACCTCAAAGACTCACATTCATTCAACGAATCACAAGGTTGGACCATAAGCACGATTCAAGACACCAAATCCTTACATGGATACTTAGAACATCGTTCTAGACATACGAAACATCAAGGAGACACACAAAAGCTCAACAATCCAACAAAGGAGGTCAAAACATCACATATCAAAAGATGGAACCACGGGAAAAACAACACCCAACATTCCACCGGGAGTGTACCCCGCGGGTGGGGCGGCGGGTGGACATCCGCCCGTGGGGAACACCTGTGCAACAATTAATTCCCTTCGGGAAAATTCATCTCCAAGGTCAAGTTCTGGTCCAAAACACCCCAAATCTCACATACAACAAGGAAATGACTTGAACCCAAGAATAGATCAAAGAACAACATTCAAGAAACCTAGATACAAGCTCTAAACATGCATTATCACAAGATCATGAATCAAATCACTCACAATCATCAAGATTCGTCAATAGCAAGTAGAAAATAGGTTTTGTATAGCATGGGTTTCCTTTGAAGACCAAAAACTTCTTTCCTCTAACCCTCCTAGGCCCTACTTTGAAGCTCTTCTTCCTCACAACCTTCTTACACAAGCCAAACCACAAGAAAACACCAATCTTACATAAAGACACCTTAAAGCGCAGCTAACTAAAAACACTAAATAACTTTAGATCTTAACCATTCCTAAGCTTTGGAGATGGAAAGGTGGAGTCTTGGGATGATTCTTTGCATGCAAGGATGGGGTGTTCTTCTTTTAGCTTGGAGGATAAGCCAACTTTTCTTAGAGAGAAGGTAGAGAGTTTAGGATATTGGCTAGCAAGAGGATGAATGAAATGTGTCTTGCTAGAGCAAGCTTGAACGCCAATCATGTGTGAAAGGACATGTTTACCCTTACTAAAAGGCTAGGAAGACAAAAGGCTAGGTAAAAATCACAAAGCGAAAGGTACTCATGGTTGACTAAAGAATTAGACAACTTCTAGTCCCTTGAATATTAAATTTCCATCTCCACAAAACCACTGCCGACAGCTCGGTTTGGTTCTCTGAGGCACAAGCTCAATGGTGTGTCACACCCACCTTGTGTTTGAGGGGGTGTATTAGTGATATTATATTTGTATAAGTGATGTCATATTTGTATGGTTGTAATTAACTTAGACTTAACTACTAGCCTAATGTATAGGATTAGTTAGGAAAAAAATTTATTCCTTTCCTATCTCTGTATTTCCATCTGTGAATTGAATACACAAAATTATCCTCTCATTTGCCTAACACTCATAAGAAATTAATCAAAGAAATAAGTATGCTTTTTTTAGCTTCCAAATATATATTATAATGTTTAAATCCACTACACATTGCATTAAAATATTTATATTTATTATTTGTCAAGAATTGACCTAGCTGCCACATGTGATAAAAAAACGAAACTAAAATAAGTAATTGCACGTCAAGATGATAATATTAAGAAGTAAATTTAAAATGAGAACATTTTGTATAACTCTAAATATAGAATATAATTCTCTTAATCATTAAATAGTAAAAATCAAATAAAATAACCATAATAAGTCATATAACGTAGGAATAAGGTTCGAAATGACCACTGAACGTAACTTGAATATGTAATTAGGTCACTGAACGAAAAAAAAAAAAAGTGCAATTAGGCCACTGAACACTCCAAATGTATGCAATTTCACCTGATAGCAGGTTACCATCAATTTTAGCAGGTTACCTGCTTACGTGGCAACTGAGTTCGCATTTTTAATAATTTTTAATAAATTTTTAATTTATTTTTTTAAAACGACGGGATGGCCCCCGGCCACCCCGTCGTTATATTTTTTTATTTAATTTCTTTTTCAATTTTTTAAATTTTATTATTAAAATTTATTAAAAATTATTTAAAAATTATT